>NC_058132.1:389360628-389452753 GCF_016433145.1 Gracilinanus agilis | reverse complement strand
GGGGTGGGGGCCCCCGTGCGTGCACGCACCCCGCCGGGGGTGGGGGAGACAGGCGGGAGGGGGGCGGAACCCAAGGGGGAGGGGAAGCTGCGCCTGGCCGGACCCCCCGCCGAGGAGAGGCGGCGACGTCGGCCCCGCCCGCGGGGCCGGGCACCGGTGGGACGGGCAGGAAGGAGCCCAGGGCGCCCGCGCTGCTGGAGAGAGGGACTAGTACGGGGAGGAGGAGGAGGAGGAGAAGAAGAAGGAGGAGGTGGAGGAGAAACTGGAGCAGTGGCGGCGATTTGGGTGAGAGACCTCTCAAGGCCCCGGAGCCCGCCCCCTTGCATTTGCTGGGGCCATGAAGGGGGTTGAGGGTGCTGGAGGGAGGATGTCTCTGCGACCCCAGGCCCGGGGCGTTGTGGGGGTACTGTAGCTGCCACAGGCGTTGTCTGAGCCTGCCTGCCCCGCTCCCTCCCCTGTGCCTGGGCTCCAGGACCAGAGCAGGGGGCTTGGGAACTTTGGGTGCAGGTGTAATGGGAGGGAAGGTTGTTTCCATTATCAGGATGGAGTGAGGAGGGTGCAGAGTATGTTTGTGTGTGCTCAGCTTTCTTCTGTCCAAAGAATGAAAATTGAGAAAGAAGCGTCTGACTCTTCTCTAAGGCTCCAAGATTGACTGCTCTGTTTGCAGGTAGTTGACCTTCTTTCCACATTCATTCAATGTGTGTATTAAGGGGAGTTGGGAAGGTATAATAGTAGCAGCAGTCGAAGTAATAACAACAGTAGTGGTGTTTGTCTTGGGGCTTGTCTCTAGCTGCCTCTAGCTGGGGGTTGTGGGTTGAGGGGAGAGGACGAGAAAGTTTAGTTGTTTTTAGCCTTTCTCTTATAGTCTTCAAGGCTCCCCTTTCTATTTGCTTATTTCAAGAATGAGCAATCCTGAATTAGAGCTTCATTATCCTCAGTAAGGGATCTAGCCAGGCCTGGTGCTGATATTCGTTATACATTCATTCACTATGTGAATTAGGGGGGAGCTTGGAGAGGGAGGTTGTGGAAGTGGGGGTGGTAGTAGTAAACAGTAATTGTGTTTTTTCTAAAGACGATTAGAAGATAGGGTAGCAAAGTTGAGAGCAAAAGTGAATGTTAATTATATTAATAATTTATTTCAATTTCCTGTAAAAAAAATTGCAAGTTTTGTCATTCATTAAGAAATTTTATCTAGTTTAGCCTCTATTTTGAAATTTGTCACATTACTAATATCTGTGCAAAGTACAGAATTGCATATCTGATCTAAAATTTACATTAATTATTTGACAATTAAGGTATTTATCTTTAGGAGAATTAAATGGAGAAGTCAGCCATTCTTTAAAAAAATTCACTTTAATATTAATAGGTCTGTCATTTTAGTATGTTCGTCACTGATATTTGTTACTGGGTGTATATTTTAAAGTTATAATACTACTGACAAAATTTTAGGAATTAGGAAAAGCTAATAACTTGCTAGAATAGGCTACTTTCATACATTTAAAATTTTTTTTTTCATGCTTCAGAAGTCAGCTTTTTATAGCAAAACAGAAAAAATGGAAATGAACAAAAAGAAGAAAAGATTGCAATAAGAATAGACTGTTGACATGGGAAGTATCAGAATTTGTGAAGTGAAACCAATTATGAAATTTCTTTCTTATGAATTTGTTATGTTGATTTGTACACCTCAGAAGTTTTTGAGAAGGTATTTATATTTTGGCTAACAAAATCAGCATGTGTTTTATTTTTTAACAGAGACATTTTTCTAAAGTTATTAACATCAAGGAAATAAATATTTAGATTTCATTGTAGGTTAATTTTAACAAAAAATTTCATTCTGGTGTTGATAATATGATTATCAGAATCTATATACAACAAATCTTAGATGACTTTCTCAATAAGGTTCCACCCATAGATTGCATAGTTCTCTTAAAAAATTAAATTTTACATCATAAAGAAAAGCTTCATTTGTATTGATAACCCTAAAAACTTTTATTATGGTTAACTAAGAATTTTTATAATTTCATATCTTTGTCTATTATATAGCTTTTTATAAAATAAGTTTTTATTGATGCTTTTTGCTTTTCTTACATCATGATGTAATTTCTCTTATATCTCCCTTCTATCATATAAATAATATTCTTAAAAAACAACAAAAAAGAAAAAGAAGAAAAATCAGTATAGCCAATCACTACATTGAAAGATTCCTAAAATATGTACAATGCACAACACCTGTGATTTCCATTAAAGGGTATTATGCAGTGGTCTCTCATCAAAGTCGTGCTTAATCTTTATAATTTTGCCACAGACATACATGATTTTTGTTGTATGGTTGTTTTTTCTATTTACATTGTAGTGTATTTTTTCTTTGCTGTACTTGCTTCATTCTGCATTAGTTAATGTAGATCTTAGCATGCATCCCTCTATTCATCAGTAATCATTTTTTTACAGTATAGTAATCTATTATATTTGCATACAACATTTTTTTTAGGCATTCCCCAGTTAATGGGGAATCTACTTTGATTTCAGTTCTTTGCTTTCACAAAATGTGCTATTTTAAAGATTTTGTTCTGTATGGGGATTTTATTATCAGTCGGCTTCTTTGGGGTATTTGCCCAGTAATAGAATCTCTGGGTCAAGGGTTGTGGATATTTTAGTCACTTCTTTTTGTGTACTTCCAGATTGTTTTCCAAAATGGTTGTACCAATTCATAGCTCCACCAACAATATATTAGTTTGCCTATTATTCTACAATCCCATCAATGTTGACTATTACCATTTTTGGGGTCATCTTTGCCATTCTTTAGGGTGTGAGGTGAAACCTTAGGTTTTTTTCTTATTTGTGTTTCTCTTATTGATTTGGAGCATTTTTTCATGTGGTTGTTAATACTTTGCAATTCTTTTGAAAACTATTTGTTCATATTCTTTGACCACTTCTTTGTTGGGGAGTGGCTATTTGCCTTATATGTATATTTGTTAGTTTTTTATATAGCTTGGATACCAATCCCTTATCAAAGAAATCTGATATAAGCATCTTTTAGCAGAAGAATTTTTATAGATATGACCTCTAAAGATTCTTTGGTGATACCTAGCTGAAACCTAAAATCAATGAAAGATATTGATCTTTTTTGCCTCCTATTTCACTATGCCTGTAATAAAGATCAAATCCTTATTTCACCTGCTCCTGCTCCATAATTTAAATTGCATAATCAACAAAATGATTATATAACAAAACTTAACTATTTTGGATTTGTGAATTTGCTGCTTCAGATAATTTAATTATATTTCTTCTAGCCAATGAAATACTTAATATCTGGCAGTATGCTCCTCTTCTGGTCTTTGGCTCTTTTGGAAAAAGTTCATACCATACTATCAGTTTCAGAATATACAGCAGCTGAATTTGACACAACCACTTTACGAACCAGTGATGGGAAAGTTTCCAGGACTTTGAACCAAGGTTGTAGATGAAACTTAACGAACAACTTGATATTGGTTGGGCATCAATCACTTACCGCCCTTTCACTGGTTTCTGCTTTTCCTTTCTTGTTTTTGACTGCTGTTCTCTCATTGTCCCTATACAAGAAGTGTGCTTCATGACTGGGTGGAATTATCAGTCTGGAGGGGCAGCAGCAGAAAACAGGAAAAGGATGTTAAGTGATTGGTACCTGACTTTTATTCATTTATATTCACCCATAGTCTTGGTAATCTCTAAGTACCTTGCATTTCTCATTCTATGAAAAGCAAAGCTATCTAAAAGAAGAATGAGTTCATTTAGGAACTAGTGAATTCTTCTTTGGAGGTCCTGTCAGATATATTGTAGAAGGTATCTTGTGCAGATACAGAGTTGGGATTTAAAGTAAATTCCAACTATGAGATTTGTGTGATATTAAGATTGACAGTGATTATGGTTCATTGGCTCATTTGATGTGTCTGACAGTCAGACTCTGACGGAAGGTCTGAGATATGTATCACCCAGCAAGCTGATTATAGAAATTGCCTTTTCGGTGCTACACATTCCCTCCCCTCATTATGCTCTCTTCATTTCTTTTACTGATACATACCTGATGGCTCTCTGGATATCCTCCTGACATTGTCTTCCCTTTTCTAGCACATGTTAGGAGATGGTTGGGGGAAGGGGTGGGCAAAGGAAAATTAATTTTCTTCAAGCCAGAGTTTGTATTGCTCCTTTTCTCTGGTCTCTTTCTCATTAACCATCTTCCCTTCACCTCCCCCAGCTCAGGCTGCAAAGGGATGCAAACACTGAGCATACAAATCACCTTGTTTCTGATTCTGTATGCCCCATTGCTTACCTTGCTTTTATTCCTTACCCTGTGCCCCTCTTTTAAATATTTCTTTCTCCCAGAGCTTTAGTCTTATTCCTCAGACTAAAACCCATGCTTAGCTTCTCACTTTTGACCCTGGAGATCTCTCTTTAGCCTTCTAGTACCATTTTCTACAAGTGAGCCCCTTTTTGGAACTCTGCTATTAGTGACTTTGAGCTCTGGGATTCTAAATTTTCACTGCCTCAGGTGTAGGAAATAATATGTAGCTGTTACTGTAGTGAGGTGATGTGTATTAGTGGTTTCCCAAATTAGAATGGTGAACATTTTTTTCTTGAAAGGTCTTTGGGAGCTGGCCTTCACATTTCTTCTTTTATTTCTGAGTCCCCGTTGTTGAACATAGTGCTTTTCAGGTAATTGTGGATGCTTGGTAAATGGATTGAATTAGTTAGGTACTTTGTGGATTAAACACATTTTGTGGAATAACCTGAGAATCTAACGATGTATTGTTTCTATGGGAAAATGTGTTGGATTCCAAATAATTGTTTTTTCAAGGAACTTTTGGAATGCATCTTTATAAGTTAGGGACTGGCTATTAAGTATGTGTATTTTATTTTTGATTTAATACATACACTCAAGAGATGACTGAATATTTAGATTGTGTATAAAGAAAGATTCTGAAATTAAGATATTTAATGATAATTTTATCATTTAATGATAATTTAGTGATAACTTTAATGATAAGGCAAATGTTACATTGTTATTGATTAGACTGAATATTGCATTTTTACTATTCAATGTATTTTCAAATAAGTTGGGAACTTACTTTATCATGTTTATTTTATTATGTATATATTTAATTTTATTATGTGTATATTTTACTTCCCTCTTTTGGAATTTTTACTGTATTTTTATTTACTTATAATGGAAGCCACTTACATTATTGCTAATGCTTATAACAAGGGCTCCCTTTTCTTTTCATCTTAAAACTCCGATATCAAACCCTACTCCTTTCCCCTAATTTCTGACTATGAAATGACTCTTCTTCTTGCCAAGAAGAGCTCTTCTACCATGATGCTCTCCTGCCTTTCTTTAGAAAGATGGTCCCTCTCTGTCCGCTCCTTTCGATCTCTAATTTTTAACCTTACCTACCTCCTTTAAATAATGCCTATCTAACTTCACTAGACCCCATCTTTCCCTAATACTATTACCCTATGCACACACCATTAACTTACACATCTCCTCTATTTCTCAAACTCCTAGAAAAAGCTGATTGTCTCCTTGCTTGTACTTCCTTTTTTCTTACTCCCTCAAATTTTTGTCTTTCAATCTCATCACTCAGTTGAAGCTGATGACCAGTGATTTCTTAATGACCAAATCTGTTTATTTTTCAGTCCTCGTATTTTTTGACCATATTGCTGTTTTTGATTCTATTGATCACCCTTTCCTGAGGCTCCTTACCTCGAGGCTGCCCCACTGTTCCCAATCTATCTTCCATATACTTGTGAAAGTGATTTTCCTTAAGCTCAGATCTGAACACGTCATTACTCCTGTTTCTATGATAAATATAAGCTGCTGTGTTTAGTATTTCAAATATTGCACCTCCCAAACCAACTTAGCTTTTAGACCTCATTGTATATTTCTCCTTCTCCTACACTGTGATCCAGCCAAACTGCCCTCTTTGATTCTTACACACAACTGACCCATCTCTTGACTTTGAACACCATATAAGAAGTATACTCCTTCCTCCCCTTTGCCTCATAGAGGCAGTGATGCTGCTTAACATCACCTTTTTGAAAAAAGCCTTTTCTTATCCCAGCTACTAGTACCTCTCTTCCCCTTAGATTTAACTAACTTGCACTTATTTGAATTTGTTCTGTATTTATTTTGTTTTTTGTTTGCTTTTTTTTAGAATGTAAATTTGAGGGTAGAGATTATTTCTTTATATTTGTATTTCTCGTGCTTAGCACATGACCTACAGCATAATAGGCACTTAACAAATGCTTGATAATTGACTGGTTATTGCCTGATCTTGATACTGCCATATTATGATAATACTATTGCCATATCATAATTTGGATTCTCTTCAAATGATTAAAGGTAGTTTCTTTATGATTTCTAGTTATATTCAAATTTATTACTCTTATGAGGACTGTCCACTTAATTGGGTAATCTCTGTCTCTAACCTAATCTCTGTTCCTTGTTTTAGCAATTATTGTGCCCTTTTAGCATTAGCACTACTTTCTGTGGGTTTGTTACTCTTGAGCAGATATAACCAGCTTTCTGTTATTTGGCTTGAAGTTTAGAAACAAGGTAAAAAGTAGTTTTGTTTTTTAAGATTAGAGATGAAAGCCTTGTTTGTATATTAGTCTAGGGTTTATTGAATGTAGAAATAATTGAAAATCATTGGATAAGAAAAGCCATATGTTGTTATTATTAGCCATTTATTGTTTTGTTCATTTTGCTGTTGCTGAATGTGGCCAAATCACTTTGATAATAGTGTGTGTTAAAGCTATTTTTTCTTAAATAATCAGAGTATCAAATCATGATGTTAGAAACAAGTGTATCAGCTTAAAACCAAAGTGAATTTTGGAGACTTCAGTAGTTGGAAGGTTTCATTTAACTTTCTTAGCTTCTCTTTAACTCTTCTCTATTAATATCTTCTTGATTGTTTTAATGTTTGTGTGCTTCATTTAGAACTTGTATAAATTATTGCAATTCTTCTGTCAAACAAAAACTTGGTAAAAAGTATGTAATCTTTGAATTAAAATAAAAAGACATGATAAATATTGTATTTTGCCAAAACTTGTAGGAGTAAAGTTTTACATCCTGGTTAATGTTGTGCTCCCTAACACTGACTTCATAGATACTACTTTATGCCTAATTTATTATGCAGAATTGTCTGTGGCAAAAAGGCATAGTAGTAATTACTGGTCTCACCTCATGCCCATGGAAGGTAATGGAAATCTAAATTAAACCACTGAAATTACCTATAGTGGAACTGAGCATTATAAGAACTATGGCAGAGATCTTTACTTTCCCCAGTCTGTTTTCCCATTCTGTATCAGTCTAATAGATT
The DNA here is from genome assembly GCF_016433145.1 of Gracilinanus agilis. Taxonomy (NCBI): domain Eukaryota; kingdom Metazoa; phylum Chordata; class Mammalia; order Didelphimorphia; family Didelphidae; genus Gracilinanus; species Gracilinanus agilis. The sequence continues at coordinate 389,445,398 of NC_058132.1, read as the reverse complement.
GAACAGGTAATTGATTTATATGTTCTAATAGGTCTCATGATCAGTATTTTGAAGCAGTAATGGTGGACCTTATTTCCAGGTTTTAGGTAAGTGCTCTGATATGCCAATCTACATTAACAACTAGGATGGGCTTCAAAAATTCTCTAGGTGTTTAAAATATACAGAGACCCAACATTTTCCCTTTCTGCCTCAGATTTTGATGGAATCATGATCTTTTTCATCAGTGTTCCTCATATGCACAATTCTTTGCAGTATCATTTAATAGATCTTTCACAAGGCTTCTACCACCAAGCCAGATGATTCATTCTTTAAATTTAATTAAATTAAAACATTAACATTTTCAATTTAAACTGAATTATATAAATTTTGCCAGTCATGAAGACTTTCTAGATTTCTTATGGGTACTTAAATGTCATCCTTAGATAAGTTATTATTTTAAAGAATATAGTTTATGTATTATGGATTACTGACTTAACAGTTAAAAATTCAGAATAATACAAGAAATGTTAGTTCTTATTAAAATGGAATATAGTGAATTCAGCCAGTAGGCAGGCAGGTTGAACTTATTGGCTACAAGGCTTATATAGACCATCTAGCCTAATCCCCTCATTTAATTGATGTGGAAACTAAGGCACATCAAGGTGAGATAATAATAACTTTTTTTGGCAGATAGCCTTTTAAAGTTGCAAAGTACATTGTAGATATTCTTTTCTTTGAGCTTCAGGATAGTTTTATGAGGTAGATGCTTCAGGAGTTGTTATGCACATTTTATAGATGAGGAAAGGGTGGCTTAGAGTGATGAAGTAACTTGTCCATGTTCATACAGCTAATTAGTAACTGAGCTGGCATTTTAACCCAAGGCCTCCAATGCCAAATCCAGGCTTTTCCCATTAATCCATGCTGCCTTTAATAGTTTCCATTATGCTATACTTTTAGCAGTTTTCAAAGCGGTTTCTTCATAATCATCCAGAAAGTAGGACTTAGAGAAGTGGTGACCTTCATTGGACCATACAACTAATAAGTATTAGGGTTGCTACTTAAAACTTAAGGCCTTCTAATGCCACAAGTATTATATCCCATGTTCTCCCATTTTTAAAATATATGATTATCTGTAGCTCTAAGCATGTAGAGCTTGGAGCATGAGAGCCTCGGGAATGAAGCATTACACTAATGCTACAGTGGGAGATAAAAGAAGTAATTCTAGTATAAATATATAGCTGGGAAAGAAAGTAAATGTACTTCTTTAACTCCTGTCCTTTATCCTTATTCTTCCCCTTCATCGATAGCAAATCAATATTCTTTAATGTCCTCCGATGTTATCAGGCATTTTCTGCAACTATATTCATGTTACTATTAGACAAGAACCATATTTCATTTATGGACATTATTGAGATGCATTGTGATATAGAGAATGAAGTCCAGCTGTAGGGTCAGAAAGCCTGAGTTCAAATCATTCTTCTGATACATGACCTTTGGCAAATTATTTAACCTCTCAGTGTTCCGTGAAACTTTAGGAATATTGTTATTTTGGGGGACAGTTAAGTGGCTCAGAGGACTGAGCCAGGCCTAAAGACAGGAGGTCCTGGGTTCAAATTTGACCTCAGACACTTCCTAGCTGTGTGATCCTGGATAAGTTATTTCATTCCCATTTCCTTGCCTTTACTGCTTCTAAGATGGAAAGTAAGAATTAAAAAAAAAAAAAAAAAAGGAAGAAAGAAGATAAGCTTTTCAGATCTGTCCTCAGACATTTCCTAGCAATGTGACCCTGGGCAAGTCACTTAATCCCAGTTTCCTTCCCTTCTTTTCTTCCTTGGAACTGATACTTAGTGTCAATTCTAAGACAGAAGGTAAAGGTTTAAAATATTTATATATATAAAATTCTAAATCAACCTCCAACCCCCTGAGGGCATTATTAATATTTATCAAATTAGCATAAACATTCAGTAAAAATTACATTAATTTAAAATGCTTATTTCCCATACTGTGACAAGTAGTTAGTTCATTGAATTGTTAGATTATTTTTCAGTATCTAGGATAAGTACTGAAGGACAATGACCTGGGCCCAGAAGTAAATGTTCATAGAAGAGACTGGATTTTTTTTAGAAAAATTTGTGATATTTTTAATAGTCTCAGATTGTTCCCTGACACAAGCACCCATCTTTTTGATACTAGTATTCTCCTGAATGCTGTATGGTTACAAATTTTGGAACACAACAGTTTTTGGAGAGTCAAAGTTGTAGCTGATCCAAAGGGCAATAGAGAGGTGCAGGATTGACCTAAATTGGCTGCAGCAAATTTCCAATGATTACTTGAAAGCAAGAAGTAACATAAACAGATTATCATCCAGGAGCAGTATCACCAGAGAACTGTGGCAGAAATGAGGACTAAAACAGATGGCCAACTTGGGTGCTGAATGGGTACCAGCAGTAGTACTTTGGGAGAGAACCTTTTTCTAGTAGAGGAGGGAAAAGAATTGCACAGGAGAAGGTATGGTTAGTTTTTAATCCATATTGATGGATAATATATACACAACAGTGACATCAAATCCATGAATGCTTATCATAGCTCAAAGAATGTTAAGTTCACCTGATTATAATTATTTTTGCTTACTAGTAGAATAACAGCTTTCTGGTTTAGGCTAAACTGGCCATAGTATTTCTAAATGATTGAACGAGAACATTCATATGTGCTTTGCTGGTAGAATTAGAGCTAATTGTAAGATCCTGTTGTTGATAGGGTCCGATCATTATTTAAAAACAAAATACTTCAACATCCTTGAGAGGAGATAATTTAGCATTCACTTAGAGAGCTTATCATATGCTGAAATAGCCTATTCCATTTTTGGATAGCTCTAATTATTATGAACTTCTCCTCACTGAGGGTAATTTGGCCTTCTGAAGCAAACAGAACATGTTTGTTTAATCTGTCTTCTGTATAACCAGCCTCCAAGTGTTCAAAGACTTCTCTCATATACATTCAGTCAATTAACCTAAACAAACATTAAGTGACTTATACCTCTAGTGGGTATAATAGACTTCATAAAAATGATAAAGAGGTAATGTGACTAGAAAAGAAGTTGGCTGAAAGTGAGTGATAACAGATAGTTAGACTAAGTGCTTTGATGACTTCCTGATATTAAGAGGTCTGTAGGAAAACCTTCAGTATCTTGAATGGACCCCTGTAGAGGATTTACAGGATGACACAGAGAAATTGCACAGGATGAGAATTCCTGGATTGTTTGCTGTCAGAGCCATTGGAGGGAATATCCACATTAAAGAGATCACATATACACGAAAGTATATTTTCCTAAGTCTTCTCTTTTTCAGGTTAACTATCTAGCTTTAATTTATTTAATCGATCCTGCTGTAGCATGATTTCAATTACTCTAAACACTCACCTTTGGTCCAGGTAGAATAGAGTAAAATTATCACCTCCCATTTCTGGATCTTCTGTTTCTGTTCATGCAGTCTGAGTTCAAATTATATTTTTTGATCAGCATAGCAACCGTCAGCTCTAAACAATGTCAGCATACTGTCAAGTTTGTAATCCAGTAAAATCCCTACTTCCTTTAAAAATGAACCAAGTTTCTTCCATTTTGTGCTTGTTGAATTGATTTTTAAAAAAGTAGGGTACTTTATATTTTATCATAGTTAATTTAATCCTATTAGTTTTAGCCCATAGTTTTTAAAAGTTTTTAAAAATATCTTAGTTTGACATATTATGTATTAAGTATCATTAGCAGCTTTGTATCTTTGAATCTGATAAACATGCTATCTATATCCTTAAGTTATGGATAAAAAGTTTTGAGTAGGCTAAGGCTAGGAATTGTGTATAAAAGAATATGTTATATATTTTTTTAATTTCATAAATCTTTACTATAGTCTGATGTAATTTTACTTGAATGGAAGTAAATATCACAATGATTTTAAATTTGAAAACCTTTCAAAACATAAAGGAATAGGGCAACTAAGTTGCTCATTGAATAGAGAACCAAATCTAGAGATGAGAGGTTCAAATCTGATCTCAAACACTTCCTAGCATTATTTCTCTGGGCAAGTCAGTTAACTCCCATTGCCTAGCCCTTACTGCTCTTCTGCCTTGGAACCAATACTTAGTATCGATTCTAAGACTAAAGGTAAGGGTTTAAAACAAAAAATATAAAGGAACATTCTATAAATTCAGAAATATAAGTTCTGAAGATTAACAAGGAACTTAGCAATTATATCTCACTTATTTGTGATCATGAGTTTTGAAACGCCTGATTGAGTTATTAGTATCAGAAATTATTGAATTACTGGTATCAGAAATTATTTTATAGAATGCTATGTCATTCATGTAAAAGAGGGCCTCAGTTAAAGTCTCTAAATGGGATTTCAATCAAATGGTTCATTTCATATCGTATTCATTTTTAATAGGCTCTACTCTAAAATTACAAATTATGTTTTAATTGCCACTAGAGTTGTTCATAGGATCATGATAGAAAGAACTTGAGGTGTCTTCTAGTGTGAGACATTTGTTCTGTAGACAAGCAAACTGAGGCCCAGAGAGGTTAAATGATCTGCCCCAAGAAAATCACACAGATATGTAGGAAAGCCAGGAAGCAACTTAGTCCATGACTCCAAATCCAGTTTACTTTTCACAATATTCTGCTATTTGAAGATTGTAATTAGCCTACTTTTCTCATGTTAAATTGAAGAGACAAATTGGAATAAAGGGAAAGACAATATTTAATGTTACAAAAAGCTTGATTGGTTGAGTAACAAAAAAGTCAAGTTGAAAAAACAAATCTTCAGAGAAAAAAGTAGACTTGGTATTTATCCAGAAGCTTAATGAAATGGTACCTAGCATCTTAAGTCACCATTCTGAGTTATCATGGTGGCCCTTCTGTTACATTCCAGAAAAATTATCATGTAGCATACACAGAAAACTGTCTTACATTGTGTATCTTGCAGTCTGCCTGTAGAAATGCTTATCTTTGCTGCCATAGAAATGACTTCAAGTATTAGTAATGAGTGTCAAGTAATTTAGATGATAGCATTGAGAGAGAAAGTTGGAATAATTTTCATAATGTGAACTGAAGGATATTGCCAATAGAGCAGGTTTCTTTTAGTTGAGTGGAATACCTCTCACACCTTAGTAAGCCTGACAAGTTAGTGTTTATTCAAATTTGTACCTTTGATTGTTTTCCTAATGTTTAAGGAAATATCTTTCTGCATATATATGTCAAATATACTTTAAAAATCCTTTGTCTTAGTAAACATAGTGTTTATATATAAATATACAACTAGGAAATAAGTACCTGAGTTTATGGCAGAGAGCCATTGAACCTTCTTAAGCAGGATAGTGACAAGATCTCTGCTTTAGGAATATCAGTTTGGCAGCTCTGAAGTATTTATTGGAGTGTAAAGGCAGGGAGACCAATTAAGCTACTTCAGTAATATAAGTGATGAACTTAAGTGATAGGACAGCAGAGTTGTAAGGACACATTCAACAAGATTTGGCAACTGAATGGATTTAGGGAATGAATTGGAAGAAGAAATGAAGATGATTCCTGGGTTATGAGCTTGCATAAATGAAGGATGGTGTTTTTGCAGAAATAGGGAAATGAGAGTTTCATTTTGTGGGAGAAGATGAATTCTGACTTGGCCATGAATTTGAGATGTGTATGGGATATCAAATGAGTATATATAGCAAATAGTAATATGGGATAGTGGATTTAGATATGGTCATTATCTGCACTGAGGTAATAGTTGAACTGTAGAGAATTGTAGAGAGACCTGAATAGAGCCTTAGGAACACATGCACATAAATAGTGGGACATAAATGATCCAGCAAAGAAGGCTGAGAAGGAAAAGTCAGACAGGTAGAAGGGGATATGTTTCAGTGGAATTCTTTGGTGGTGGTATGAATTGGATTAGATGGCCACCAAAGTCCTGTCTAATACTAGAATTCTTTGATCTGCAATATCCAAGATATCAACTATTAAAATTTTCATGTCCCAGCTAAGATTATAGTCTGAATTCTGCTTAAAGGAATATGCTGTATGAAGTTTTTAGCCTCTTGTAATAATCACTAGCATGATGTTTTTAGCCAGTTACTCCAGTCCCATTGCTATTTGGAATTTTTCTAGCTTCTTAAAGGCCTTAATGCTTTTGGTATTACTCTGTCAAGAATACTAGAATCATCTATTCCTTTTGTCTTCTCCTCATGGCTAAAGTAGTGCTATATTTACTTGGGAATATTAATTATTTGGGAATACTTTCCTGAATTTATAGGTCTTACTTTCATATTCTCTCACTCTCTGAACCTTCATTATCATTAGTCTCCTAATTTTTTTAACTCTTTAAATATACCTAAATTTCCAAGTTCTAAAAAAGTGATTATTTCAATAGCACCCTTGTTTGCCTCTCAAACCCTAAATTGTATCTTTTTCAAAACCATCCTTAAAATATGTAGCTTTACTACATAGCACTAAGGATAGAGTAGAATTGCAATTTCATTGGTATAGGAAACCCTGAGGTGAGGAAACTCTCTTGGTTTATTCTGAGTCTCTTTTTCTAAGTAATCTTGAGTAAATCAGCTACCTTGATCTCTTCCTTCAACTGAACTCACAGAATTACAAATTGTCATTTAGAAGAAGTCTGTACATCTAGTCCAATCTGTATCAGAAAAGAATCTTCTCTACAACAAACTTGATAAGTGATCATTCTGCTTAGAGAAAGAACTCTCAGAGAAAAAGGTAATCTACTCTCTCAAGGAAGCCCACTCTAATTTTGATTAGCTCTGGTAGCAAAGTCTTAACACACAAGTGTTTAATAGATAAATTTTTTTTTTTTTATCCTGGGACTCCATTCTAGGAGCATAGGGCCACAAACCAGTAGGCAATGGGACACACAGTCGCTCAGGGTCACCCAGCTGGGAAGTGTCTGAGCCCGGACTTGCCTAGGACCTTTTGTCTCTAGGCCTGGCTCTCAATCCACTGAGCTAGCCCAGCTGCCCCTACTTTAGGTTGCAGTTTCTTTAGCAGATGTAGTTTTTACAGGGTGGGGTTGCTAGCCCCACGCCCAACCCTCCTCCTTTTTTCATCCCAGCTAGGGACCGTCCTTGGCCCCGGAGTGGTAAGGGTAGGCAGTAGGGGTCAAGTGACTTGCCCAAGGTCACACAGCTGGAAGTGCCCGAGGCTGGACTTGAACCTAGGACCTCCAGTCTCTAGGCCTGGCTCTCAATCCACTGAGCCACTCAGCTGCCCCCTTAATAGATAAATACTTATGTTGAATTAAGACAGTTTTGTTTTATCAGTGCCCCTCTGTAACTTAATCTCATTACTCTGAGTTTTTTCTTCTGCAACCAAGCCGAGCAATTTTGTTTCTTTTTCCATGACAGCAAGCATTTCAATTACTTGAAAACACTCCTAAGACTTCTGCAAGTTGAATATCCTCAATTCTTTTAATCAGTTATAGAATGGCATGAACTTGATGTCCTTTATCATCTTATTTTCATTCCTCTATATTCTCTTCTGCATATCAGTGTCCTTGCTAAATGTGCCACCTAGACCTGAACATAGTACTTAAGGTATATACTGACCAAGGTAGAATACAGTAGTACTATCACCTCCCTATTCCTGGATACTTAAACATAGTATAATTTGTTAATAGCTTCTTTGACTATTATATTATAACACTGACTTACTGAGCTTGCAGTGCACTAAAATCCCAAGATCTTTTTAAATGAACTTTTCTTTTAAACCCAAAGAGAAGCCTTTACTTATTCCTATTAATTTTCTTATTAGATCTGACCTTCTTTTCTGGGTATTCAGGATCTTTATGAATCCTAACTCTATCATTGAGCATGTTAGCGATCCCTTCCAACTTTATGCAGACATGATAAACATACCATCTCTGTCTTTATCCTAGTCATTGATAAAAATGTTAATCGTCACTGGACCAAATAGACATCCTAGGTTACCAAAACTGTAGAGATATCTCTCTAGCACTCATTGCCTATAGCACACATTTGACACTTGACATTGTTTTATTATTTTATTTATGTGTGTCCTATCTTTTTGGCAAGCTTATTAAATACCTTTGAGGACAGGTCTCATATTTCACATCTTGTATCCTAACAAATATATTTTACATATATACTTTTTTTAAATTAAAAAAAAAAACCCTTAACCCTCCGTTTTAGAATCAATACAAGTATTGATCAGTTTCAAGGCAGAAGAGCAGTAAGGTCTAGGTAATTATGGTAGTGAGGCCAGATTTGAATCCAGGATCTCCTGTTTCTAGACCTCTTTACCTTCTGAGCTACCTCACTGTCCCTAATTACATACTTAATAGATAATGCTGTGTCTATATTATTACTTATCAGTACTTTCCTGCCTTTAGTCTTTTCTCATATTGTTTACTCTAGATACAGCAATGAAAATTATATTCTTCAAGTGTTGCTTTCATCATTTCCCTTCTGCACAGCCTAGAGTGACTTCCAAATGAGGTTTCTTTTCTTTTTCTTTTTTTTTTTTTAACTCTTACCTTCTGTCTTTAGAATTGATACTAAATATCATTTCCAAGGTAAACGAGTGGTAAGGGATAGGCAGTTGGAGTCAAGTAACTTACCCAGGGTCACACAGCCAGAAAGTACCTGAGGCCATATTTGAACCCGGGATTTCTCATCTCTAGGCCTGGTTCTCTATCCACTAAGCCACATAGCTGCCCCCAATAAAGCTTCAATGAAAATAGCATTGAATTTGTGGCCAATGCATCTGCGTTTGAGTTCTAGCTTTGCTACTTACTACTTCTATGACAAATTATTTTAATCCTTGTTGGCCTCAGTTTCCACTGTAAAATGAAGAGGTTTAATTTGTTGACAAATCCCCTGCCAACCTTAACTTTATGACCTGATGATACCAAAAATGCCTATCACCAGTTACAATTACTCTTAACAGAAAAATGTTCTTAATATTTAACAGTCATGCCCATGTGTGTCCTTGCCTATTGCTATTTTCCTATTACACTATCCAAGAAACTTAAAGTTTTTTTGTCATTTATTAATTATTATTTTTAAATTTTTTCCATGGTTACATGATTCACATTTTCTCCCTCCCCTCATAACTCCTCCCTCCTGGAGTTGAGAAGCAATTCCACTGGTTTACACATACATACATATATACATACATATATATATTATCACTTGAACCCAATTCCATATTATTAATTTTTTAAAAGAGTAGTCCTTGAAAACCAAAACCTCCAATCACATATCTATATAAACAAAGTGATAAATCATATATTTTGTTCTGTATTTCTACTCCCTATGGAGTCTTTCTCTAAATGTGGATAGCGTTCTTATAAGTCCTTCCGGATTGTCCTGGATCATTGCATAGCTATTAGTAGCAAAGTCAATCACATTTATATAGTGCTTCATACATACTCATTTGATCCACAAATATTCATGATTCTATGTTGCTCAGGTCTAAAAATAATAATTAATAGTGAAAACTCTGGACCTTTTGCCTTTTAATTCATGGACTTCATTAGCAAAGCTAAAAAATTCTAGGGTCTATATCACATGCTCAGGCTACCAGTGCAAAAAAACAAGGCAAAAAGTTATATGTACATTATTGATTATTATTGCCCTTTAGTCCCAGAATTAGTTCACATTAGTGAGCTTGCAAGTTCTAATGCTTTTCTGGTCACATCAGGCATCCTATGGCCCTATTACCTCAGAATTGCTTATGGTTCCTGGGTTGACTCATCCAAATCTTTAAATGTTATGTTTATGCTCTATATAGAAACATAACCAAATATTATATACTTATCTTTAGGTATTAAGTTCTTTAAAATTAGGCAGAATGTCTTCAACCAAAAACCTATAATAACTGAGACATGAGAAGCAGTGTACAATGGGAAGAATACTGGAATAAATGGACATAGGTGCAGATCCTGGCTTTACTATTTAATACTTGGGTGATTTTTGGCAAAGTGTTTTAATTTCTCTGAAATTAAAAATTAGGGGAATAGACTAGGTAAGAAATGTGAAACACAGCCTATCACACTCAGCCAAATCAGATTAAAATGTAATTAGAAAATATTTAACAAAATAAAGATACAATAAAACAGATAATTTTTTCATTTTAAAACTGTGTCAATATGTGGCCCATGGGGATCCTTATGTAAGGTTTAATGAAGCCCCCTCAATTTCTTTTTGAGATCGACATCTGTGGAAAAGATGACCTCTAGAATCCCTTTCAACTCTAAATGTTTTGAGATAGAGTATAGGACAGCAAATTTAAGTTAGGAAGTGTTACTTCCCAGTCACTTCTCAGGTACGAGTTCTTTGAGTGTTTGTTTCCTCATTGTGAACTGTGGGAACTTAAAATAGTTCCTTTATTGTGCCAGAGAACTGCCTAGCCTCAGCATGGTATCATTTAAATTTTAAAGACCTTCAATTCCTTTCTGTGGCTTTTAAAGGTCCTCAGTTTAGTTTTATGCTTAGGGTCATTAACATTTAATAATCCTGCACCAGGGCTGAGTAGCTCTCTGCAACATTATAGGAATTTATTTAAGGCTTCCACATCTCTCTCAGCAGCAGGGATTCAGCTGCTTGCCAAGTTTGCAGCTGCAATCCCTGTTAGCTTTCTGTGAAGCCCTGGACATAAACCGTTGCTGCCTTAATTTGGCTTCATGTTAACCTTCTCTGTTGTATAGATTACATCTTCCTTCTCAAGGAAGGGTAAGACAGACAGGTGTGCTTTTTTCTCACAAAATTGCCAAACCAGTTTAACTAACTTTTGTTCCTTTGAAATTTTTAGCAGACTTGTTGAGCAATTGACTTTGTTCCTTTTCATGAAAACTTTTTGTATATGTCATTTTTTCCCTTTTACAGCTGCCTTTCATATCTCTTCAGTCTTTCCTGATTGTGTTTTGCTTAACTATATTTATTTGTTAAAAATAAGGATTCTCTTAGGATAGAATGTTGGCCACTGACAGTGAAACTGATTTTTTTAAAAAGGCACCTATTAAGATATTAAAAAAAAATCTTTGTAATCCACTGTTCTTCCTCTTTGCAGCCCGAGTTATCTACCAGCTTGGTGTGTGGTGTTGCAAACTGGACATAGTACCCTAGTCAAATCCTCACCAATTAAAAAACAAAGGTAAGATTTCCTTGCTCATCTTACACATAATGTTCCTATTCTACCCTTATTTTATTTTTTCTTTGGTAACTATATTGCTGACTTAACTGCAGTTTGTTTTCTTTATATAGTTGACTGCCTCCTATGACTTGAGATTGAGACTTTGACCTATGCTTTTAAGGAACTAATTTCTGTTGCCTTAAATTTTTTTTAGAACCATGAACTGAAATGTATTTTAGGTATACATCTGCTATGAGGTATAGAACTCAAAAGTTTTAGGAATTGGGAGACAGGAGGCCTGCGCAGGATGTCTTGTGGGGGAAAGGGGAAAGAGCAATATTCTTTTCCTTGTTGTGGGGATTCTTAGCAGTTAACTTTGAGAGTGGGTTTCTGTATAAGAACTAGATTTCCCACGGTGGTGAGTCCCAGATTTGCTGTGATAGTCTCCATATCAAAAATGAGGCTTTACTTAAAGGAATGATTTTTTTGTTTGTTTTTGTGCCAATTTTTGATTTGGGAAATTATGGTAACAGAAGTACATCTAAATTTTGTTGGAGTGGAATTCTACCACATAACTCACCTTTTATATTGAATTCATAATTATTCATCAATTGATTTTTTAGATTTAATTTATTTTTCTTATTTTCAAAAAAGATTATGACCTAGGTAACAGCTGAAAACATGAATGATTCTAGCTTTTTGAAAAGAAATAAGGACCTAATTTGTCCTTTTTAAAATGTATAATGATAATGAACTGCTAGAGAATTTATTATTTACAACTTATAAACTTAAATCGTGGTGACCAGTTATTAGTACTTTCCTCAATGTGGATATTCCCTCCAAGATAGCAGATGACAATCCATTCGTGCCATCATCCTTTTGAAACTCTTTTCCATGTTTCTCTATAAAATTTGTCTTTGGTGGAGTTAACCCAACCTGCTTTTGGGGCCTTTTGTTCTTTTGACATAAATAGCTTACTAATCAAGTATGTGGGCTGTCCATTAGTTATCTCCTTGCCTTTTTTTGCTGGTATGTCTTTTCTTATAACTTTTACATTGTTTCTCCTTCATAATTCTTGCTTGTTCATTTCACCATTATCCATCCTCTACCCCCATGTGCTTCTCCATGGCTTTTTAAGTGCCCTTCAGTTTTCATTTTTTTGAAATGTAAAATTCCCTTTCTTGTAGCCTTGTAGAATGTTGGTACTAAAAGCATAAGCCTTTGTTTCAGGGAGAAGTTTAGAATACTTTTTTAAAAACTTGGAAATTTCTCAGTGGTAATCTGTCCCACTCTTCTTCCTGCTCTTCAGTTCTGTATTCAGCTTACTGATCTTTCTCATTGATTGTCCAAGATATCTTGATTTTCTACTCAACTGTGTTTTTCATCCACTTGTTATCTTCCTGTGTGGATAGTTAAGCCAAAATCTTTATAGTTATTATGTATCTAATTTAGGAGATTCTGTAATATTCTGGAGCATGATGCAGTCATCATAATTCCATCTGTGAAGCAGCATCTAGAAGACTTCAGGATTTGGATAAAAACTCCTTGACTTGGACTTTGTGTAATTTCTGTGACAGTAGCATATGATTGCCATAGATATTCATTTCCCTCTTTTATGCCATAATCAAAATAAATTTTTGGAGGAATATTCTTTAGGGTAATAGGATCCAAAATATTGAAGATTAGGAATTTTCTTCAGTCTCATTGACTCTCAAAAAAGGACTCTAAAGAAGAATTATGCTTTAGATATAGAATGGTTGTAGCTGAATCCATAATATCAAAAAGAAAACCCTGATACAGTAAAATCCTTATGAGTTAAAATCATAAAATGTTAATCCTTTAAGTGCTCACCTAGCACCCTTCCCTATTGTCATCCTTCACTCTCTTGGCAGAGAAACACAAAACAACCTGCATGTTCATGCTTGATACCCATAATATTGAGTTCTTATTTTCCCCTCTCTAATTCTAAGTAAATTTAATCCAGGCCACATGGTTGGGGAGAGGAAGCAGCAAAGGAGGGGATAGGGGTATGAGAAGAATGGGGTGGGGAGGGATGCTGGAGGAGTTTAAGAAAGGGATGCACCCAAAAAAATATTTAAGGGAACTTTTTATCTCTAGATGCTTTATAAAAGAGGAAGAGAGCAGATCATTGAATTAGGCATGAAATTAAAAAAAAAAAAAGGCCCCCAAACCATAGAATCCTTGTATTAAAACATTAAAATAGACATCCTGAAATTCAAATTTTTATTAAAGGTTAATAAAAATTCAAAGTAAAACAACAACATTGAACTAATAATAAAACTTGGAGCGTTTAAAAAATAGACAAACTATTTTATTAAAAAATAGAGAAGAAAACTAATCACCAGTATCAAAAATGAAAAGGGTAATGAATAACAAAGGGGAAGGAATAAAAGCAATTATTAGGAAATATTTTCTTTAGCTATTTGCCAATTAAACTGACAAGCTAAATAAAATAGATTAGTATTTACAAAAAAATGAAGTGTTGATTAACAAAACAGTAAATAGAATCTTTAACCCTCTTAGAAAAAGAAATTTAATAAGCCAAACATGAGCTCTCCAAGAAAAAAACCTAGACCAGATGGATTTATAAGTGAATTCTACCAAACATTTAAAGAATAGATCAAATACTATAAAAACTTTGAAAAAATAGGTAAAGAAGGAGTTCTTCCAAATTCTCTGACATAGATATGGTTTTGGTTTCTAAATAAGAAAAAGAAAAAGGAAATTAGGGACCAATTTCCTTAATGAATATTATTGCAAAAATTTTAAATAAAATACTAACGAGGAAATTGCCGCAATAAATTCCAAAGTTATATGACGAAGCTAGATTATACCAAAAATACAGGGCTAGTTTAGTTATAGGAAAACTATAAGCATAATTGACCATATCAAGACACACACAAAAAAATCATGTGCTTTTTCAATATATTGAGAAGCTTAAAAAAAATACACCAACTTTTCCTGATAAAAACAGTGGGAAGCACAGGAATAAATGGAATTTTCCTTACAATTTTAAATAGTATCTACAAAAGGTAGTATTATCTGTAATGGGGATAAGCTAGAAGCCTTTCCATTGCTATCGGATGTGAAGCAGGAATGCTCATTATCAGTGAATTTCTATTTAATATTATATTAGAAACATTCACCATAGCAATAAGACAAAACATAATTGAAACAAAATATTGTTTTTTATAGATGATATGATTGTTTACCTAGAGAAGCCTAAGGAGTCATTTGAAAAACCTAATTGAGACAACAGTTTCAGCAAAGTTTCAGGATATTAAAACAAGCTCACACAAATAATTGGCATTTTTGTATATTACCAGTAAAACGCAGTAGGAAGTGGTAGAAAGAGAAATTCCATTTAAATAACTATAGATGATGTAAAATACCTAGGAGTGTACATGCCAAGATACTCAACTATTATTATTATTATTATTATTATTATTATTCCTATTGACTCCCAGAGGAGCATAGGGCCGAAACCATCTCACGCCAACGGACTCTGTTCTGGGCAACTTCCCCCAACTGGGCATCTCAGGCCAACGGACTCTGTTCTGGGCAACTTCCACCAACTGGGCATATCTTTGCCAGGTCTGTTTCGGCCTTCCGACTTTTCTCCTCCCTGGTGGGTTCCATATTTTTTTTTTTTCATAGTGTCCTGACTGATGGGATACTGAATTGTTCTTTCCCAGAGTCTGGTATTGGAGATCTTTTCAGGCCATCTGATGTTCAAGATTTGACATAGGCATCTGTTAACAAAGACCTGGAGTTTGTTGGCTTTTGCCAGCACGCGTCGTGGACTCTGTTGGAGAGCAATCTTCCAAACTAGGCGATCGTTGGTTTTGTTGGTTTAATGAGGTTGCAGTTTCTGTAGCAAGTAAGATTTTTACGGGGTGAGGTTGCTAGCCTCGCGCCCAACCCTCCTCCTTTTTCAGCCGGGCTTGGGACCGTCCTTGGCGGAGTTACACTCAACTGTATGAACACATAATTATATAAGATTTTACACAAAGTTGGATCTAAATAATTGGAGGAATGTTAATTGCTAATGAATAGGTTGAGCCAATATAGTAAAAATGATAATACTACCCAAAGTAATATATTCAGTGACATGCCAATCGAATTACCATGGAATTACTCTTTAGAACTGGAAAAAAAATCAAGACTGTCAAGAGGATCAGTGAAAAAAATTGGGAAGGAAGAATTTTTTCATAATATTTTGCAAAAACTTAGGAAAATTGGAAAGCATTCTGGCATAAACTAGGCATTGACCTACCTCACATACGTCATACCAATACCAGATCAGAATGAATACATGAAGACATAAAGGGTGATATCATAAGTAAATTAATAGGGCACAGAAGAACTAACCTATCACATCTATGAGTAGAGGAAGGGGATGTGATCATCTAGGGACAGGGGTTCACAAGTGATAAATATAATTTTGATTACATAAATTAAAAAAAGTTTTTTAACAAAAGCAAACCAAAATGTCAAATGTCAGAAGAAAAGCAGGAAACTGGAGGAAAAATCTTTTCAGCAAATTTCTCTGATTAAGGTATCATATATTGGGAACTGAGTCAAAGCTACTTGCTTAAGAACCATTCCTCAATGGAAAAATTATCAAAAGATATGAATTATCATTTTCATAGGAAGAAATCACATCTATCAGTCATGAAAATGCTAAAAACCGCTAGAAATTTTAGAAATGCTAATTAAAATGCCTCTGAGGTATCACTGCACACCTATCAGATTTGAAAAATGATATGTTGGAGGGGATATGGGAAAATAAAGCTGTGAACTAGTCTAACCATTTTGAATACCAATTTGGAATTTTGCCCCCAAAGTTTGTTGTTTTTTTTTTTAAATCGTGTATATGCTTTGTTTGAATAAAGCTGATATTAGGTCTGTGTCCCAAAGAGATCAAAGAAAGAGGAAAAGGATCCATATATATGTAAATATTTATAACAGTTCTTTTTGTGGTGACAAAGAATTAGAAACTTAAGGGATGCCCACATATTAGGGAATGGCTTAAGCATTATGATACAGAGCTAAGTTATGATATATGACTGATGGAATACTATTGTCCCCCAAGAAATAATGAAGGGGGGATGGTTTCAGAAAAATTTGGAAAGACCTATCTGAACTGGATGAAGGCTAATAGGTAAGTAGAACTAGGAAAACAATTTACAGAGTGAGAACAAATATAAAAATGATTTTGAAAAACCACATAACTGATCAACAACAATGACTCACCACAGTTCCGAAGGATTCATGATGAAACATGTTCTCTCTCTCCAGATAGAGAACTAATTGACTTAGAGTGCAGATTGAAGCATTTTTTCTTTTCTTTTTCTTGATTTTTTAAAAAATATAGCTCAATACAGAACTTTGTTTTGCATAATTACATTTCTATAATGGCTTTTGGCTTTTATTTTTGCCTTTTCCATGAGTGAGGGAGAAGGTAGAGGGAGACAATTTGGAGCTAAAAAGAAAAGGATAAAAATTGCTTTAAAAAATATTGGGGGTGGGGTGAGTTGGGTAGCTCACTGGATTGGGAGCCAGGCCTAGAGATGGGAGGTACTAGGTTCAAATCTGACCTCAGGTACTTCCTAGCTGTGTGACCCTGTGCAAGTCACTTAACCCCCATTGCCTAGCCCTTACCCCTTTTCTGCCTTGGGACCAATATATAGTATTGATTCTAAGGTAGAAGGTAGGGGTTTAAAAAAAATATAGAGGGAATTGGATGAGGAATGAGACATAGAAATGAGCCAATTATAAATTAGCTTTAGTTCATCTATATCAGTGATTTGGAACGATGAAAGAGTAAGGAACTCTAATGGGAATTAGAAAACAAAGCTAGCTAGGTATCATAGCAAAGGTTAAAAGTTACTAAGGAGGGGGGCAGCTGGGTAGCTCAGTGGAGTGAGAGTCAGGCCTAGAGACAGGAGGTCCTAGGTTCAAATCTGGCCTCAGACACTTCCCAGCTGTGTGACCCTGGGCAGGTCACTTGACCCCCATTGCCCACCCTTACCAATCTTCCATCTATAAGACAATACACCGAAGTACAAGGGTTTAAAAAAAAAAAGTTACTAAGGAAAGCAGAGGAACAAAATTAATGACGTGGAACAGAAAAGTTCTTTTTGGCAGAAATATAGTACTGAAAGTACATTTGATTACCACCTTTCTTTCTTCCTTTAATAATTCTGGACTGTTCTAGTTTTCTAACAGACTATTTTCTGAATTGCCCTTTAGCTTTAGTAAAGTTGCAGGCTGCCAAATATACAGAATGTATTTCAATACCAAAATCTAGGTGGCAATAATAGGGAAATTCCATTTAGAATCATTCCAAAACGCATAAAATATCCTAGTTAAATCTATAAAAACAAATGTATTATATTTGTGGATGCAGTTTAAAAAATTTTTCACAATGAAAGAAAAACTTAAACAGTTGTCATCCCTATTTAATAAAAATGTCAATACCAATAAAATTAAAGATTTTGGATTGTAATATTTGCACTATGGGATAATTTACAAAGCCAGACCAAAGAATAACATTTATTTGGAAGAATAAAAGATCTAATAAAAAGTTGGAAGGAAAATAAATTTGAATATATAGTAATAAAGTCTAGTACTTTGACATCAAAATTTAAAACTATAATCATGTTGATTAAAACATGTTGGTAAAAACATATCTAGTGTTTAAAAATAGAAAGGTGGTAGATCATTGTAAGCAACTAAACAAGGAAGAATTAGAAATAATCAAACTCAATACAGTGTGAAATTCAAAAGTACAAAATATTTAGGAAAGAGCTCCCTGTTGGAAGAATTTCTGGGAAAATTAGAAAGCTGTCTGACAGAAATTAGATCTAGACCAACATATTTAATGCCACAGTAAACTTAAATGGATATTTGACCTGAATTTTAAAATCATACCATTAAAACCAATTAGAGAACAAATCATTTGCCTTTCCCTGTGACTAGGAAAGTAAATTTTTAACTCAAGAAGGAAGAGAAATGATAGCAAAAGATAAAATAGATAATTTTTATTTTTAAGACCAAAATTAATTAAGTTAAAAAGCTTTTAAAGCACAAAATTAGTGTAGATGGCATAAGAAGGGAAGCAGTGACTAGGAAAAATTTTTGTATTAAATATTTGTCCTAAGAGTTCGATCTCTAAGGTATATAGATAAATGGCAAAAATAAGACTAGCCACCATTCACCAATATGTAATTGTTATAAAAATGTGAAAAAAAATTTTTGAAAAAAATTATAAACTGTGAATATGAAAGAATGTGCCAAACCATTAGTAAGGAAAATTGTACATAAAAAGAATCCTATGATTTCATATCACAACCCGCAAACTGATGAAAATTACAAATGATGGGAATGGTTGAAGGGGTTGTGGAAAGAAAGGTATACCATTTGATAGAGCTGTGAATTATTCCAGCCATTCTAGAAATCAATTTGGAAATACATAAATAAAATAGCTAGAATTCTTCCACTTCTAGATGTAGATACCCAAGAGTTCATTGATTAAAAAAATGTGCTATATGAATTAAAATATTTATAGCAGATTGTTTTTTTGGTGACACAGACTTAGAAGATGAAGTAGATGCCCATTGCTTATAGAATAGCTAAACAAATTGTGGTATGTGAATGTAGAGGAGTCATACTATGCTAGAAAAAATGATGAAAGGATGACTACAGAGAAACCTGAAAAATATTCTGTAAATTGATTCAAAGCAAAGTAAGGAGAACCAGCAAAACAAACATAATAAAATATTTTTAATGTGAAGAACAAAAACACATTTGAAACAGTGTTATGAAATGATATCCCCTTAAAATTCCTGCTTTCAGGATCGTGTGGCTCATCATTGGTTTTCTTTTAAACTTTGCTTATAAAATGATGTGAAGTTATTTTCCTCGTGTGGGTTTGTGTGTTGATCTTGGTTCCATAAGAGTTGTTAATAATAAAACTGTTAGGGGGCAGCTGGGTAGCTCAGTGGATTGAGAGTCAGGCCTAGAGACTGGAGGTCCTAGGTTCAAATCTGGCCTCAGACACTTCTCAGCTGTGTTACCCTGGGCAGGTCACTTGATCCCCTTTGCCTACCCTTACCACTCTTCTGCCTTGCAACCAATACACTGTATTGATTCCAAAACAGAAGATATGGGATAATAATAATAATAATAATAATAATAATAAAACTGTTAACTGACTTTACAGCTTGCCTTCCAGAATTGGTACTTTGGGTTGGGGTCAACCTCAATGCACATCTGGAAGGAAAGTTTGAAAATCTTCACTGTTGAACTTGATTATTGTGGGGTTGTGTGGGAAGCCAATAAGAAACAGTCTCAAATAGTTAAAAATCTGAGACTCCTCTTTTGACTCCTTTTCTGTTGGGAAATGAGCACTGTGTTTTTCAGGGTCTTACTGGCCCGGATGTTGCTCCTGGTCCTTATGTACTGATGTGATTGTACATTCTGATCTTTGCTTTCCAAGGTCCTGTCTCACAGGCTTCTGAGTCCCTCTAATTCAGTGTCATAGTTACAGATTCCTCTTTATGCTTCTTTAGGAAATCCTGTTTTCTCCCTTGAGAGCCTAACATATATGTACTGATAGAACCATCTCTTCACCTGCATACCATAGTTTGGATAATAGACATGCTTTATATACTTGTGTTTTTTTTTGTTGTTGTTTTTGATTTATTTTTCTGGATGGATTTTTAAGGCAAACTCTTGAGTGTTTGTGAATTTTACTTATTTATTTTAAGACCCTTAGCTTTCGTCTTACAACCAACTAAGGCAGAAGAGTGGTAAGGGCTATGTAATAGAGGTTAAGTGACTTGCCCAGGGTCACACAGCTAGGAAGTGTCTGAGGCCATATTTGAACCCAGGACCTCCCATCTCTAGGTCTGGCTCTCAATCCATTGAGCCACCCAGCTGCCCCTTGTTTGTGAAATTTAAAAAAAAAATTTTTATCTTTATATTTTTTCCAATAACAAATTTACACTTAAGTTTTCCAATGTTACATGATTCATATTGTTTCCCTCTCCCCTCCTGGAGTTGACAATTAATTCCACTAGTATATGAATAATATGGAAATAGGTTTTGAGTGATAAAACCTATTTCTATATTATTCATTTTTATAAGAGCAGTCTTTTAAAACCAAAATCCCAAAATATATACCCAAATAAACATGCGATAAATCATATGTTTAGATCTGCATTTCTACTCTTAACAGTTCTTTCTCTGGAGGTGGATAGCATTCCTTTTCATAAGTCCCTCAGAATTGTCCTGGATCATTGCATTGCCATTAGTAGCAAAGTCTATCCCACTTGATCATCCCACAAATTTTCAGTTACTGTTTATAATATTCTCCCATTTCACTCCACAACAGTTCATGTAGGTCTTTACAGCTCTTTCTGAAATCATCCTGTTCATCATTCCTTATAGCACAATAGTATTCCATCACCATCATATGCCATAGTTTTTTCAGCCATTCCCCAATTGAGGGACATCCCTTTAGTTTCCAATTCTTTTCCACCACAAAAGTACAGCTATAAATATTGTTGTACAAAGTGTTTATGAATTTCATTAAGAGACTATAGTTTTCTGTGGCTTGATGACAGTCATTACTATATCCACAAAAGAGAGCATCTAGAGAACCTCACCATTTAGGTGGAATTCTTTTATGTGTATCCTGTTAGACATCATATAAGACAATGGTAAACACTTGTAGCAAGCCTACATCTCTTAGTGACTTATACCAAGTAGT
Source organism: Gracilinanus agilis (assembly GCF_016433145.1). NCBI lineage: Eukaryota > Metazoa > Chordata > Mammalia > Didelphimorphia > Didelphidae > Gracilinanus > Gracilinanus agilis. The sequence goes on along the minus strand of NC_058132.1, from coordinate 389,424,468 downwards.
AATTAGCAAATTTACATAATTCAAATGCCTGAAATTTTTCTTGGTTGTCATATGTCATTATGTATCTAGCAGGCAGTTTTTTCTCCTTTTTTAAACTTTAATCCTATATAAATTCTGTGAGGTTTACATTTGCTATGCTGATGCTTCTTAATCTAATACTTTAGTGTTTCTTTATAGTCATATTTCAAGTGTATATTGGAAATTTAATTCAAGAAAAGCTCACGGAATGTCTATAATTTACAAGTTATGGACTTAGTTAAATTTGTATTGGTGCCATAGATGAGCACAGAATGTATTAAAAGAATATGGAGAGTAAATAAATGACCCTAGGGGGCAGCTGGGTGGCTTAGTGAATTGAGAACCAGGGCCAGAGACAGGAGATTCTGAGTTCAAATCTGGTCTCAAACACTTCCTAGCTGTGTGACCCTGGGCAAGTCAGTTGACCCCCATTGTCTAGCCCTTACCATTCTTCTGCCTTAGAACCAATACACAGTATTGATTCTAAGATGGAAGGTAAGGGTTTAAAAAAATAAACAAAACACATAAATAAATAAATAAATGGACCTAACATTGTGGTAGGTGTGGTAAAGATACAAAATAATTTATCATATTCCTGTATACAAATAATTTAACTTTAAGAGAAGAATTTATATAGGGCCCAGTATGAAACATTTGTTTGACCTTGCTTTAAGATAAGCATCATGGAATGTGGTTCAAGTGAAAGAAGTGGGTTGGATCACTTCTAAGGTTAGAAAACTCAAAAGTCTGATGCCTCTGTATGTTAGGCTCTGAGGGCAATTTGGTGGCCCTCAGTCCTGGATCTTCCATGAACACAATCTGACTGTCTTGAATAACAACAAAAATGGTTTATTAATGTTTATAAAAGGAATAGGTGAGTGAGGAGGGCTGAGGGAAGTCCCTAAGTTAAGAGATCTATGCTCCACCTTCTAAACTACGAGGCTTGCAAAAGCTTCTCTTCTGTCTTTGCCAAGCTATCTATCACTCTGACCTCCCTATCTTTGTATCCCCAAATCCCTAGCCTAGCTTCACTGTCCATGGCCTCTCCAAAACAGTCTTTGGTAAAGCTGAGTAGATCAGATTGGCTGGTAAGGAAAATGACCAAATGGCAAGATCACCAAGTAATACAGGCTCCTGCCTACAAGGTTTCCGGAGTACAGATAGATCAGGTTTGGTTCAAGCTGGCTTTTTTGTCAGAGTTTTATAGGTAGATTATAATCAGGATCAGGGCTAAAACTGGAAACCACAGGAACAGAACAGGTTCAGATGTAGGCACAGAGGGAGAAATCAGTTCAGAAGCTTGAAGCTGGACTGAAGGCTTCACCACTTTTCCCCAGGGCAAACAGTTAACTCCCAGAAGTCTACTCTCCAAGGTTCTGAGTCAAACCACCACTTTCCCCAGCTTTAAGTCTCTCCTTGATTCTATTCCCAGATTCTCTTAGAACCCTTCTTCTTTGCATTCCAGTGTTAAGATTAATAATAATAAAGACTGATATAATAATATAAATTAGTATTTTAATTAAAACCATGGCCATGCTGGTAAAATCATTAGACCACGCACTGGTAAGAATTCAAACTGCCTCCGCCATTTTACCTTTTGTCTCTTCCCGGGCCTGCTAGCTCAGAGAGAGCTTACTTTCAGATTTCCTCCCATTTAAACTGTCCTATGCGTGGGGACGCAGGCGTCCCCACACCCAAAGAACCGGAACCGGAAACCCGTTGGACCACGGGAACTGTAATTTGATAGTACCATGTGTCCATAGAAAATATATATATATTTATATATATATATATATATATATACTTTTAAATGGCATCTCCCAAATTCCAATTTTACACCAGTCAAGATATTTTACTTTTGCACCCTGTATTTCATTTTACCTTACCTTACCTCTCCTTCCATTCTCACACAAGTAAAAATTTTTAGTTTGGTAAACTTTTGGGGGAAACAGTAGGAAATAAAGTATGTCAAACTCTTTAGCTATGTCATATTATTTGTCAGTATCTTTCATCTATGCTTATTTTTTTAAATTCTTGAATTTTAGTTGCTGTCTGATTTTGCAGAAAGCACATTAGAAGAAATCCAGTGAGTCTCTGCCCAGCAAAGTATGTCATCTCACTAAAAAACCATGCAGGGGGCACCTGGGTTGCTCAGTGAATTAAGTGCCAGGCCTAGAAATGGGAGTTCCTTTGTTCAAATCTGGCCTCAGACACTTCCTGGCTGTGTGACTCTGGGCAAGTCACTTAACCCCCATTGCCTAGTTCTTACCACTCTTCTGTCTTGCAACCAGTACACAGTTTATTGATTCTAAGATAGAAGGTAATCATTTTAACAACAAAAAAATTACAACTTTTACTATGTTTTTCATATTTCTACTTGTCATTTATTTTTCTAGAGGTAAAGATTAACAAGTCATACCTATGTAATATTCTCTTGGTTCAACTTGTACTTTTCGTAATTTAATACAAATATTTTCATGTTTTTTTTTTTTTTTTTACCCTTGTACTTTGGTGTATTGTCTCATAGGTGGAAGATTGGTAAGGGTGGGCAATGGGGGTCAAGTGACTTGCCCAGGGTCACACAGCTAGGAAGTGGCTGAGGCTGGGTTTGAACCTAGGACCTCCTGTCTCTAGGCCTGACTCTCACTCCACTGAGCTACCCAGCTGTCCCCTATTTCCATGTTTTTAAAAAATTAACCTGCTTATCATTTCTTATGGTGCAGTAGTAGTCAAATGCCACTGCTTGTTTAATTATTCCCCAATGGTTGGGTTTCCTGTTCCAAAATAGTTTCCAGTTCTTTGCTACCACAAAGAGACCTACTGTAAATATTTTAGAATATCTCAGTTTCCTTTTCCCCCATTCTTCTTAGGAAACAGACTCAGCAATGATATTGAATAATTTGTAATATGTGATGTTTCCTCCTTTTATAGTAGTTTCTTATTTGACATGGTTTGGCATGGAATTTAAAAGATTTCGACATTTCATTCATTATGAAACTATACTTGTATCACATTGGATATTGAGCCTATCTTTGACCCATTTTAGTTCACAGATTTTATTTTATTTTTTATTTTGAATTTATCAGGCATCAAGCAAAAAGAAGATATATACAGATCAGGAAGAGTTGTAGATGTAATATGAATTTACATTATACATAGCCTGCTTTTCTTTTTAAGTATAAAATTCAACATGTCACCTTCAAAGCCGTCCTACTTGTCTGTGATTCCTTCTGGCATACCTTCTGTTCTTTACAATTCATTTACAAACCTTTTTTTTTTTTTTTGGCAACCATATCCTTGGCTTCTCTCGGTCTTTTATTCTACCCCTCCTTATAAGTTGAGAAAGGGAGAAAAACCTTTGTAACAAATAATAGGTTGTCTTCACAATATTTTTATTGTATAAATTATGTTTTTGTTTACTTCACCTGTATCAGTGTATACAAATGTTTCCAAGTAGCTTTGAAACCATTGTAACCATTGTTGGGCGTGTGTGTCACGTAGTCCTAGGATAATCTCAGCTGCCTCTATCACTCTATCGAGGAAACTGCTAGGATGTTCCTCTTCTCCCTGTCTTAATTTCTTGAACTTTTGCCATGAATTTGGCCTTTTTGCATGTATACGCATGGCTTCTAACAAATCAGTCCTGCATTGGATACCTAAGGTTGGCGTGTTGCGTAAAATCTAAGTCCTGATGGACTAATGGCCAGGCTGCTAAATTGGGGTTCATCCTTGTTTCGGTTAGGAATTTTTCCTTTTTCTGAGGGAGAGTAAAATTCCCCTAAAAGAAATTCCACGTCATTGAAACTTGGATTAAACAAAGTAAAGAATCTTTTTAATTCTTTGATACTTTTGAAGGGATGCTGGAAGAACTTAGGGAAATGTCTTTTTAGCACCTCCATATCACTTGTGGTGAAAGCTTTGTATGTCTTTACATGTACTACCCCTTCACCAGGCTGTACAATTGTTCTGTCTACGATTGGTAATACTGAAACTATGGAATCTTCAGATGGTTAGTTGTTATTGACCATTGATTTGTTAGTGGTGTTGTTATTCCCTAGGTACTTGGACTCCACAATCTCTAGCTGGAGAATTGTGTGTTTGTCAGTTCCTTTCCTTCCCTTATCTGCTTTAGTACTTGGTATAGTAGTTTAATGTTGTCTACTAGTTCCCCAGATTCAGTGTCTGTGTTGTAATTAAGCTAAACCATTGCCACAAGTGATAGAAAACATTTTTTTTAGACCACAAGGAATTGCCAGATTGTTAGGATTATGGCTATGGCTCTTGGGATGAAGCAAATATACTCAGCTAGGGTCAGAACACACCATTTATAACAATTGTAGATATCCAGAAGTTGTTGCATGAGATTAGGGACCTTTATAAACCAAAAATCTATAATACCTTGCGTTAGGGACCAAGAAATCATTGGGATGTTAGATAGGATAAATGTTATCCTAGCTAACTTCATTTTGATTGGATCAGTAGATTCTAGGTAGTTTGCTAACTTTGCTCGCCAATTAATGTTATAAAGAAGTCTGACAATCTGTTGGTAGTGAGGAGGGATAAGGTGATAGGATGGAGGAATGAATGAAGATAGCTGAGTTAAGGGATGACTGGGTTGTTCATAGGAGGGTAAGGGAATGAATGGGAGTATACAGGAGGGCTGCTCAAACAGGCTAGACACTGAGGCTAGAGACAGAGGATACCGAGAGGAAATAGGCTGGGTTCTTCAGGCAGGGAAGGTATCTCTAAGGTACAAGAGGAATTTGGGCCAGTCAGAAATGTTTAGATCAAGGTTAGGGGTTTCTCTTGTTAATTTCTAAAGTCCTTTGAGGGAGGAGTCAAAGGCTCCTCCCTGCCAGTGAAATTGATGTCTTGCAGGAAGTCTCCGCTGGGTACTTCCTGCCCAAAATGAATGCCTAGGTTTCCCCCAAGAAAATAAAAGGAAAATAATTCTTCCCTCTTTAGCCTTTGCCTTAATCTTCAATACAATCATTCAATAGAAGCTTTGTATAGGTAACAGGGATAATCAGAGGGAAAGAGGTTTTAGGTTTTTATAACTGCTGCTAGGGAGAAGGTTGGTGCTGCGGGATGGGTCACAGGAGAGGGTTAGACCGAGAGAGGCTGGCTCTCCCAGCCAGGAAGGTTTGACTGCCTTTGAAGTAGTAAAGTATTTATCAAATCACTAAATTAGGAGTGGCTTGATCTAGGATGTCCTACTTGCCTACAGAAACTAAAACCCACAATGTCCAACCACCAAAACCACCCTTCCTCTCAGGGCCTAAAGGGAAATTCGGGGAAAATAGCAGGGATGTGAATGGAGAGATCAGGGAGAGGTTCAGAGAAATCAGCTAGGTCCAAATGCCCCAAAAGACAAATGCACAGGCCAAGCCAAAGCCAAAAGGCAAAAGCCCCTCAGTTGGAACTTCAGCACTATTTATAGCCTCAGGCTCCAACTGTCTTTGTCAACATTCTAAACTCCTAACTGCCAGGGCTGCTTACATTTGAATTTGCAAAAGCAAAAGGTTTCTGCTAGCAACCCTGCATTACACCATGTCTTTCATTTCTTATGACTGTTTCATTACATTTATATACTATAATTTGTTCAGCTGTTCCTTACTATATTGGCACTTAGGTCCCATTTCTTTGCTATAACAAAGCTGCTATGAATATTGTTGTACATATGAGTCCTTTTCCTTTACCTAGTAATGCCATAGTTATAGTTTCAAATAGCCAATAAATATTTATTAAGTTTCTTCTATGAGCCAGGCACTGTACTAAACAATGGGGTTACGAAAAGAGAGAGTCCCTGCTGTGAAGGAGCTTATTGGACCAGCAATTCACAATTCTCTCAGCACTTTACCTAATGGTTTTTTGCAATCCCTTCAAGAGTTTTCTTTTTCCTTTTTTGGGGAGTGGGGTGGGGTGAGGAGTCATCTTTTGACAGTCTTTTGACTGTGAGGTAGAGAATTGCATGGTTTTAATTTGTATTTCTTGAATTATTATTTATTTTGAACATTTTTTCTCATATTCTTGTTGATGGTTTTGATGTCTTTGAATTCTTTATTCTCATCCTTTGACCATTTATTTATAAGGGAATGGCTCTTGTTCCTTATATATTTTAATCAGTACCATAAATATTGGTTATGAGACCTTTATTAAAGACATTCCTGCCACTTTTTCTCTACTTTTTTTTGTTCTAATTTTAAAGCATTCATTTTTTTATTCAAGAACCCTTTTAATTTTATGTAATAAAAATTGTCCATTTTATCTTCTGTAATCTCCTGCCCTTTGTTTTGCCTTGAACTCTTTATCCGAAGTTGTGAAAAGTATTTTCTTTATTCCTCTAATTTATTTATAATGTGACTTTTTATATCTAAGTTATGCACACATTGGAACTTATTTATGAAGCAGTTTACACCTGTTTACATTCAACAGCATTGATAGGACTAATATCAGCCTACTTAAGTTTTCAAAGCAGTTTTTGTCAAATGATGTCCGAATCCTTGGATTTATTGAACACTATGCTACTTTGTTCAATTGCTTCTTTGTAACAGTAACAAATTATTAATAATTACTGTTTTATGATAAACTTTGATAATTGGCATTGCCAACCCACTCCTTGCCCCCCTTCCTTCTGTATCTGTGGCTATATCTATGTTTCTTTATTATTTCTCTTGAGATTCTTGATCTTTTTCTCTGGCTAAATTTTATTATTTTTTCTATCTCTGTAAAGTGATTTGTTGCTATTTTAATTGGTATAGGACTGAATAAAGTAATATATTATGGGTATTTTTTATTATATTGGCTTGTTTTCCACATGATCATTGAATATTTCTCCAATTATTTAAGTCTGCATTTCTGGTAAAAAATGTTTTTATGTGTCTTGATAGACTCCCAAATGTTTTATACATTCTAGAGTTACTTTAAATGGAATTTCTCTTTGTAATTATTCCTACTGGGTTTTGTTGGTAATATACAAATGATTTGCACAGATTTATTTTATATCCTGTGACTTTACTGAAATGGTTATAGGTTAATTTCAGTTTTTTAATTCACTATTTTTTGTTTTTTTTTTTTAGATAGACTCATATCTGTAAAAGAGTGATAGTTTTATTTTCTCTTTTCCTGTGCTTATTTCCTCAATTTATTTCTTGTACTCTGCTAATATTCCTAGTGCTATATCAAGCAATGGTGGTGGTAATGGACATCTTTACTTCAGGAAAGTCTCTAGCTTTTTTCTGTTACATGTAATGTTGGCATTTGGCTTTAGAAAAATGCTACTTAAATTAAGGAAAAGTTAATTTTTTTTCATGCTCATGTGTGTGTAACAGAAATGATATTTTTTTTGATAGAAAGCTTTTTCAACATCTACTTAATCATGTAGTCTTTATTTTGTTATTAAAATGGTCCATTTTATTTTTAATTTTCCTTATTGATTCAACTCTGAATTCATGGTTTAATTTAACCAAGTTATAAAATCTTTTAAATTTGTTTAGTTTCCTCTTTTCTATTGTTTTATTTAATATTTTCTTCAGTACTAGAGTATTGGTCTATAATTATCTTTCAGTGATTTGTCCCTTCTTGATTTAAATAAAAAGACCATATTTTGATCATAAAAAGAATTTAGAATCCCTGTACATTTTCATAAATAGTTTGTATAATATTGGAACTAATCTTTTAAAAAAAATTGAAAGAATTCACTCATAAGTACATCTGTACCTGGGTGCTTTTTTTTTTCCTTCATGAGTTCATTTATAGCTTATTCAATCTTTTAATGACTTTAGTTATTTCATTAATCCATTTCCTGTTCTGATAATATAAATAATTTTTTTATATATTTGCAAATTCATCCATGTCATCTATGTTACCAGTTTTATTGGTAAAAACTTGTCACAGTAGTTTCTCATGGTTGTTTTTATTTCATATTTAATTTTTGTGAGTCTCCTTTTCCATTTCTAATATAAAAACTGATTTTTCTTTTTTTAGGTTAGCTTTCTTTCTATGTATGTTATTAGTTTTTTATTCCAAAAATTGAGCTCCTAGTTTTAATTATTTGGTGTTTTTGTTTTATTCAACTTTTTGTTTTTTGTTTTGATTTTCAGAATTTCTATTTTAGCTTTTATTCATTTTTTAATTTGTTAGTTTTTTAAAAGTTGCATTCCAAATTCATTAATCTGTTTTTTTTTAAATTTATAAATATGTTTTGATATATAAAGTTTCCTCAAAAAAGATTGTTTAAGGGGGCAGCTGGGTGACTCAGTGAATTGAGAGCCAGGCCTAGAGACAGGAGGTCCTAGATTCAAATTTGATCTCAGACACTTCCTAGCAGTGTGATCCTGGGCAAGTCACTTCGACTCCATTGCTCTTTTGGAGTAACACAGTATTGATTCTAAGACAGAAGGTAAGGGTTTAAAGAAAAAAAAGATTGTTTAACTAGGGTAAAGTAGGTGCCTAAGGGAATAGAGAGCGAGGTTTTGGAGACAGGAAGTTCTACTTTCAAATCTGGCCTCAGACACTTCTTACTGAGTATTGATTCTAAAGACAGAAAGTAAGGCGTTTCTTTTTTTTTTTTTTTTTTTAAAGACTGCTTAACTGCTTCTTCCAAATTGTGTTTTGTTGTTATTGTCTTTGATTATATTTTCTATTGTTTCTGTGACTGGTTCTTTGACCACTAATTCTTTGAAAGTAAATTATTTAGTCTTCAATTAATTGTTAACCTTTTTAAAGGCCCTTTAATAAATATAATTTTTATTATGTTGTATTCATTAAAGAATGTGTTTACTATTTCTTTTTTTGTGTGTATTTGTGATATTTTACTGCCCCAAATCATGATCAGTTTTGTTAAAAGTTCTGTTCCCATCTTAGGAATTTGTAAATTCCTTCATGTTCTTATTTAATTATTGCCAAAGGTCTGTCATAGCTAACTGTGTTAGATTTGTCCAAGGTCTAAAAGGGGTATATTATGATTTTTATTTTATTGCCTCTTCTCCCTTATGCTATGATATATGAAGTATTTAGGTGTTATGCTCTTTTGGGGTGTGTGTGTTTGTGTGCGTTTTAAACTTACCTTTTATCTCAGTGTCAGTTCTAAGACAGAAGTGAAAGGCAAGGACCAGGCAATCAGTTAAGTGACTTGCCCAGTGTCACAAAGCTAGGAAGTATCCGAGGCCAGATTAGAACCTAGATCTTCCCAACTCTGGGCCTGGTGTTCTATCCACTGTGCTAGCTACTCCATGGTGCAGCATCTGTTGGTGCAGCGATATATAAAATATATGTTGGTTGCTATCTACAGTGAATTTAACCATAATGTGTTTTCCTTGCTTATCTCTTTTTATTATGACTGTTTTTATAGTTGCCTTGTCTGAAATGCACTAGCAATTAGAGGCAATTGGGAAAGATTTCATGATGAAGGTATCACTTGAGCCAAGTTTTGAGAGAAGATTCTAAAAGATTGAAGGAAGGTGGGATTTCATTCCAGCTAAAGGGAACAATTAACACAGAGGCATGAAGGTGCTTTGTTGGATGCTTATTTAGTAGAAATAGGAAGAGGACCATTTTGTTTAAACTATAGAGTATGTGAAGGGGAGTAATATTTATTATAAGGCTGGAATGGCAGCCTTGTGGTGGTGAGGATGAAAAGAGCTTTAAATGTCAGATTCAAGAGTATGTATAATAGCTATTGACTTTTATTTGATACTATATGGACTAACATGGTTAGACCTACATCATAGGAAAATCATTTGGTACCTGTATGGAGGATGGATTGGAGAGGAGAGAGATTTGAGGCAGAGAACCAAAGCAGGAGGCTATTTTAATAGTCCAGGTGATGAGAATCTGAACTAGGATAGTGGCTATGTGAGTTGAGCGGAAAGAGATGAATGTGAGAGATGTTGTACAGGGAGAATCGACAGGACTGAGCAACTGGTTTAATGTGTGGAGTGTTATATTTAAGGAAGTCTCTAGTATCTATTTGAGGTAGTAGAAATGATGTACAGAGAGGATAAGATGGCACTTCTCCTTTATAACAGTTGCCCAGGCAGGATCCTTCAGGTCAAAGTGGTTTATCCCTTCAGGACCCACCTGGGGTTAATTGATATTATTAAATTGGGCTCTTCAGCTGGGATAACGTTGATATTCTGACTGCGTTGGCTCCCTTCCCAAATAAGTTTTGGAAACCAATTTAGGAAGGTACTTTAAACTTTATATATATGATAAGAAGGATAAGGGTAAAGGATTGAGGTATTAGGAGACCCTACTTAAATTGTTACTAATGAAACTCTTAACTGCAGGCAATGATGAATCACATGTTAACTTCCCTCTGGTTCAGGCTGGCCAGGGCTAACCAGAGTAGGTAAACTGCTGGGAAATCTTCAGCTTCTTCTTTTGTAGATCTTAAGCCTTAACAGTTGAGATATATCCACCCTTCCACCCTCTTCTTTGTCTCCTGTCCACTTCCCGGATCCCTCCCGGGCCCTGGGAAGCCTAGATAGCTAGATGATGAAACTCCTAATGTCTAGGGGCAGTAGACACTGAGGTGCTGGTCAAGTACAGGTTGATAACAGTATATGAAGGACAGGAAGAGCTTTGCAGAGTAGTGTTTGCAACTCTCACTCCAAGACCAGGATCCACACCGATCTCTAGCCTCAGGACAGGTAAAAGACCCCAGAATCTTTCTCCCGGGTTCTCAACTTCCCCTTCCTGTCTCTCACATGCCTCTCTGGGAACATTCTATCCAACTGACATATCTGTCAGTCATTGAATGAACTTCAAGCTCCCAGAGATTCAATATAACAGGGGTGAATGAGAAAGAGAGCTTTTTCCAACCATGGTTACTAGAAGAATGAAGGCATCCTCAATAGAAATAAGATCTTGAAGAGGGGTTTGTGGGAAAGGGAGGATGGTAATTGGAAATGTTTTCTTTTTTGACCTGGTGAATTTGACATTCCCATAGAACATTCAGGTAGTTGGCATTGTGAGACTAGCATTAATCTAGGAGTCATCTAAAGAGATGCTCAAATGAGATATCTATGAAGCACTTAACATAGTGGCTGACATAGTTGGTGCTATATAAATGCAAGATGTTATTATTATCATCATCATTATTATTATAAGGTAAAACTGATGATTTCAGAGAGAGAAGAAAAGAGAGAGAAGAGAGAAGAGGCACAAGAATACAGAGCCTTGGAAACCATTCAGCCTTAGAGGGCAGAATATCTATGATGATTTAGCAGAGGAAACTGAGGAGTGGTCACACAAGACAGAAGTAACAGTGTTCCCAAAACTGATCTAATAGAGTGTATCCAGTTGGAGATGGTGGTTGACAGTGTCATGGGCTACAGACATCAAGATGGATAAAGTTAGAGAATTGGCAATCAGATTTGGCAGGTATCTTGTTAGCTTTGAAGAGGGCAGTTTCATTTGAATAATGAGATAGAAAATTATATTGCCAAGGGTTGAAAAGTGAAAGCAGAGGAATAACTGAATAGAGGGATTGTATTTGAAACTATAAATTCTTCTTTGTTCCAAGCCATCTTTACTCTAACTCCTTTCTCTCTTATCTTATGTAGTTTTATTATCTCTCTAAACCTTTTTAGACTTGAGATTAAAAACTGAAAGAAAATTAAATCTGTCCTTGAAACTGCTAGATTTAATTGTGTTAACTTTGTGGTAGCCCTAAATATCTTTAAGATGTTCTTTATCCATTTAATGTTTGAATATCTAGATAAATAGGAAGAAGGAAATATGCCATTGAATCTCATATTATTGCATCTGAATAGCAAACACATTAGTGTGTCTACTTCATAACACTTTTAGAATGTGTTCAACTCCATTTTTAAGATAAGTTTAATCACTTGCATGCCCTTAAAAGAACTTTTGAAACAGACTTGGAATTAGGGCAAATAATGGATTTTTCTTGTTGTAGAGATGAAAGTTAATGTTATTAATCTTTCATTAAAGAATTCAAAATAAGACTGTCAATTAAAAGGTTGTGCTTTTAACTTGGTATACTCACCTTTGAATAAGGGGCTATGTAAAATTTTTTTTCTTTAGGAAAACTGGCTAGAAAAAGACTATATCCTTTGATATTATAGAAAAGAGTCTTGTCTTACAGACTAGTATAAGTTAGTTTTTACATTTTTGGAGAAATATATTGCTTTCAACTAGAAAATCTTTTATATGACTATTATTGGAAATAAGAAAAATTTTAAATTCAAATCTTACATTGAACTGAAAGGGAAAACATGAAAGACTTAATTTGTTTGAATATGTTGGTCTTTTAGATGATACCTTCTTTGATGTGGCTGGAGAGGCTAAACATTTTTTTCAAATTGAAAAATAAATAAACCCCTTTGCCTCATATTCAGGGACCTGCAAAAAAAAAAATTCAAATCTGCCTGACTATGGGAAGTAGCCTTTTCATTTTTCTTTTTTTATTCAAATATATTTTATTTTCCCAATTATAATTTTCAATATATATTTTCTGAAATTATAAGATCCAGATTATCTCCCTCCCTTCCCCTCCCCTCTCTCTGAGATAGTAAGCAATTTGATCTGGATTATTTGTATTATTTGCAAAACATGCTTCCTTATTGGTCATTGTTGTAAGAGAATACTCACATAAAACCAAAACTCCAAAATAAAAATGTAAATAAACTAATGCGACAGATCATACATGTGCTTTGAACTGTATCTGACTCCAACAGTTCTTTCTTTGGAGGTGCATAGCATTCTTTGGCATAAGTACCTCTCAGTGATGGGCAAACTATTCCCCACGGGCCAGATCCAGGCCATAATTTGCCCATCACTGCCTTAAGCAATTCCCTAATCACTGTAGATCATTGTATTGCTGAGAAATAGCTAAATCATTCACAGTTGATCATTGTACAATATTGCTGTTACTGTTTACAGTGTTTTTCCAGTTCTGTTTATTTTGCTTTAGCATCGGTTAATACAGATCTTGGCAAATTTTTCTGAAATCATCCTACTTATTTCTCATAGCATAATAGTATTCCATTACCAACATATACCACAATTTGTTCAGCTATTCCCCAATTGACGGACGTCCCCTCAATTTCCAGTTCCTTGCTACCACAAAAAGAACTGCTATAAATATTTTTGTACAAGTAGGCCCTTTCCCTTTTTTAGGGACCTCTTTGGTGTAAAGACCTAGTAGTAGTGTTATCAAAGGGTATGCACAGTTTTTTTTGCCCCCTTTGGGCATAGTTCCAAATTACCCACCAGAATGGTTGGATCAGTTCACAGTTCCAGAAACAATGCATTATGTCCCAAGTTTGCCACATTTTCATTTTTCTAAGTGACAACTTCTGTCTTTTTATCGATATAAAGCTTGGCTCATTAGATAAAATTGGCATGCAATAAAAATACATAGTCTACATATAAAATGAAATTTCCCTGCTTACAATTGCCCTTTATTGTACTCATAGTTTGTAACAGGTCAGTTAAACCTCATCTGTAATATGTTAAAAGATTACATTTATTAATTCTAAAATCTATTGGTTGTAGTTTCAGTTAAAGTTTTATGATATTTTTCAATTTGTGATTTATTCAGGATATTAAAACAAATGGAATGAAATATAATGACTGCATTTAAGATTATTGAAATGAATTTTCTTGAGGTACATCTAATTGTTTTCTGATTGGAAGGCAGTTGATATATTGAATATTTCATTATACTTAATATGATTTGGTTCTCTTAATTTCTTCAACATTATATCAAAATTTCTCTAGTTATGCATCATTTTGTGGCTTCTGATCATTATAGGATGTGATCATATCCTCATTTATGAAATTAACAATGTTATACTACAATTACTGTGTGGTACACATTTTTAAATCAGCTTCATTATTATAAATTAATAGAAGTAATATTTTTCTTAAATATTTTCTTTCTTTTGCAAACCACTTCCATTATAGCTATCAGTCATTAAGTATTTATCAAGCATGCCAGACAGTATGAAAAATCAAAACTGTAAAAACCAGAGGTCTGCTCTTTTTGCAAGAAAGAATTATGTGGTATGGCAAGTATATATCTAATTTTATATTAGGAAGAGTATTGCCAAATGAGTTTTGTGTCTCTTGTGAAGACATAGGCTTTCTTTGTTTTCTTTCCTTCTTTAAAGTATCTACATTTTGCTTAAAGTACTGCATGATACATGTAGATATCTCTTCAGCCAAATAGGAAATTCATTTGGAAAAAGCTAGTTAATTGGTCTTTGATTCTGCCACTTTCTAAAGTAGTTAACTTGGTTGTTGCTAATGAGGTACACTAAGCAAAATTCTATTCCAAATTTAAATGAAAAAATGTCAAATTTGGAAGAAATTTTGAGACTATACTGGAAGATCTCTGGTTAGGGGAACTTGCAGTTTCTCTTTCCACTTTGGGATAGTTTTAATTGTTAATAACTTTTTTATCCCTTTTACATTAAAGCTTGAAATTTCTCAATCAAGAGATTTCTCTACCAAATGCTTTTGGTATGAGTGTTGTTTCCAGCAAGGCAAATCATAATCCATCTGTGCCTGTTCAATTTATGATGCTTGCCCATGGCTTCCCATAATCCTTGGAAGATCTTCATCTAGTGGATCACATGAGCCTTCTATTATTTCTCCCTTGTTCTTGATATTTAGTCATATCTTCTCTGATCTCTGCTTTAGAAGCAGATTAAATTTTGTGCATTGTGAGGCAGTTTCTAGGCTCTTTTAGCCTATTGCGGCAATTTACTTGTTATGTTAATTAAATTTTCTCCAGAAGTTCTGATAGCATTGACATCTGTTCTTTTACCCATTTTCCATTTTTGAGTGGTTTTTAAAATAAGACAGGTTGAAATTGCCTCCATACTTAATACTTTTTCATTTTCTTTTTTAAAAATTGACATTAATTTTCATTTTTGCTTTATCAAGTCATTCTGGCTATTCATGGGCAGTTAGTTGATTTGAAATAAGTTTTATATTTGTAACTAGTCGTTTCTTGTCTGTCAAAATTTAATCAGTTTGTTTTTTTGTATAATTTTATTTGGCATTCACCAGGCCCACCCCAAAAATTATTGTTCTAAAGTGTTCATGATATACAGGCATGAAGTCTTTAGCCTCAGAAGTCTCTTTTCTTAGTCCTGAAATGTGCTTTCTGGTTCATTTGTCATCAGTATCCTTTATCTGTATTTTTGTCCTTTAGTAACCAATTATTAAAGTATGTTTTGATTTAATTTTACTTAATGTTTTTTAAGTCTCATATATCTCTTAGTATCCCCCATCATTATTACTATCTTGAGTTCTTATAGTTGATCCCCACTTAAAGTAATTGCAAGCCAAGCAATTATATACCAGAATCATCCATTTATTCATTCATTCATTCATTCATTCATTCATTCATTTATTTATTTATTTGTTTATTCATTCATTCATTCATTCATTCATTCATTCATTCATTCATTTATTTATTTATGCCAAGGAGCTATAGATTTTATTTTTATTTATTTAAAATTTTTTTCCATGATTCATGTTTTCTCCATCTCCTTATCCCTCCCTCCTTGGAGTTGACAGTCAATTCCACTGTGTTATACATACATACATACATACATACATACATACACACATACATACATACACACACACACACGTATATATAATCCCTTGAACCCATTTCCATATTATTCATTTTCGTAAAAGAGCAATCCTTTAAGACCAAAGCCCCAAATCACATACCCATATAAACAAGTGTAAATCACATGTTTTTGTTTCTGTATTTCTACTCCCACAGTTCTTTCTCTCGATGTGGATAGCTTAGCATTCTTTCTCATAAATCTTTCGGGATTGTCCTAGATCACTGCAATGTTATCAGTAGCAAAGTCAATCATATTTGATTATTCCACAGTATTATAGTCTCAGTGTATAATGTTCTCTTGGTTCTGCTTATTTACTGAGCATTAACCCCTCAAAAATGGAAAATGGGTAAAAGAACAGATGTCAATGCTATCAGAACTTCTGGAGAAAATTTAATTAATATAACAAGTAAATTGCCGCAATAGGCTAAAAGAGCCTAGAAACTGCCTCACAATGCACAAAATTTAATCTGCTTCTCAAGCAGAGATCAGAGAAGAAAGCATGTAGGTCTTTCTAGTTCTTATAGAAATCCTCCAGTTCATCATCCTTATATCACAATAGTATTTCATTACCATCATATACCACAATCTGTTCAGCCTTTCCCCAATCGAGGAAGACCCCTTCATTTTCCAATTTTTTGCTACCACAAAGAGCTCAGCTATAAATAATTTTGTACAAACAGGTCCATGCCCAGTTTTTTTTTTATCTTTATCTTAGACAGTTATTTTGAAAATGGTCTTAGGATTAAATACATAAATATAACTAATTAGGTACTAATACTTGATTATAATAGAAAATAAAAAGTATTTCCGTGTAGTTCCCTAGTATCTATATCATATAATAAAGGATTTTATTAAAATCCTGTAACTTAATTTTTATTTGCTATATTCCTTCTATATCATATTATAAAGGGTAGTGTAACTTAATTTTTATCTGCTATATTCCTTCTTTGGATATTGGCTTTTTTTCTCCTTTCAGAAGAAAAGTTGACCTACCTTGACTTTCAGCATAACTGTTAAGGAGACATTACAAAATAAATATCAGATACTTGTTGTTGTAATTATTTTATTAGAGCCTTGTTTCCCTAGGTATTTTCTTTTATATTGAGTATCAAAATAATTTTTGCCTAAAAAACATGATGTAATAGCTCTAGGGGATATATGGATAGTTTTGCTAAAAAAAATATAATTGTCACTTGGCAGTAATTTTCTACTATCCATATAGCCCTAGGGGATATATGGATAGTTTTGCTAAAAAAACATAATTGTCACTTGGCAGTAATTTTCTACTGTGTGTTTTGTTTCTAAAGTTTTCAGGACAAGAATGAGTGAATAATACACACTATATTTTAAATGTGGCACTGGGAAAAAAATATAATTATTTATTAATGTCAAAGCTGGTTTTGGCACAGAATTTTCCAACTAAAGAACTGAATATTATCATTCTGTAAATAGTATTTACAGTTCTCTTTATAAATATAGTTTGTGAGAGTTCATAGGAATAAAGTGTTGTTTTATTTCTTGCCATAGAAAATGACTGAAACATTGGAACATTATTTCTACTGGAAGGCCAATTAACATCTATTCCGCAAATATTTAAAGAGCAAGAACCTGGGCAATGGCGCAGAACAGTCCACAGCTTGATGTCCAGATGCTCCATGATCTCCGACAACGCTTCCCTGAGATTCCAGAGGGTGTGGTATCACAGTGCATGTTACAGGTAGATTGAATAGTAATGAAATTAAAATGTGAACCCTAATTTTCCTTAGAATTTACAATTTGAGTTGTGTGATCTACACTTGAGTTAAAAAAGGAAAATCTTAGAAAAAAGTGAAGGGAAAAATTGTGGGAAAGGAATTAAAAAGAAAGACAACAAATTTCTCTTTTCTATTTCTTTGGGCAGTTTCTTCAGCCCCAAAATCATTAGAGTAGAAGTATTATTCTGAATTCCTACATGTCATCTTCTTGTTTATACTTTTAAATACCAATTTATTTTTACCCTATTAAAAAGTTGTAGATATTTCATTACCATGTTATGTTTATTGTATATCATAACCTTTATACCAGGTAAATCCATTTACTTGAGTTGAAGTCCGTTCAACTTGTCTCATAAATAGAAAATATCTTTAAAATGAAATGCGATACTTCCCAATTTCTTTGTAGTCCCTAAGGGGAATGAAGGCACTTTCTTCCTCATTAGATCTGTGCTTAACTACATGATACTATCACCCAAGAATAAAAAAATTTAGATTTTTTTCCTTCAAATATGTGATCCAAGTATGATCTTTCCATAAGACTTTTCATTTTTTGCTTTGTATTTCTAATTCTTAGCATCATATTTTGAATACTGCTCCAGACCTGTGAAATGCAGGTGTGATAGATAGATAGCAAGACCTGGATCCAATTTCTGATTCTGATGGTTGGGGGCCCATATGATCATAACATGGTTTAAATCCTAGGTCTTACACATCATAGACACAACATATGTTTGACTTCAGTTACTTGGTCTTTTCTTGCATTAGCACTTTACTCATTATCATTTTAATAGTTTAGATATAGAAACTAAATTTTACCTACACTATGAGGGAATTCAGAGCTATAGTTGGTACGTCTTAAGTATAGTGTCACATTACTCAGTACAATTTTAAAATACTAAATCATCTCTCAGAAACTCTTTGCTTCACTCTCCTTTTTAGTTTGTGAATCCTTTTAAAAAATTTCCTTTTTTTTTGGATGGGAGAGGTCTTTCTTAACTTTCTGTTTTTGAGTACATAGATGTTAGCCCCTTTTTGGTTTCTCTTAAGCCAAGGTCCTTTCCTGTTTGACAGCCTTACTAACTCAGATCATTTGCTGTGTTTGCCCTTCCTAGTGTTTTTTTCCCCTCATCTATACCCTCTTTACAGCTAGACACTTATAAACAAGTTACTTCCCAAGTCTCCTTCCAATAATAAACCCATTCTCTCTTTAGATACTTCTTAATCTGAAGGTTCATAAACAAGTTCTCTAGCCCCTTTATAATGTCATCCAGTGTCATCAATTTTTAGTTTGCCTTGCCCAGCTGAATGTCCTTTCTCCCAAGTAGCAAAGGTTCTTTGTATCCTTTCTTTATGAATTAGCAGTACATGGAGACAGGTAGGTGACTTAATGGATTGAGAACCAGACTAGAGATGAGAGGTCTTGGGTTCAAGTCTGGTCTCAAGTACTTCTTAACTGTGACTCTGGACAAGTCATTTAATCACCATTGCCTAGTCTTTACCACTCTTCTGCCTTAGAACCAATAGGGTTTAAAAAAAATTAGCACTATTATTTGTTGAGCATTTCGACTCAGGAAATAGCATTATCTTTCTATGTAAACCTTTTAAAATAGAATTGAAGAATTCACATTTTATATTTTTAACACAAACTATAGGCCTTTATTTAAAAATCATCTTTCAATTTATCCTCACTTTTGGGGGAGATAGTTGTTTTTGCCATGTTCTCATCAGTTATTTATTTCTTCTACTTTTAAATGCTTGAATAATGTTGTACATACTTTAGTCCTTTTTTTAGGCTAAGAAGTTAATAAGATGTTTGTTATAACAGAGTATAAAATAATTTCAAGTTTCTTAAGGACAGAGTCTGTTTCTTTGTATCCCCAGTACATAACAAAATACATGATATAGGTTGAATTAAATTCAGCAATCCTGATAAGTAGGTTGTTCAACTCTTATTGTTCCCATTTTACAGATAAGGAAACTGAAATTTACTTACAAAACACCCAGCACAAATAGATGTAGAAAACTTTCATTCAAGCCATTAAAAAGAAGTATTTTTCCCCAATCAATTTGGGTGTCAAAAAGTGTTTTATATTTTTCTTTCTTTTACATGGTATTTTGAAAAATTATATGGAAGACATTTTTTTTTCTCCTTGTAAATTTCTGGTTCAGAACTTTGTGGGCAGGCTTTTACTTAGCTAAAAATATGTACACTCTTTTAAAGAATCTGATTTTAAGTTCTCTTTGTTTAACCTAATTTTCTCCTGTGAACAGGCAGATGTGTAAAACTGATGAAAAGAAAAGTGAAAGCTACTTTAGAATTTTAAGAGTTTAAGAATTGTTTTGGGATTGTTTTCAATTCTAGCAAAAAATGGGGTGGGTGAAGATATTTAACGAATGAAAATAAATAAAAATACAAACACTCATAAGTGCTGATGGTACAGAGCACAGTGTTAAGTTCTGGGGTTACAAATACAAAAGCAACGTAAGTACCTGCCTGTAAAGAGTTTAATGGGGAAATAACTTCATGTTTTGGAGTATTCTTTACAAGAGGGGCATTTTGGTTCAGATGATTCTAGGGTTGTTAAGTAGAACTAAAATGAAATAGTACATACCTTATTCAGGATAATAGCAAAGTTGATTTGATCCTGGTTTCAGAAATGAAGTAGAAGACAGGTTGGGGGAGAGGGTACTGAGTGGAGAATGACTTTTGGTGATAAGAGTAGGAAACCGCTTGAATAGCTGGGACTCATCCCAAGTGGTGTTTTTGGAGACCCAGTCAGTCATCAGTAGAGTTGAGCCCCAAGGCATAAATTCCCCCAAAGCATGTTTTCTGGTGTAGAATGCTAAGTCGATAGTCATGATTATATTTCTAGGGCAGGGATTTGGTGCCTGCTTACTTTCTCATACGTACAATATTATTAGTTAGCCAACATTTTATTTTATTTGTACTTTATGAGAAAATTTCATTCCCAGATCATATATAACTGCTCTTTTAAAGTAATGATCAATATACATTTAGTAATTGCTTATTTGGGGCCAGAAAAATGTGAGCTAGGTGGGAAGTAGCAAAAATTATTTTTTATCTATCCTCAGAATTTAAAACTATGGTCTTTCCTTTGGCTAAAATATTTTAGCATGTCTCCATTAGGCTTTGCTTGAGCGTAACATAATTTATAGTGTTAGAGTTTGTCAGTATGCCAATGTAACTTTGCCATTTCCCTCCTTCTTAGAATAACAACAACCTGGAAGCTTGCTGTAGAGCCCTTTCCCAAGAAAGCAGCAAATACTTGTATATGGAGTATCAGAGCCCAGAAGACAATAGGATGAACAGAAATCGCTTTTTGCACATTAACCTGGGTGTCCATCCACCTAGTAACTACCATGCAGGAGATGGAGCTCAACTTAATGGTGGTCGAACACTGGTACATAGTTCAAGTGATGGTCATATTGATCCACAGCACACCCCAGGTAAACAGCTGATATGCTTAGTTCAGGAACCACACTCGGCCCCAGCTGTTGTGGCTGCTTCTTCTAACTACAACCCATTTTTTATGAATGAACAGAATAGAAATGCAGCTACTCCTCCTCCACAACCACCTCAACAACCATCTTCCATGCCAACAGGAATGACTACATCTGCTATGCAAGGGCCTTCACCACCACCACAGCCACCTCCCTCATACATGCACATACCTCGTTATAGTACAAATCCAATTACTGTTACAGTATCACAGAACCTTCCCTCTGGACAGACTGTTCCCAGAGCTTTGCAAATTCTTCCACAAATTCCAAGCAATCTCTATGGGTCTCCTGGTTCTATATATATTAGGCAAACATCTCAAAGTTCACCAGGAAGACAGACTCCTCAGAGTACACCATGGCAGTCCTCACCACAAGGCCCTATACCACATTATAATCCACGTCCTTTACCTGTTTATCCACATCAGCAAACCTATCAGCCTTCTCAGTATTCTCCCAAACAACCACAGATCCCTCAATCAGCTTATCGATCACCACCTACTTCTCAGTGTCCTTCACCTTTTGGTTCTCCTCAGCATCAAGTGCAACCTCCTCAGTTGGGTCATCAGAGTTCACATGTCTTTATGCCACCTAGTCCTTCAACTACTCCACCCCATCTGTATCAAGCACCTCCAAGCTATCAGAAACAGGGAGGTCATTCAGTATCCTATCTCCCTTACAGTGCATCTAGTTTATCCAAAGGTTCCATGAAGAAGATAGAAATAACAGTTGAACCCCCACAGAGACCTGGGACAGCAATTAATAGAAGTCCATCACCAATAAGTAATCAACCATCTCAACGGAATCAGCATCCATTGTATACAGCCACCACTCCACCTTCAGGTTCTCCTTCAAGAGGAATGTCAAATCAGCCCAAACCTCCATTTAGTGTTAATCCAGTATATATTACTTATACACAACCAACTGGACCTTCATGTGCTCCTACACCATCTCCTCGGGTAATGCCAAACCCAACAACAGTTTTCAAAATTACTGTAGGCCGAGCAACAACTGAAAATCTTTTAAACTTAGTGGACCAAGAAGAGCGTTCTGGAGCACCAGAACCTATTCAGCCCATTTCATTGATACCTGCACAGGGAGGAGAAAAAGGAAGCTATAAATTTCAGAGAAGTTGTAGTTCTGGATCTGATGATTATGCCTATACTCAAGGTAAATTTTTCTAATCCATGTGAAATTTAGTCTTTAAAGTGATTTTTCCTGTGATGTTTTGTTTGCAGAGCTAATAATGTTTCTTTATGTTACATACTTTCAATCTGAGAAGTTTTATTTTTGAGATTCTATTAGTGCTAACTCTGTTAGACAATTATCACCTTTGGGCTGGAAAAGATGTCAGCATTAGAAAAATACATTTATGGGAGATAAGAAAAAGCACAGAGTACACAAAGTATGTTAGATGTTTGGATAAATTATTATAAAGAAATAGATGTGAGAGATGACTGATAATTTTAAAAATAGTGATAAATAATAAATGTAAGGGCAAAAGTGAAAATGGCAATGGAAAAGAGTTCAGGATTAAGTGAGGATATATAAGCAGGATATATAAATCAACACATTGTGTAGAGATCTTTGAAGTTAAAGATACCCTAAAGACTAGAGGGAAGGACCAAAATTTCACCAATTTCCAACAAAGGAAATTTCTAGGTTTTTATGTCTCATCTTAGTATAAATATTATCTGCCTAAGTTCAGAAATACAGATAGTTTTAGGAAAACTTCAAGATATTCTGTATATTCTATTAAAAATAGCTTGTCTTATTTTAGTATACATATGATTATTTTGCTAGCCCCTTTGAGAGAGATTGCAAAATGACAATGGCAAAATGGAGTTAGGAAAAATTTGAAAATAAATGTCAACAAAATAGGACAATAATGAGGTCAACTGTGTGAACTTTATATTTTAGTATTGTATAAAGTTATCAGCTCTCTTTTTCAATGTTAATCTTTACAATGACTTTGTAATGCTATAGCCTTGCTATTACATCAACGAGCAAGGATGGAGAGGTTAGCAAAACAATTGAAACTTGAGAAAGAAGAACTAGAGCGATTGAAGACTGAAGTTAATGGTATGGAGCATGACCTTATGCAGAGAAGACTTAGAAGAGTTAGCTGTACTACAGCAATCCCAACTGTAAGTGATTTTGTCTATTTGTGTGTGTGTTTTTAAAACTAGGTGTAGGGTGCTGATCCCATTCATCCACTGTTATTTTCATTATTTATATATACTAAAGTGTTTTATAAGATGAATGCATTTTTAATGAGAAATATGAAGCATTTTTGGCCTCTCATAAAAATGAAATATAAACTATAAATGTTTAATATATTTACTAATTTACTATTAGTTATAAAAGAGCCTAATGTTATTACAACTTGTTTATATTTTAGGGTCATTATAATCAATATTCATTTGAGGTAAGGCCTCCTAACATTACTGTTAGTCCTTGTTCAGCAATGAGGTTTTTTTTTTTTTGTACAAGCACTTGCTTCGAAATACAAGACAATATACTAGGAGTTTTAAGAGAAAGACCTTCCCTCTATGCAAGCTTTGCATTTCCATAAGTATATATAGTTTTAACCTTGTATTTTTAAAAAATTCTAGTTGTCATTATTTTAAAAATGAAAGCATAGTCATTATTTTAAAATATTAGTTATAATCAAGATGTGTTGGGCCTTATTAATCTAAAAACAAGGGCTTACTTAAACAGAATTAGAAACAACATTCTTCCTTAAAATTACTAATCATTCTGTCATAGTCTTTGGCAGAATTTAAAAGCTATTTGAATGTGTCATTCTTATTTTGGGGGTCAATTTAGGTGCTTATAATCATTTGTGTTAAATTACATTGTATAAAAAATTAACATTTCATTTTGAATATGTATAGTCAAGTATGATTTTTATTTTTAATCCCTTTTTCTAAAGAAAAAAGTACAATCAAATCTAACTAGTTTAGATTATTAATTATAAGCTAACAATGTATAGTTAAGGATGATTGCTTCTTGTTTTACTGAGAGAATTGATCCCTTCACATCATCCTCTATTGGCCCCCTTGTTAATGACAACCTGTATATTTTGTGCTTGATCTCATTGCTTCCAATTTTCTCTAGTAAATTTCAGTGTTAGTCATTGTCCACTCCTAGTAGTTTTCAAATTCTTTCTACTGATTTGTTCCTTAAAAATATTAAACATGGCTTCAAACATGCCTTTGTCTCTCCCATCCTTAAAAAACCTTCACTAGATCTTAACCATTCCTTCAAACTGTTGTCCTTTATCCTTTTATCTTATAGTTCTCTTCCCCTTTATCAAACTCCTAGAAAAAACTGTTTACACTCATTCCTTTCACTTCCTCTCTTCTCATTCATTCTTCAACTTTGCACAATTTGGCTTCCAACTTGAATTTTCATTTGAAATTACTGTCACCCAAGTTACCATAGATCTTTTCATTTTTGGATCTTATGTTCTCTTCTCAATCTTGACTTCTTTGAAAGTATTTGCAACATTTATTACTGTTAAACTGCCCTCTCCTGTCTTCTATTTATGTTTTTACATAAATACATAAATTTACAAAAATACATAAATACATACATTTACTCTTTTAGTTCTCCTACCTTTCTAACTGCTCTTTCTCAGTTTCATTTTCTAACTCACATTCTAATTCACATTCCCTAACTGTGGGTGTTCCCTAAGACTGTCCCAGGATCTTTTTTCTCTGTCTTCTTTCAGGGATGCTATTAGCTGCCATGGTTTTAATTATTATCTCTGTGCAGATGACTCCCAGATCTAGATCTCCAATCTTAATAATCCAATCCTCAATGTCATTCTGACATCACCAGTTGCCTATTGGGCAATTCAAACTAGATGCTCAGTTTGAGAGCTAAAACAGAACTCTCTAACTTTCCCCCAAACCTACTCCTCTTTCAAACTTCCCTCTTTCTATTTAAAGCACCACCACTTTTTCCCGTCACTCAAGTTTGTAATCTCAGCATTAATTTAGACTCTTTTTTGCCCTTCACCCCAGTTTTATCTAATTATTGCCAAATCTTGACATTTCTATCTTCACATTATGTCTTGCATCAGGCTCCTTGTCAGGACTCATAGCTACCACCTTCATTTAGGCCCTCAGTACCTCTCACCAGGATTTTTTCAATGGCCTCCTAATTAATCTTTCTATATCTAATCTAATCCTACTGCAGTCTTGTTCTCCACTCTGCTGCCAAAATAATTTTTCTTAAGCACAGATCTGACCATGCTGTTCCCTTACTTGGTAAACTCCAGAGTATCTCTTTTGTTTCCAAGATCAAAAATAAATTACTTTTTGGTTTTTAAGGCATTTTGCAACCTGGCCCAAACTCATCTTTCTAGTCTTCTTAAGCATTACTTCCTCTATCATATTTGGCAGTTGAGCTAAACAAACTTTCTCTCTGTCCCTTGTCTCTGTGCCATTGTGTTGGCCACCATATCATTCCTGGAACACTCTCCCCTCTGATCTCTGCTTAATAGAATTCCTCTTTCACATTATGGTCAAATGTACACGAAGCCTTTCCCGTCCCCAATTGCTAGTGACCTCCCTCTCAAACTTCTTTGTATTTGTATTTTTATATTTATTCTCTGAATCCTTATGTATGTATTAGAATGTGGGCTTCTTAAGAGTAGGTATTGTTTCCATTTTTGTTATATTTTTCCAGTGCTGAGAACAGTGCTTGGCACATTGTAGGTGCTTAATAAATGCTTGTTGGTTGATTGTAATTATTATTTTTAACTTGTTAATGAGCTCTCAGTTGCTTATCTGTTTCTTATTTAAACAATACTTCTTCATCCTTTTTCTCATTTACTCAGTTTCTGTTACTATGTATAGTTTTTCCATAGGCTTGAAGGGGAAAAAAATGTCTTATAAGCTACTTGAGAGCAGGATCCCTTCCTTTCTCCTCAGCTTTTAGATTACATCTATACTAGGCACTCAGGATATTAGTTGAGTAAGTTAGAAACAATTCCTGACTTTTTTGAGTTTTTATTTTTTTGTAGAAAGCAAGCTATATGTGTTTGGAATTGTTACTTAATACAAAAGAGTTTGTGGTTAAGTTAATTAGGAGCTAGAGATAAATGGACATTGGGAATATTTGTGGATGAAAGGAAAGTTGGGTAAAATTTATAAATGGAGAAAACATAAAGGAAGGAAATTCCAAGAGGGACAGTTTTAGCAGATCTTTGATATTAGCACATAGAGAACAAAAAACATTCCAAATTTTATGGTGTAAAGGGGGAAAAAGGGTCTTTTGGGCTCAATATATTAAAAGATGGTCACCAGAGGATTGAACTGTTATCAATCCTCAATTAAGAATAATCTCAAGTAAAAATTAACTTTTATGGAAGTTTATTTACAATTAAGAAGAGAGAGAGGAAATAAGGAAATAAGAATCTAACCCAGTAGGTAATTTATTACAATCCTCTAATTAATCCAGGTAGAACTTAACCCTCAGCCGAGAGTTAAGAGGGCCAGAGGCCCAGAGGTGAATGGAGCAAACTTTATTCACAGAGTCTACTAAAAGAAATTTCTTAAGAGAAGTTCGGGAAGATTCAGTCAGTTTTTAAACTTACCACGTGGAATTCAAAGAAGATATTTAAGGCAGTCTCACCAGGGTCTCAGCGTTCCAACACTCCTCCATGAACCAAAAGAGGTCTGTCACCAGATGCCCTCTTCAGCCGAAGTCCTCTCACTCACTCAACTCTCTCTTTTTAAAGGGGTCACTTATGCATCACTTCCTGTGCCTCCCTACTAATTTGCATGTCCAATCACAATAGACAATTTTCATAATACTGCCTAGGGGGCAGTCAGTTGATTCTGATGGACCTCCCAGAATTAGAGGTGTTCTCACCTTTGGTGATTATATCTAAAAATGGGCAGTGTAGACTTAATCTAATTATTGCAATGGTTTGTGTTTAGCAATACTGGGAATTCCTGCTGGAGAGTTAGATGTAGAATTGTTATGTGAAGAGCATTGAATACTATCCTGAGGAATTTGGACTGTTGTGTTTTGTTGTTGTTGTCGTTGTTTTTGTTTATGTTTTTTGGTAAACAATAGGGAAGCAATAGGGATTTTAAATCAGGGTGTGATAAATGTTTTACCCTGTTTATGGAAAGTTATTTTGATGTCGTCTTATAGGAAGGATTAGAGGTGGGTGAAACTATTGATTTATACAATCTTATTTCCATAAGATACTGTCAAGGTAATTTTAGCTCAGTTTCAAATTAACATGTTCCAAATTAGTGGAATTCAAATATATGAGGAAAACCTTGGGGCATTTCACTAATAAATGATGAATTTTCTGGCCATGGCAGACTTGTGAAAAATAGATGATAATAGACAACTTCTTTTACTATTCCAAGCCTTCAGCTTCTCTTACTATTATTCTATTCGTCCATTTTGCACTCCAGCCAAATTGCTTTCCTCTTGCTGTTAACTGTGCTTGAAATGTTCTCTTTCCCTTATTTTCTGTCTTTAGAATTGATACTTAGTGTCAGTTCTAAGGCAGAAGAATGATAAGAGATGGGCAATGGAGTTTAACTTGCCCAGGGTCACAAAGCTAGGAAGTCTCTCAGGTCATATTTGAACCTAGGACCTCCCATCTCTAGGCTTGGCTCTCAATCCACTGTGCCACCTAGCTGCTTCCTCTTTCCTTCTTTCTTTTTAGAATTTCTACCCAAATTTAAAATCCATATCAAATAGTAGTTGTTTCATAAATCCTCCTCTGATGTCTATTAGAGATAAAAATCTTCCCCTTCACATCTCACATTCAATATATAATTGAAATCATTTTTCATATTCAGCGATTATTTTTTTAAACATTTATTAATATTCATTTTTAACATGGTTACATGCTTCATGCCCCTACTTTCCCCTTCACCCCCTGCTGTCCCCCCACCCATGGCTGACGCACATTTCCACTGGTTCAGTGATTATTTTAATGCATAATAAACTCTTTAGGCATATTCAGAGTCAACATGTAGATTTTTCTCTTCTTCTGTACCTGAGATAATGCTTTAAATACATGTTAGTAGGTTTTTAGTAAATGTCAATTGTATGAATTAGTGATTTTAAGGAAAATTTTCCCTTTTGCTTTTATATTTAAAAAAAAAATGAGCAAATGAATCATCATGAAAATGACTACATTTTATATCAGTGATGGGTAACCTTTTAGTGAGGGAGTGCTAGGCCCTGCCCCTATCCCGTCCTCCAGACCAAGTGTTGTGCCTGCACACACCCAGAGATCCTGTATCCTGTGCCAAGCCCTTCTCTCCCACGAAGTGCCAGGCTTACCCTGTCCCCAGCCCCATCCCACACAGGGGAGGAAAAAAGCACTCCCATTGGGCTGCTGGGCAGAGGGGTATGTGAAATAAGGAATGTCCTCAGTGAGTGTAGAGAGGGGGAGAGGAGTGACCCAGGTGCTCTGCTCCCTTCCAGCTCTGTTGCCTATGAACCGTCCACCTTACCCCCTGTGCTCTCCCATTGGGATCCTGGGCAGAGGGATGGGGGGGTGTGTGAAAAAACATCATCAGGTGTGGTGGAGAGAGGGAAGGGAGCAGCTCTGTCAAAGTCTCTCTACCTTTCTAATAACGAACTCTAGGGATGGAGGATGGGGGGAAGAGGGCAGCTTCATGTTCACAGAGAGTGCCCTGTGTGCCGTTTTTGGCACCCCTGCCATAGGTTTGACATCTCTGGCTTATGTGATCTGTTGCAGAGCATAAAGAAGTAGGAAAATTCATTGAAAAGCTAGTCTTCAAATTATGATAGAATCATAGCCACGGTTAAAGAAGGACCCAGAATCATCTAGTCCAGTGATGCCAAACTCAAATAGAATTGAATCCTAATATATTGTTCCCAGTTATAGTTTAGTCTGGTTTGGACCTTGCTGGAGATTTTCATGCCTGAGTTTGACACCTTTTGATGTAGACCACCTTCTGTATTAACAGGCATCCCCTTCAACAGAATTCTCATCAGTTTTCTCCACATCTAAAATTTTCAGTGACAGGAAATTTTATCATTAAGTAATTTTACTACAGTGGTTGTAGGAGTTTCCTCAGGGGCATTTTGTTTACCAATGAAATCACAGGTCCAATCCTTAATCTGGTTCTCTCTTAAGAGTCTTATTGCTTCAAGGGGACAAACCATTTAGGAATCACTAAAGTAGTGATTGATGTCTTTGTGTGTGTAATATTTTTTTCTTGAGCCTCCCCTATAATCCACTCTTGACTAAGTGACTAATAACTTTTAGGATGTTCTTTGTGTTATTTTAGGGGTCTTATATCATCATTGGAATTAACTTAAACCCTTTCTTCCTGAATTAGCAAAAGTAAATACTCCATACTAATAGACTATCGATGAGGCTGTGAATTGGTTCTCAATTATTCTGGAAATAAATTAAAAATTATGCCCCCAAAGTTACTAAAATCTCCATACCTTTTGACTCAGAAATCCCACCATTAGGTGTTCCTTGAGGATGCTGAACAGAAAGTTCTCACAAATACCAGTACAATCTTAGTAGTACTTTTGTTTATCCAAAGCAAATTAGATGTTCACAGATAGGAAAGGGCAAAACGTGTGTGTGTGTGTGTGTGTGTGTGTGTGTGTGTGTGTGTGTGTGTGTGTGTGTGTGTGTGTATACATACAGAGAGGGGGGGGGAGGTGTGTGTGTGTATTTAATATACCATATGAATATAATATATTATTTTTTGTTTAAAACAAACATTGGAAGAATTCTATGAACTGCTGCAAAATGGAGCAGAACCAGGAAATCAACAAATACCATGACTTCAACAGTATAATGAAAAGAATTTTAAAAAAAATTGAGAGCTACGTATTTACAAAAACAACAAGCTTTCCCCAGAGAAGAATTGAAAAACATGTATTTTTCCTCTTTTTGCAAGGTGGAAAACTCTGGTTGTCACATTGTACCTACTGTCAGATATGGTTGATATGTTGGTCGGTTTCATCAATTGTTCCACCCCTCTTTCTTTTTTATTCTCTATTGCAACAATTCTTTGCAGTCTAAGTGGGAGAGAGAGAATGTGTATATTTTTATGTAAACATGATTTAAAAATACATCAATTTTTTTATTTTAATTATTTTTAATTAAATTGAATCAAATTTAATTAAAAATAAAAAATTTTAAAATATTCTTGCCTATTAAGATTATTATTAATTTATGTGATTTGTAAACCTTAAAGTATTATGTAAATTTCATTTTCTTTGTTTTTATTATTATTCACATCCAGGATTATTATAAACTTCAAATTTTCTTTAGTGAGTTGTTTTTAGCAACTTTCTATTCCTTTCATCTCCTTGTCCCCAAAACACTACTTTTGATAAATGACGATGCAGATTAATTATTCTTCCTATGTTCTTGTTAAGTCATTTCATTCATGTCCAACTCTTCATGACTTTCTTTGCATAGTTACTGGAGTGGTTTTCCATTTCCTTCTCCAGATCATTTTATAGATGAAGCACTGAGGCAAATAGGGTAAAGTGACTTGCCCAGGGTCACATAGCTAGTGTCTGAGGCTGGATTTGAATTCATGAACATGAATCTTCCTTATTTTAAGCCCAAAGGTCTAGCTGCCCTTGTGTTGCTGTGTTCTATTTAATACAAGGGGTTCATCCAATGTGTTCTTGGAAAGACTGTAGCACAAGTCCTACTATAGGTGAATAGCATAACAATTTGGATTCCCCAAATGGTTTCTCATTACTTAATAAGTTATAAATTAATAATACTTGATTTAAACTGTCTTAATGTTATCTAATGGGTAAATTTTTTATATTTTAGATGTTGCTTCCATGATAGTAAGCCCACAGAGGTAGGAAAGGGAGAGGGTAATCTTTGAATAAGTTCTAAATGAATTTTATTTTTTTATAAAAATTCTGTATTATATTCTCAAATAAAAATATTACATAGGCTTTTTTGCTTCATTTAACTGCTGAAGTACTTCCTATTTTCAAACTGGTGCATCTTCTTATTCTACTATTCTAGTGAATCTGTGATCTTAGCAACATGGGTATTTTGTGTAGTAGTGCTGACCTCAAACAAAAATGCCTGCTCATCCTGCATAATTGATGCCCTGCCCTCTCATAAGTTTACCTTGTAAGGATGTACTAGAGCCTTTTTTTTTTTTTTTTTTTTTTAGTTTTCCTGGTAGTGTATAACTTACCAGTGGAGCAGACCATTGATTGTTCCTTGCTCTCCATGTAACTAGATTATCTTTCTTTGAGTGATATATTTCTCTATCATCCTTCAAACCACCTCTTCATATTTCTCATTTATAATATGTTATGGCTTGCTCATGCCATAATTCACCTCTTTATTACCCTTTGTTTTATCCTCAATTTTACTTCCATCATAAACTATGGTATTCTGTGATATATCCGTATAAGAATCCTGGAGTAATAAAAATAGTAAAAAGATGGGCCTTTGTTATTGGTAGAAGCTTAGGAACATTAAAAGAACTTGATAATGTCTCAAAAGGGAAACTAGTCTGTGTTTCTTTCCATGTTCGGTTTTGCAATCTGCTTATTGTCTGTGTGCATTGTCTGTCCCAGTAATGTATATGATTGATAAACTGAATGATGTTGTCCTTTTGACTGCATATCTCAGTCTGCATAATAAGATTCTTCTTGATCCACTTGTTTTTTCTGGTGTACTTAGACAAAAATCTCTTTCTAATGATTTAGGGTGCACTGCTATGTTCTAGGGCTCAATAAAATAATCATCAAAAAATGAGCATCTGAAGAACCTCACCTATATTTATAGACCCCTATTCAATTTGAACTCAACCCTGGACCTCTTCCATGTTAGTGATGACCACCTTAGGCATAGCTTCCTGGTTTTTTTTCCTCATTTCATGATAAGAGGGCCTTTAATAAAGTGATTACTGTTATGTCTTTCAAGGAATATTGTATGATAACTTATATGTACGTGGAAGACAACCTGTTGAAGTATAACCAACTGGTTATATATATGCTATATATATGTGTGTGTATATATATGTACACAATATAAATTATATATATATATATACAATAAGACAGTTTTCTGTTATTGAATCAAATGTTTTTTTTTTTTTAGACAACAAACCATAAGCATATTGTGATATTGCATACTCTCTTTGTTCTCTGTATGATTCGAAAGCAGTGGACTTCTTTCTGTGCTTAAGAAACTTTCTGTGCTTAAGAAAACCTCCTCTCATAATGTGTATGTAGATTATTCTCATTAGCATTTTGATAAGATGGGCAAATGAACAGTTTGATCAGTGGCTAAGAGTACTTTAATAATTGGCCCTTTTTTTTGGTCAGTAATTAAATCAAAGATTTTTTTCTACTCATTTTGTAGCTTCCCCTTTTTCATGTTTTTTGGGAATTGATTGATCATTGTCCTCAAAGTTGTTTTACTTTTAACATAGACCTCTTGTTTATGTGTACTAGGTTAAAAACAAAGAAACCATTAGCATATCTAGAGCAATAGTCTTAGAGTTTGATGATTTTTTTAAAAGTTTGTTATCTTTAGAGATTTTTTCATTTTTTTTTTACCACTATCCAGTTTTGTCTTAAGTGACTTTAAAATGACTTTTCTTAGTTGAGTCTCAGTCCAAGCTTTCTTTTTTAAGTTATTGATATCTTTTGTTTTTATACCATTCCTCTCCAGTTATTACTTCACCCACCACCAAATAATTATACTACCCACCACCACTCACTTGTAAGAAGGAACAGTAGTTAAGCAAACCTACTTGATATATTTTTCATCATTAGTCCTCCAACTGCCATAAGAAGGGAGATGTTTCTTCAAGTCTCTCTAAAGCCAAGATTGGTCATTACAGTCACTCAGTATTCAGCTTTATTTTAGTGTTCTTTTCATTGATGTTGTTGTATTTGTATATATTGATCTCTTGCTTTTGTTTACACCATTCTGTTTCAGTTTATGCAAGTCTTCCTACATATCTCTACATTATTAATATTCTTTATTTCTTCCTGAAACAATAATAGTTCAATACATTCATGTACCAAAATTTATTCAACTATACCCCAACTACTTTTTTTTAGTTTTAAAATATTTCTCCTTTTAGTGATACTATATAGGCTTGTGATAATTTTGTAATTCTTTTGAAAACCATTTATGCCTTTTGATTACTTATTTTTGGGGAAATGACATTTCCCCTATGTATTTTGGATATCAGTCTTTTATTAGAAATAAAATGCAACCCCCCTTTCCCGCCCCCTTCCCCCCCCCCCCACAGTTGACAGTTTCTCTTCTTATCCTAACTATTTAATCAAAAGCTTTCATTTTAAAAAAAAGGTGGTGGGGGGGGAGAATGTGTATGTATATATGTATATGTATGTTTGTAAGTATATTTTGGTTCTGGTAGTGCCATACCTTCTTTATTTATATTTCCTCCCCATAATTTCCCTTGAGAGTTTTGACCAAAAAATTTGTTAAATGTTTCTTCCTCTATTATCCTTTTTTTTTTAAATGGAGTAATGCTACTATCATTCCTTTTTCCTCTCCCTCCTTCCTCCCTTCTTTCTCCCTTCCTCCCTCTCTCCCCTCCTCTGTCCCTCCTTCCCTCCCTCCCTTCTTCCCTTCTTACTTTCCTCACTCCTTCCTCCCTTCTTTCTCTCTCTCTCTCTCTCTCTCTCTCTCTCTACCTCCCTCCCTTTCTTTCTTCCCTCCATTCTTCCTTCCATTCCTTCCTCCCTCCCTCCCTCAGCTTAGACTTGATATTGTGTATTGGTTTCAAAGGAGAAGATTGGTATGGGCTAGACAGTGAAAGCATTAAGTGGCAGCTTGCTCTGGTCACATAGTGTGAGAGTGTCTGAGGCCAGATTTGAACCCAGGAACTCCCGTCTCTAGACCTGGCTCTCAATAACCCTTTCTTTCTGTTTTTAACGAAAATAAATTTGTTTAGAATTTAAATTTGTTATGCTATACTGCCAAAATTATTATCAGAATTGGGTTATTTAGCTAATCTCTGGCATTACTTTGAAAAGTGGACAGTGGGCAAGAACTTTAAAATTCATGCCTTTATATTTAAACCCTTAATATTTTCCATTGCATACAATGTAATATACCAGAGAAATAAAAAAACTAAATAAAAATCCCTAAATTCTTGCCACTTAGCCAGAGTAATAATAAGATTTGACTGTAACAAATATATCCTACAGGAAGGTTTCAGAAATATAGTTGGGTCTTAGGAGAGAAAAACATCAGAAAGAAGAGTAAGGAGTAAAGGTTGTAGATAAAATGTAGCTAGAGAGAGAAAAGGCCATGTGACTCTGAAATTGTTTCATGTGCTGTGCATATTTATTTCATCTAGGCTAATAAAAGGTAATGAATCTTCTTATAATGACATCATCCTCTACAAATCTAAAATCATTGATGTTATCTGTCAGCATTGTAAGCTTTTATTTAATTATTATATTTTGTTTTAATATCAAATCATAAAATAAGGCCATTTCAAAGCTATTTTATTGTGATCTTTTTTTATGTGATAAAAGCAATGAAAGTTTTACAAATTCTGTTCATATACAGTATATTTTTAACTTTAATGAAGTGTTTTTAATAAGTTTCATATTTAATTCAGAAGCATTGTAAATTTACACACACATTGGTTCCTATATTAAGTTTTATTTGTGGTCATTTTATTCATTCCAAATTTGTTTGACCACCTTTTTTTTATATATATTTCCTTTTTAAGTCCTCTCTTATAGACAGAGGCAATACTCTGAATAATTCCCAATTAGAAATTGTTTAACATAAAGCACAAATTTAAATGTTAGGCTTGATAATTACTTTCCTACAATTGCTATTTTGGGTCCTTTCTTAATAGCCTGAGGAAATGACACGATTGAGAAGCATGAACAGACAACTCCAGATAAATGTTGACTGTACACTGAAAGAAGTTGACCTCCTTCAATCTAGAGGTATAGACTTAATTATTTGGTTAAAACATAAGTTATAGTGTGGTATTTTAAGATGTTTAGATAATATAATGTTGATAAGAGATTTATAAAGAGAAAAACTTGTTGAGCATAAGGCTATAAATTCCTGGTAAATAACTCAATTTTTTTTAAGGCCACTGACTAAATTTTCCCCTAGAAATTATTTATTAATGCCTCAATAATGATTTCATTCTGAAATTCTTACCTTGTGAATTCTGCATTAAAAATAGATTTTTTTCAGTTATCATAGAATTATAAAACTTAATGCTAACAGGGATTTAGGAATCTTCCAATCCACTCCCTCAAACTGAGAAGAGAGATGAAACAAATTGTTTTAGGTGGACCCTAAGGGCCCTTCCAAGTTCTATGATCCTCAAATTTGTCCAGGATTACTTTAGTAGTAATTAGTAGAGCCAGGATTTGAATGCAGGTTCTACAGCTTCAAATCCAGTATAGTTCTTGTAAATTACTCATTGACCATGAAAGTCTTAATAACTTATTTTATATTTAGTATGTGTTTCATAGAAATTCAACTTTTGAATAAATGTGATTTTCTTTAAAAATCACTGCAAAAATATAGAGCTAAGAATTCATAATATTCATGTTTAGTTCTTTATATCATTTTTTTGTGTTAAACTCAAGCTTGCAATTGTATAATTTAAAAAATTTTATTATGGAGCATAATTTTTAAGCATGTAGTTTAAACATTCCATGGCTTCTAGACAAAAATCAAACATAACTTTTGAAAAGAATTCTGAATTGGAGTGAGGCAACAGTACAGGTAGAAGCAAATCTGGTGGTGAAAATTAAAAACCTTAATCAGATATGCCTAAAGAAACAATGTAGGAATCAGGTAGAGAGTTAAGACCCACTAATCTGAAGCATCAAGAGAATCTCTAGAAGTTCTGTGAGTAATGTATGCAACATTTTATGTAGAAAATGGCACCAGCTTTTTTTGTGTGTATGAATGATGAAGGGGAAGATTTATATGACTAAAAGAATAAAACTATCTGAACTATCTGGCCAGTCTTTACTAAGACTTCTTTAACAGGAGAGCTAGAGATGTGAGTACCACCAACCTTGACTTAAGTAATTGAAATAGCACATATAGAGCAATTAATGCATAAAAATTATAGTTAGAAAATCATGTAATTTTTAATCTTAGAATCTCCATGATGAAAGAGACCTAAAAGGTCATTGAATCCAATCCATATCTGAATATGAATTTCCTCTACGGTATCCCGAATTAGCATTTATCCAATCTGTGCTTTAAGATTTCCAGTGGTAGGAAATTCATTACCTCCTGGGGCAGTCCATTCTCCTTTTGGACAGCTCTGGTTTTTAACAAAGTTTTTTCTTGCTTGAAGAAGTCTGAAGTCTGCCTCTGCAATTTCCATCCATTCCTTCTAACTTCACCTTTTGAGATCAAGCAAAACTAGTCTTAATTCCACTTCCACATGACAAGCCTATGGATATTTGAAGACAGTTCTCATGTTCTTTCTAAGTCTTCTGTTATCTAAACTATATATTACTAATCCCTTGACAAGATCAGTGTGTGGCATAGTTTTCAGTCCCTTATCATCTTAGTCATTCTCCTTTGGATGAGCTTCACCCTTCTCTAAGTCCTTCTTAAAATGGGACTCCTGGAGTTGATGTAACATTTGAGACTTCTTATCAAGGCAAAATGTCACCTCCTCGGTTTCAGGAATTAGCTTCTATTAATGTTGTATCTGATCACATTAGGATTTTTAACTGCCATGTTACATTTGGTACATATTTAGTTCATGAAAGCCTCCAGGTCTTTTTCACATATAAGGAAAACATGTATAAGAGGCAATCTGCTCTAGTAGAAAGAATGCTGAATTTGAAGTTGAGAACTGCGTATGAATTCTGCCTCAAACACTTAAATATGTGTGAACTTGGGCAAGTCACTCAACCTCTCAGAGCTATTTTCATCATTTGAAAAAAAAGATGATAATATTTGTACTAGCTATCTCATAGGGTAATTTCAAGGACAGCACTTTGCAAACCTTACAGTATATATAAATTTGAAAAACATTTGTCTCCACTGTTCTGTACTTGTGTAGTTCAGTGTTCAATAGAAACATTTTTATTCCTTGTTGAATTTTATCTTTGATTTGGTCTAATTTCAAACTATTAAGATCTTTTTAGCCCCCATTTGATGATTCAACATACAAGTTATCCTTCCCAAATTCATATAATCTTCAAATCTGATAATCATGCTGTTTATACTTCAACGTAACTTATTTCTAAAAATTCTAGCTAGAAGAGTACCTTAATGTAGGACAAATTTATGTTATCATTTTAAAATACAATCATGAGCAGTCTTAAGAAATTACTTTTAGGTCATCTTACAATGTAAGTTGATGCATATAAATATTTGTGATAGAACATAAGAATAGCATCAGGATTGTAATAATATTCTGTCCATTATGTACCTTCTTTGGATCATCTATAATGGGATATTTTGATATTTAGAAGCTCTAACTACTAAACTTAGTACTTTAGTATTTCAATTCCTCATAGGCAGGGTTGAAGTTTTTTTTATTCTATATGATAACATAGATATTACATGTAATTTATAATTCTATATAATAATATTTCAGTGTGTAACTTTAAAATCATAAAAAGAAATTTTCCATTCGGGGGAAAAGTTATAATCGAGCATCTTTATGGTCACTTTTTGCTTTTAAGATTCAGTGATTTGCTGAAAATCTATAATAGTAACAACAACAAAGACCAAGAATAAGTGCTTTGTTGGAGGAAAGAATTTAAAGTATGAGCAAAAGAGTATTATATCTATAAAAGTCAATCTAGGGGGCAGCTAGGTAGCTCAGTGGAGTGAGAGTCAGGCCTAGAGACAGGAGGTCCTAGGTTCAAACCAGGCCTCAGCCACTTCCCAGCTGTGTGACCCTGGGCAAGTCACTTGACCCCCATTGCCCACCCTTACCACTCTTCCACCTATAAGACAATACACCAAAAATTAAGGGTTAAAAAAAAAAAGAAGAAAAAGTCAATCTAGGAAAATAAGAGAAGTGGGATATGTTGTTAATCTATGTGTGTGGATCACAAACATTACTAAATTTCTTTAAATAGAGTAGAATATAGAAATCAAAAAATGACACAAAATAGTTATAGTGAGCAGTTAAAGCTATACTGTCAGTGAAGTAATTTTTAACAGACATAGAAATTCTTATAGATAATGGTATCTAGATTTTTCTTCAAGAGATTGATCCATCATTTACTTTGTAGTTGTTTCTGTGTTCTATCTGTTCATTGGTTGAATTAATTGATAGGCTCTATGTGTAATACATTTAAAAACTTCAAGCTCATACTATTTTGAAATCCTGAGTCTCTATAGATTATTACATGTAAAAAGGCATATAAACTTATTCAGAATTTTAGACATGGACATATATCTTCCTTCTGACTATTTCATTCTACTTTTTCTTAAGGACCCATTAAGAAAGGAAACTGTTCTCATTGTATGGGCTAGTTGCTATTTCTCTTCTTTTGTTACCCAATAAGTTTGTTTATATCTACCTAAGAACAGTAATATAAAATTATTAGAACTGTTATTTTAGATAATTTAATGAAAAATCTCTAGAATGAATTTAAAGTCTTTTTTTATTGTTTTTTCTTCCTATGAGGATAGTGTCCAACTAAAGTTGTAATGAAAAAGGACAGGAGTTGAGTTCAGTAGGCTAAGTTAAGGAAATTATTTTCTTATTTTCTTCAGAATATTTTCTTCTATTCTAATTTCAAGAAAACAAGTCTTAACTCCTTGCTTTATTTTTTCTTGTTGGGCAATACTACAGTTATGGGAAAATAAACTTAAATTGCTGCTTTATTTTTTCTCAATAGGCAAATTTGATCCAAAAGCTATGAATAATTTTTATGACAACATAGAACCAGGTCCAGTCGTGCCCCCAAAGCCATCAAAAAAAGGTAAGTTTATAAAAGTACTTTGGTAATACTCATATTTTGACTCAATTTAAGAGACATTTATTAAATTCCTACAATTGTAAGTCCCTGATAGTCAATAGGAATACAGAGGATAAAATGAATCATCAAACATTTATTTAAAAAAAATGCAGTCTTGACTTTTAAGGAGCATACAAATATCTAAATACAGAATAATTTGAAAAAGGTGACTACTGACAACTGGTGGAGATCAGAGATAGTTTTTTAGGGGATGCATGTAAGCTGATAAGGATTCTAAGAGATTGAGTTGAAAGGACTTTATTTGGGCATGAAGGGGAAGCCTATGTCAGTGTGCATTGTGGGATGATGAAATATTGCTCTTAGAAAAAAGTCCTTTGCCTGGATTGTAGAATTTATAAAGGGTAGTAATATGAACTAAAATTGGAAAATTTTATTTGAGTCAGGTTGGAAAGAGCCAGGCAGAAGCAATTGGGAACTGATGAAAGTTTTCATGAAAACAGGAAGACTTTTACAGACAGATGATGAGGGCCTGGATTAATGGTGGTTTTATGAATTGAAGAAAAGGGTGACAGATGGTTTTTTGGTTGTTGTTGTTCAGTTTTTCAGTCATATCCAACTCTTTGTGGTGTCATTTAGGGTTTTCTTGGCAAAAATCCTGGAATGATTTGCTGTTTGATTCTCTAGCTCAATTTGGCAGATAAGGAATCTAAGACAAAAAGGATTAAGTAACTTGTCCAGACACAACATACCTAGTAAGTATCTTGAG
The DNA here is from genome assembly GCF_016433145.1 of Gracilinanus agilis. NCBI lineage: Eukaryota > Metazoa > Chordata > Mammalia > Didelphimorphia > Didelphidae > Gracilinanus > Gracilinanus agilis. Next base: position 389,384,830 of record NC_058132.1, on the reverse strand, counting down.
TCTTGATTTGAATTTAGGAAAGTGAGTTTTCCTCACTCCAGGCCCTTTATTCTATCCACTGTGCCATTTAACTAACCAGGAAAGATGTTATTGGATTAAATTGAAAAAAATTGAAAAAAAAAATCAAATTACATGAAGAGCATAAGGGAAATAAAGGAGAGTGATGTGACAAGGCTTATTCTGAGTTAAAAAACCTAGATAATTGGGAGATTAGTGGGTTTTTTTTCTTTTTAAGACAATTTGAATTCAAGATGCTGGTGGAAGAGGGCATTTAGGTGGCTCAGTGGTTTGGAGTCAGGTCCAGATATGGGAGGTTCAAATTTGGCCTCAGATACTTTCTAGCTCTGTGACCCAGGGCAAGTCATTTACCCTCCACTGCTTAGATCTTATGGCTCTTCTGCTTTGGAAACAATGACAATATTGATTTTAAGACAGAAAGTAATTATGGGTTTAAAAAAAAAATCCTGATGAAACATTCTCGAGGGTATGGCCAATAGTTGAGTGATATATGAGGGTTTTGTTGATTAATGATTATCATTTTTAAAAATAAGCTGCTTAGAAAAACAAACAAGCTATACTATACTCAACTGATATGAAGAAAGCAAGGATAGCAATCATGATTTCTGACAAAGTTAAAGATAGAATAATTGCAATCAAAAGAGATAAACAAGCTATGTTATGTTAAAGGGTACCATATATGACAAAGCATTATCAGTTTAAATCTATATTATGCACCAAATGTTATAGCAATCTAAATTTTTAAAGGAAAAATTAAATGAGTTACAAGTGGAAATAGGTAACAAAACAGTAATCATGGAGGACTTTAATCTCTCTCTCAGAACTAGGTAAATGTAATCAAAAAATAAATAAGAAAGAAGTCAGGGAGGCGAATAGAATTGTAGATAAGTGAAGTATACTAGTTATCTGGAAAGAATTGAATAGGAACTGAAAAGAATATACTTTCTTAGTGGTACATGGTATCATCCCAAAAACCGACCATACATTAGGTCACAAAAATATTATAAATGTAGAAAAGCAGAAATATTAAATGTATCTTCAGACTATACTGCAATAAAAATTATAAGTAATAAAGGACCATGGAAACAAAAAGTAAAAACTAATTGGAGTCTAAATAACCTAATCCTAAAAAATGTGTGGGTTAAAAAACAAATTACCAAAATTATTTCATGGAAGAGAGACAGCATATCAAAACCTCTGGGATACAGCAAAAGCAGTTACTAGAGAAAATTTTATATCTCCAAGTACTTACATTAATAAAATGGAAAAAAAAAGATGAATGAAATAGGAATGCAGTTAAGAAAACTAGAAAAAGAACAAGTTAGACATCCCCAACTAAGAACCAAATTAGAAATCCTAAAAATTAAAAGTAAGATCAATAAAATTGAATGTAAGGAAACCATTGAGTTAATTAAAAAGCAAAAAATTGGGGAGGGGGATTTTATAGACAGCCCTTTAGATAGAGGTCTCATACATAAATATATAGTGAACTTTGTCAAATTTATAAGAATAAAAGCTGTCCCCCAATTGATAAATGGGCAAAAGATAGGAACACACAGTTTTCAGTTGAAGAAATTGAAGCCATACATAGATATCTAAAAAAAAATGCTCCAAATCACTACTAATTAGAAAAATGCAAATCAAAATGGTTCTGAGATATTGCCTTACAATCACCACACTGACTAAAATTATAAAAGGGCAAAGTACAAATGTAATAGGGGATATAGAAAAATGAAAATAGTACATTTACTAATGAACTATTGGTGGAGCTGTGAAATGATCCAACCTTTTTGGAGAGTAATTTGGAATTGCACCCAAGTGTTATAAAACTTTGTATACTATTAGAGTATTGCCGGGTCTGTTTTCCAGGAAGATCAGGGAAAGAGGAAAAGAACCCATATGTTTCCAAAATTTTGATAACAGCTCGCTTTGCAGTGGCAAAGAATTTGAAACTAAAGGGGTGCCCATCAATTTGGGAACTGCTAAAACAAATCATGTTTTATGATTGTAATTAGAATATTACTATATGATAAGAAATGAACAAACCAATTTTTTAAAAAATCTGGAAAGAACTATATATGAGATAATGAACAATGAAATGAGTAGAACTAAGAGAACATTATACACAGCCACAGAATTAATAATAGAATAATAAACTGAGACTATTACCCCCAGAAAATGAACAGAAAGATAAAACCTAGAAGACTTAATTTATATGAACATGTTGGCCTCCATAATGGTATTCTATCTGATATGGGGAAGGGTTGGGACACTAGCGGATGGGTTCCATTATGTAGATATGAAGAAAAGTCAGTTAAAATATAGGAGATCTATGATTTCATTTGCAGAATATCTTCTTTTTCCTTATATTTGGAAATACTTGTTTTGTTTAGATTTATAAACATTTGGAATAATAAAATATTTCCATTTCTGGGGGAAAAAAGTTGATATTGATACTAACAATCACGAAATGCCCTGGAATTTTTATTTTTAGGAAGTTCTCAGATTAGTAATTCATTACTATTGGTTTTGGAGACAATTGTCTAATGGTAGTTTATAGAAAAAAGTTATATATTATTCCATTTACAATTAAAATATCCTGAATAAAATGGATTTTTACAAATTAAGAATTTTCAAAGGTATATTTACTTTGTTTTAACCAGGATAGAAAATTAACATTTCTGAAGACAGAGTAACTGACATTTTAATTGGAAAAGAGACTATGAGGCCACTTAAAGAGATCTTATATTTAGAAAAAAAAATGCAGGTTTTTTTCTTTCACCCAAGTAAGATAGATTAACTTCCATATGAATTTCTACATGTAATTAAAAAATAATAATAATAAAAAAAAGAATGGTATACATGAATTTGGATTTAGTAGTATCATTTGGGGGAACCTATTTAAAAGAATGCATGAAGGCAGTGACATAATGAAAATAATGGTTTAGAATAGCATAAAGGCATGTAAATTTAGTTTTCTATAATATCAATTCTTGATTATTTAGAGGTAGGTTATCCAATTTGGATATTTTCTAGTATTGTTTTATTTTTCCTCATTTTGAGCATTTTACATCTTAAGCAGCATTATAATACATTATAATACATCTTATTAGCTATGATAATTTTTAACATTTTAAAATAGTGTCTGCCATGTGCCAGGCATTGTGCTAAGTGCTTTATAATTATTATCTTATTTGAGTCTCACAATAACTTTGGGAATTATTATCTCTTATAGATGAAGAAGCTAAGACAGAGGGTGAGTTGCTCAGGGTCATATACCTAGTGTTTGAGGCCAGATTAGAATTCAGATCTTCCTGACTCTGGGCTCAGCACTGTATTCACTGTATACTCAGTGACTAATGGATTAAAATTATTGATGTAGTATTTCATTTAGATTAGATATAAGTCATTCTCATTAGATCTCTCAATTTAATATATGTATCTACTAACAAGACATGTGTAGTCAATCACCAAACCTTATTAAACTCCTCCTATATGCAAAGATCTAAGAACTGAGTGTACAGAGAAAGGAAGAGGAGGAGAAAGCAAGGATGATAGGTCTGGATAACATTCCTCTCCACCTCAAATGAGGAGAGAACAGAAAGCCTTTACCAGAGAAACTTACTGTAAAAATTTTTTCACCAGTTTTCTGCATTACCTCCAATTACTTCTGCATTGGTTTTATTTGTGCAAAACCTTTTTAAGTTAATTTAATCAAAGTTATCTGTTTTAATGATATTTCTTCTTTAGTCATAAATTCTTCCCTTATCCAAAGATCTGACAGGTAAAAGTATTTCAAGCTCCCCTAATTTGGTTATGGTATTTATCTTTTATATCTAAGTCATGAATCTATTTTAGCTTTATATTGGAATACAGTTTGAGATGTTGGTCTGTATCAAATTTCTGCCAAACTGCTTTCCAGTCTCACAGCACTTTTTGTCAAATATTGAATTCTTGTTCCAAAAACTTGGATTTTTGGATTTATCAAACACTAGATTACTATGGTCATTTAGTACTATGCTTTGTATACCTAAACTATTCTATCAATCTACCATTATTTTTCTTTATCCAGTACCAGATTGTTGTTTTTTTTTAAACCCTTGTACTTTCGGTGTATTATCTCATAGGTGGAAGAGGGCAATGGGGGTCAAGTGACCTGCCCAGGGTCACACAGCTGGGAAGTGGCTGAGGCCGGGTTTGAACCTAGGACCTCCTCTCTCTAGGCCTGACTCTCACTCCATTGAGCTACCCAGCTGCCCCCCCCTTTTTTTTAAAAACCCTTGTACTTAGGTGTATTGTCTCATAGGTGGAAGATTGGTAAGGGTGGGCAATGGGGGTCAAGTGACTTGCCCAGGGTCACACAGCTGGGAACAGATTGTTTTGTTGATTACTTCTTTGTATATAGTTTAGCACTGATAAGACTAAGCCATCTTCCTTTACTTTTTTTTTTTATTGATTACCTTGATATTCTTTTTAAAAAACTTATCTTCTGTCTTTGTATTAATTCTAAGACAGAAAAAATGGAAAGGGCTGGGCAATTGATGTTAAATGATTTGTTCAAGATCTCACAGCTAGGAAGTGTCCAAGGCAAGATTTGAACCTAGGTTTCCCTGACTCTAGCACAGATGCTAGGCACTATGCTACCCAACTCCCCTGATTCATTTGATATTCTTGACCTTTTGTTCTTCCAGATGAATTTAATTATTTTTTCTAGCTCTATAAAATAATTTTTTGTGTGACACTGAATAAATTAATTTAGGTATATAAAGTATATAAGTCAGTCTTTCTGTTAAGCTTGCTGATCTTCCTAATATGACACTCCATCTCCTGTCTCTGTGTTAGTACTGGTAGCCCATCATCCCTGGAATGATCTTTTTTCCTGACATCTACCTCATAAAATCTTTGATTCCCTTTAAGACTCAGTTCAAGTCCTGAACTTTTCTGATCTCAAATGCTGATACATTCCCCTATAAAATTACATTCCATCTGGTCTGTATTTATCTTTTGTGCATGTTGTCTCTCCCATTAGAATACAATCTCCTTGAGGTTATGGACTTTTGTGTTTGTATCCTCAACACTTAACTCAGTGCTAGGTGTATAATAAACACTTAATAAATGCTTGTCTATTGATTAGATAATAGAATTGACATATAAAAGAATTAGACAGTAACATTCCTGTAACTATATATATACATATTTATGTCTTATTATAGAATTTAATCTTAAAGTTAATGCTCTATTTTGGGGTTCTAATTTGTTTTATGCAGAAAATTCAGATCCCTGTACAACAGAGAGAAAAGCCAGAAGAATCAGTGTGACTTCCAAAGTACAGATAGATCCCCTTGATTCTCAGACCACTACTGCTGATGGTGAGTTTGTACAAGTCATCACAATATAAAATTTCATGAAATTTATGTCTCTAGTTGACATTTTAAAATTCAGATATTGAAAAGTATGAATGATTTAAGAAAAACTATTCTAGTTTTCCTTTAGACAAATATAGATACCTTTATTTGTGGATGGTTTTTGTTTTTACTTCTTATTTGTGTTGAAACATTCATTCTTTGTTGCTTGTGCTTCACAAATGCTGTGGCATGTCTAGAAATTATCTTGGATTTCCTAAGGTTACCCTAGTAGAGTTTATTAAACTTTGGCAGATTTTATGTCAAGGTGAAAGAATACAAAAGGCTACAAGAAAAATCATTTCATAGGATATTTGGTCATCTTTTTACAATTCTCATGAGGAGAATAAACAAAAAAACCCCAACAACTTAAGAGTAAAACTAATTTGTTGCAGAGGATTAGAGAGAAAATAAGAATTCAATAAAACCCTACAAAGCAAATGGGCATGTATATTTTCATGTTTTGATATTATGGGAATGGTTAGCTTAAAAAATGTTGGGTGTAAGGTGGCTCAAGGTTAAGAAATAAATGAAACCAAAGGATAGTAGGCTACTGAGAAGTCCCAAGAAGAAAGTTGGAGGGTGCTACACTCAGCAAGTCCCAAACAATGTCATTCAAAATGAAATTGGTGTGTCTTTTTATTTTATTTCATTTTATTTTTTTAATACTTTACCTATTTAATTAATTTAGAATATTTTCCCATGGTTACATGATTCATGTTCCTTCCCTTCCCTCCTCTCTCCCCATTCCCGGAGCTGACGAGCAGTTCCACTGCTTATCCACAGTTTATACATGTATCATTGTTCAGAACCTATTGCCATATTATTAATATTTGCAATGGAGTGATCATTTAAAGTCTACACCCCCAATCATATCCCCATCAGACCACGTGATCAATCATATGTTTTTCTTCTGCATTTTTACTCCCACAGTTCTTTCTCTGATCGTGGATAGCGTGCTTTCTCACAAGTCCCTCAGAATTATCCTGGATCATTGCATTGCTACTAGTAGAGAAGTCCATTACATTTGATTGTGCCACAGTGTATCAGCCTCAGTGTATAAGGTTCTGATGCTGCTCTTTTCTCTTTGCATCAGTTCTTGGAGGTCATTCTAGTTCACATGGAATTCCTCCAGTTCGTTATTCCTTTGAGCACAATAGTATTCCATCTCCATCAGATACCACAATTTGTTCAGCCATTCCCCAATCAATGGACATCCCTTCGTTTTCCAATTTTTTGCGGTTATAAGTATTTTTGTATTTTTCCCTATTATCTCTTTGGGGTACAAGCCCAGTAGTGGCATGGCTGGATCAAAGGGTAAGCATTCCTTTAAAGCCCTTTGGGCATAGTTCCGAATTGTCTTCCAGAATGGTTGGATCAGTTCACAACTCCACCAACAGTGCATTAATGTCCCAATTTTGCCACATCTCTTCCAACTTTTATCACTTTCTTTTGCTCTCAATTTACAAGGTGTGATGTGGTATCTCAGAGTTGTTTTGATTTCCATTTCTCTGTAAGTGTTAAAATTAATGGTTTAATTAAACTATGTCCAGAAGACAGGAAGGGAAAACCAGCTATCCACTCACCCAAGACAATGATTGGAGCTGAAGGTGACTCCTGAGCCCTACTTTCTTCTTTGAACCGACCTTCTTCCTTAAGCCAACTTCCTTCTTGGAGTGACTCTTCTTAGAGTTCACTCTTTACTACTTGGAGTGACTCTCCTCTTGGAGTTCACTCTCTACAAGCCTCCTTCACCAGACTGCCTGCTTTTATGGTGGTTTCCAGTCCCTGCCCCTTTTCATGGGGGGCAATCATAGTTTCCAAATTGTCTGGGTTGTCAGCTTTGTATTCACACCTTTCTGAGTGTCCTGAACCCTTCTTCTCACCTAGCATCAAGTAAGGTGTGAACTCATTAAGTGGTTTTCAAGCTTTTCCCACTAATTCAAGGTTGTGTTGATTCAAAGTTATTGCCAACCAAAGTTTTAACTCCAACTAGGCAAAGAAAACAAAGGATTCCCTTTTCACAAGTGTGAACTCAAAGAGAACCAAGAATTCCCTTTTATATCTCCAGTAGGAGAGATTTAGATGGTGTATCTTTTTAGATTAGAAAGGATTAGGGGCAGCTAGATAGCTCTGTAGGTTGAAAGCCAGGCCTAGAGATAAGATGTCTTGAGTTTAAATTTGGTTTATACACTTCCTAACTGTGCAGTCCTGGGAGAGTCACTTAACCCCCATAGCCTAGTCCTTATGAGGCTTCTGCCTTGGAACCAGTACACAGTATTCTAAGATGGAAGGTAAGGGATAAAAAAAGAAAAGAAATGACTAAATTATTTTTTAATCAAATGTCCATAGCATTTTAGACAATTGTGTAGGTAGGGACAGCAAATCTAAGTAAGAGAAAAATCTTGGAAAGAGTGGAGTAAGTTAAAGATTTCCTAGGTGCAGTTCCCTACTTACCCCACCAAAATAATAAAAGTAAAAAGGTCTCTGAATATAGATAATCCAGCAAGGACAAGAAGAGGATAAGTGAAAGACTCAAAAAAAGGCAATTTTGATTGAAAAAATCACTGAACACTCATTACATCAGATGTTAGTACCAGGGCAGTCTGATAACTCTTACAGCAGCTATAATTTTAGGCATTCTTTTAGAGTTAAAACCTTATCAGAGTCTGATTCTGTCCACATAGGTATTACCCAGCATAGAATGAGTTGAAGCCCAGGAAACATCATTCCTTAGTTTTGAGAAGGAAATGGAATAGCAGTGGAACCATAGGGACCCTTGGGATGAGAATGAAGAAGGTAGGAGACAAGAAATACAGTAAGTCAATATAGCCAAAGAGGAAGTAGTGAGCAAAAGAGAGGGAAGAGACCGAAGCTCTCAGATTACCTCTCAGGACCATTCTAAGGGCTACTCTTGAGACAAGCTCATAACTTATCTCTAATTGCTAACCTAGGGACTGAAGAAAAGTAATGTTAGAGAGGTCAGTAGAGCCCAGAAAAATGGGATCAGTAAAGGTGGAAAATAAGCTCAATTTTTAGAATATCTCTGGATTATTGTACTAACTAGATACCTTCCCCTCTGAGGGAGACACCTTATCTATCTTTGTTGTTCTGAAAGAACAAGGGCAGGAGTAGAGACGAAAAAGCATAAATATGATTATGTAATTTCACTACTTTATTAATTCCAGTGGCTTCCTGTTGCCTATGGTAGCAATTATTATTTCATTTTTGTCTCATTCTTTTAAAATTAGTATCTTTGTATAAATTTTATAATGGACATAATTAGCATAATATATATGTATGATAAGTATACAGATATTGGAATGTACTCAAATTTTTTTTACTGATAGGGTTGTACTATCAAAAGTTTGGTGACTACTGTCAGTAAAAATCTGTAATAAAAAGAAATTGAAGCATAAAATTCTAAGCATGATCAATTTATTAGCAAGACTAACAATTTTCCAGTAAATGGAATACAAGGCCCCTCTGTAAGCAGGAATGCAACTGATAGCTAGAATAGTTCTTTTATATAGTTGAAAAGGTAGGGGATTATTTTGCTACCAAAAATAGTACAGTGATATAAACTAAACCAAGATTGTGATTGGTCTAACACAAAGATGGAAATTGGGGTTTGATTTGGGAAATAGGAAATACATAGGGTTGACTAACATACTCTGGAAAGTCTCGTGGTGGGCAAACAAACTATGACCAGGTCAACTCAGATCCCCCTGTGGTCAACAAAAGTTTACAGATTTTGAATCTTTGTGGTCAGGATGTAACCCATTGGAATAGAGAATTTGAACTCTCAAAACTGTATCACTAAGGTCCATACAATCAAGTCTAATCTGATCCATAAGCACTGACATATTGATTAGGTACAACCCTCAACCAACAATAAATAAATAAATAATGAAGTGGAGTATCTGTTTTCATTTTCACTATTTTAGAATATGCATGCCTGTTTGATTACTCTGTAAATATATGTATATTATAAACAGTGAGCTAGGACCTTGGTTGAATAGGAATAAGTAAATGAAGTGCTTTTCATCCCTTTACTTCCAGTAATTTCAAGATGCTCCTTAACACAAGATTCATTCTTCCAGGTGTACTATCAACAAGCATTTATTAAGCTCTTGCTATACAAATATGAAAAATAAAACTATCCCTGCTGTCAAGGAGCTTACATTCCAACAAAGAAGACACCAAATAACTATATTAGTATTTACAGACTAAATATAAACAAATATAGGGAAATTAATTTTAAGGGTATTAGCGGTGGGGAAGGTCAGGAAAGATAATACAGAAGATGCTACTTGTTATCATCAAGGAAGAGAGGGGTTCTGTGAGGTGCAGATAGATTCCAGACAAGAGGAATGCTAATGGAAAGGCACAAAGACATGATATTAGAGTATTATTTGTGAGAAATAGAGTGAATGCTAATAATGTGGTTGTATTTTAGAATACAGGAGAGATACTCAGTTAACTAGAATTTATTAAGTGACCAAGAAGTGCCTGGCACTGTGCTAAGCTCTGACAATACAAAGGCCCATCTCTTTAGGAACTCAAAGACTATAAGGAGGGACAACATGCAAATGATTATGTACAGACAAGATATATTCAAGATAATTTAGAGGTAGTCTCAGAAAGAACACACAGATAATGAGGATTGATTGGAAGAGGCTTCTTACAGAAGGTAGAACATTAAGATTTGAAGGAAGCCAGGGAAATTCAGAGGCATGAGTGTGAGCAGGCATGAGGCATAGCCAATGGAAATCCTTACAGTTGTGGCATAGCATATCTTGTGCAAGGAACAGCAAAAAGGACCAGTGTCACTAAACTCTTCAGTATGTGGAGGTGGGGGGAGTAAAGGTGCACAAACTGGAAAGGTAGGAAGGGATCAAATTATAAAGGGCTCCAAAAGCCAAATGAGATTCTATATTTAATTCTGGAGGTAATAGGAAGCCACTAGGATTTTTTGAATAGTTGGGGTTATGTGATCAGACTTTTTTTTTTTTTTTTTTTTTTTTTAAGGAAAATCACTTTGATAGCTAAGGGAAAGATGGATTGGAATGAGGAGACCAACCAGAACGTTATTGCAGTAGGTCAGGTGTAGAGATGGTATGGGTCTGCACCAGTCATTTCAGTATCAGAAGAGGGAAAGAACACAACATGATAATTTTGGTACTTTCTGTTGCAATTTGCGCTGTCTGTTGGGATCTTTCTAGGTGTCTCTATCTCAGCAGAGATATCAAAGTCCAGGGTCTGATCCTTACCCTGCAGGTTCCTGTGGTTTAGTTTATCTGTGGATGATCAGAGTTAGAGAGAATAATTATTTTTATTGTAGTTGCTTCCTTCAACTAAATTTCATTAAAAACCTATGTCATAATCACTGTGCCAAGATGGTATCAAACTGGCATAGGTTATAAAAGATAGAAAAATTCAGTATCAAAATGTCTATGAGAAGTCAGGTATATTCATTACTGATGAGGTTAGCAGTTGATCCAAACATTCAAGAAAATTTGGAGTAAAAGAAGAAACAATACTAAGTCAACCATATTCTCTTGAATGCAAGAAGAGACTATGTACATAGCAGCACTATTTGTAATAATGCTCTGGGAAAAGTATGTAAATTAATGAATAAATTGTAGATAGGCATATAATGAAGTACTACTATTGCACCATGAGGATCAAGGAATAGGAAGAATTCAGAGCAACTTGAGGATTTACATGAAGAGCTACAATTACAGGAAGGAAAGAAAGCCAGAAAACAGGGTATGTGATTATGATAAAGCGAATCAGGACAAGAAAAGGCAACAAAATGTAAGGCAAATACAACGAATGCACAGCATTGGTATCAAATTATTGAAGGAACCCACAACCTTTTTTTCCTTGTTCAACAAAAGGTAAATGACAAAAGTGGAAGTGATGCATCCTAGACATTCTTATCACTATTTAAGAGTCATTTTTTCAGGAAATGTACTGAAATGTAGGGAATTTGTATGTAAGTTTATGGGAATGTTTTATGTCAAAACAAAATGTGTCGATTATTTTTTTTTAAAAACCTTTTCTGCCTCGGGAACAATTCTAAGACAGAAGGGCAAGGGTTAGACAAATGGGGCTAAGTGATTGGCCCTTGATCACACAGTTAGAAAATTTTTGTGGCCTTATTTGAATTGAGGTCCACCTAGCTGTCCTCCACTAAATTTTTTTTAAGATTCTTTTTACAGAGGGTGATATTTCCTGGCCCTATGCCCTGATTATAGAGTGCTTATTATTTGTAGGCTTCTAGCTTTCTGCTCATTTTCAACAATATTTATAAGTTGAGACTCAGTAATTATAAATCATTGATATAGAGACTCATTGAGCACCTGCCACAATGATTATGTTACCATTATATATAGTAGTGCTTTGTCATCTATAGAGTGCTTTCATCATACATTTCAGTCAGTTTAAGATGATAGAAAAAGCACAGGCTCTAAAATAAGTTCCTACAAATAGAACAGTGTTCATTTAGAACCCCTGAGTTCAAATACCACCTCTGATGATCATTGTCTACCCAGGCAAATCATTCTTGTCTTAACCTGAGCTTTAGAGAGTCTCCCTCTCTGAAATGAGGATCTTGAGCTAGATGACTTTTGAGTTCTCCTCTAGCTCTGAATGTGATCCTTTTTTCAGCATCATCAGTTAAGTGTGACTAAATGGTCACATTGCTATTAATTTATAGAGCTGGAACTAGGTTCTCACTCTTCTCATCCTGATCCAATGCTCCTCCATTATACAGTATGATACTTATTCTGGAAACTTCCCACTGTACTAGGCTCTGCAAAGCATCTGTGTACCCAACCTGTGCTTAAGGAGTTTGTATTCTTAGTGAAAACAAGCCTTACTTGGACTTAGACGCATGCAGAATTTACATGTGACTCTCCATAGTCAGAATAGAAAACAAATGCTTTATTGTGTAGAATATACTCTGCTTTCTTGAAGATTGCAATTGAGAGAAATAAGTGGAAAAAGAATTGTACCTGAGATCTTACCAAAAGAAAAAAAATTTTTTTTTTTATAATTAGAGATACTGTGGGATATTCATCCCATTACTTCACCCATTTTGGTCAGTATTCTCACCCATCTGTGAAAGATATCTGATGTATCATCTCAGTCCATCAAATTAGCAAAGATAGTAAATAAAATATGGGGAAAATTTAACACAACAGAGACCTCAGAATATAATTGTATAGTTAACAGTACTTCGTAGCTATTTTTAGTGGATATTTATTTCCATCTCCTAATGAGGGGGGAAAAGTGGTTTTAGAAAAGTAAAAATAGATGGGCACAGATTCTTAGTTTACTTTTCCCCCCTAAAAGCTTACTATGTGATTTCCCTGTAGTTCCATGTATGCTTCAATCCCAGCATAGTGGTGTTTGCTGCAGCTAAGAAATGGTCTACTCTCTTTTCTTCCCCAGAGCATCCAAACAGCTCCAAGCAGATTCCAAGGAACCAGCCACAAGATGAAGACTTTGAGGGGGCTCCATGGAATTGTGAAAGTTGCACCTTTCTGAATCACCCAGCATTAAATCGCTGTGAGCAGTGTGAGATGCCGCGGTACACTTGAATCGAGAAGAGCCGTTTAGACTGAGAGAGAAATTCTGAGCTCCCACAGAGTTGAAAAGGAAACCTGGTGACTCCTTCAGTCCATTTGACCAGTGTTTTCCTTTCCAATTTTCTAGGGAGAAGGAGAATTGAAATAGTATCCACTTGTCTACCACACTAAAGGAAAAAAAATGAGGGGGATGTTTTTCTTTCTTTACTACATTGTGTGCTAAGTTAAAGGGATACTTGAAACCAGGAAAAGATTCACTCCTCAAAGAATGTATACAGGAAAGCCAAGAGCTACTCCTGATTAATCCCTATGGCTATATTTACTGCTCAGTGGCCCTTATTTCTTAAACTTAGAACTTTGAGTCACAGTGCAAAGTGTTACAGTTATCCAGACAAACTGTGATGGGCTAATGCAGACTCACCTGATCACAGTGTGCTGGAAAACAACACTTCCTTGCTCTGCTGGATTGTTTCCTGCTGAAAAAGAAGTCAGGAGAGGGCAACCAGATTATTTTATGTGCAGAGTAATCAGAGGGTGTTTGTAATTGCTGCTTTCTTCAGGGTTAATTTCAATCTCTACACACACACACACACACATGCACACACACACACACACACACACACGTCAAGACACAGGCATGAGCCTTATTTTACTGAAGGTACAATCAGAGGTGGTAAAATCCCTTTTGCTTGTACAGCATTTATTAAGCTGTATCAACACTGGTAACTAACAGAGACCTAATTATGCCACATAATGGATAAAAAAAGTTACTGCATGCTTTTATTAGGCTGTTGTGTTTTTACAGCTAACAAGTCCCCATAAAGTCTGCTTTTATATGTGACACTTATCAGACTGTGCTTTGCTAATAGTACAGTGAATGGATGCCAAATGCAGACCGGTTCCAGATTCCATTTGGAAGACGTGAGCTCAGCTGTGGTTATGTATGAAAAGTGTTGGCACCCTGTTACTTAGGCCTTTTCTCAGCTTCCAATTTTGTGAAGAATTCATGATGTTTACAGCACAGACAGTACTTTGTGCCACAATCCTGATTTAGCTGAAATATAATCAATATTAGCTATAAAGGTTTATTTGCACATTGTTAATAAACCAGCGTGTTGGAACTTGCACATGGCTAATCTTATAAAGTTGTCTATTACATTTTGAAAAGATAAAGGGACATAAGGCTGGTCAGGAAGTGTTATTAATAGAATGATGAATACACAGGACTTTCAAGCTAAATCCAACTCATATAGCTATGGAGTTGACATCCTTTATTTAAAGGTAGTGGTAGTCATTTATTTAATCCTAATAGCTGTATTAAAGCACTCCATGTTTATGAAACCACAACTTTGGAGTAAAAGTTAATGAATGTAAGGTAAAGATCATGTGATGGACTAGGATATCACCACTAATGGAAAATAGGTATAAGGGATTTTATTATTCCACTATGTTAGTATAATTTAAAGAACAAATATTTTCTCTTTCACTGATGCCATTTTCCTACTTTGCTCAAAATAAGATTCTGGAATATTTCCTCATATTGATGAATCGAGACAGAAGAAATTAGCATGTTGGCTGTAACTAAAGGGACACCATTTGTACTACTCTGTTTAGAAAGTTGATCTCTGGCAGGTCTTGAAAAGCAAAATGCACTAATACGTATAACAAAACCAAAGGCATCAGAGCTCTTAATAGTTTTCTATCAATAATCCAATCAAAGTTCATCAGAATTTTAATGATTTTGCACTCCCAACATAACCTCAAAGGCATCTTTTTTCTCATGTGGAAAAATCCCTAAAATGCATCCTCTTTTCTCACCAAATAAGCATTTTAGTGTATAATTGTGGAACACTGATAAAAAACATCTCTACCATATCTATGGCAAAACTGTGAAAATAGTGGGGAGAAACCAGATGAGCTTAAAAAACACACAATATTGACAACACTTTTGAAAAAGGTTCTGTAACACTGGTATCTGTTAATCTTGTGTTTTCAGCAGTTATGTACCAGTCCTATTGTTTTTATCACCAATGCCTTTCTATGGTTTCACATCTCTTGTTTATTGATGGTCAGCCCTTTTTAAAAATAATACTTAAGGAGGAAAATACTGCTTGGTGTCACTCCAGCTAGAAACTTACCAATGTTCGCTGACATTCTAGAGTGGCAGCAGCTACATTGACTTTTATCAGTTATTCATCTGAGAATGGAAGTAGCATGTTTGAAAATATTTTGCTATTTTATTAAGACCCTGTAAAACTGGCTTTTAAAAATTTCTGCATGAAATGCATCAATAAATAAGCTGTTACCGTTACAGTAGATGCATGGTTTCTGGTAGTTGGTGATATTTCTAGTCAGCTGTAGGCTTCACCTGCCAGGGGAAAAGAGTAAAAAGTTATCCTTTGATAGGTTCTTAGAGTGGATATGAAAGAAATAGAGGTTAATTTTAAGGAGATCGTGTGTATGCTAATTTTCTGGCTGTGCAAGAGCACAAGAAAACATCAGTTTAGGTTGTCATAAAAATGTGAAACTATTTGCCTAGACTAGATATGCTTAAGTATTTAGTGTAGAAGGAGTATGTGCCTATGTCCAATTTAAGCATTAAGTCACCAAAATTTAAAAAGAGGGCACTGCCTTTGAAAAATAGATTATCTAGTAATATTAGCACAGACATACAATGGCATGTAATTGAAAACTGTTTTAACTCCAGTCTAGCTTGGGAGATTATATGCTGGTGCTGTTTTGGTCAGTCAGTGCACTACTGGTTTCTAATAACAGCATTTCTGTTAACATGCTACTAGGTTGATACAGATGGTAATGTGCATAGTAGAACATAAACTTTTATGACATTATTTCACTATACTGATATGCTTTTTAAAAAGATAAATTATATTTAAGTATCTTAAATTATGGAATAGTTCTAAAATTTTAATTGAGAATAGAGGAGCCAAAGTTCTTCCAAGCACCCTAAAATGCATTGAATTAATGTTGTGAACCTTGTTTGATGGAAGAGTTAGAGGCCTGGGGAGGGGGAGGGGGCTGGTCGGTAAAGGAAACTGAAGAAAATGAATTTGTAAAACAGTAGTCTTAGAGCAGCAGATTAATGATGGGTAGGGAGAGGAGTGGTGCTATTATGTTTGTGTATTTTCCCACAAAATGGTAAGTGTGATGAGCAGTGTAATATTTTTAAAGAGCTGGTCTCAATCTTAGTACTTTTTGATTACGATAAAAAAGGAAATTAATGTCTCAGTAAACTTTGTTATTGCTTTGTATGTCACAGTTATCTGGATCTCATATCTAGGCTTTCTGTGACAAGTTATGTATAGGATTTTAAAAGCAAATTATAAATTCCTTTTGAAATGAATATGAATGAGGAAAGCAAAATGGTAAAAATTATGTTAAATTGTATAGAAAAATTGACCTTTAAAAAAGTCAAATGGTACACCCTGGAATGTGAAAATGTGTTTTCCTAGTTAAAGGTTCAGTTATTTTACAGTTTTTGCCAGTGTTAATGAAATTACTTCATGGCACAGTGATTATGTATGTGTTACCCACAATACACACATACATTCATAAATATGTATCTGCAGAATACTAGAAGTAAAAAGTGTACTTCGCAAAACTGGGTTAATTGGGCACTGACTGTGTTGCATCACTACTGTAACTTAAGGAAAGATTAAACAGTGTTGTCCTATTTTTAATTTTGATGGCATTTTCCACATTCACCAGAGGTACATTTTCAGTATTATTTACATCCTCAAATATTTAATAAAACACATAGACTTTGCATGACTTGAGCCTTTAAAGGTCAATGCAATTCATGACATTAGTGAATTTTAATTTTTCAAAGCTTTGGAAAGGTTTTTTTGTTTTTTTTAAAGCTGAGCATTTCTAAATTTTTATTTATGATATCAATAATGTTCCTAATCCATATTTCCCTATTGTAACAGAATTGATCACAATTTTTTCATTAAAAGAGCAAGAGCTTATTAAATCTTGTAAATATGGTGTCTCTATTTTAGATTTCTGTGTTCGCTGTGAATGAAATTATTTTGAGATGAAATTGTACAAAGGCATTAAAAGGCTATGCATGCATCGTACCTCCAACCAGTACATATTCAGAGAGTTGCAGATTCCTGCAAAATAAATTAATAAACTAAGAAAACACTACATTCTGTATCTCTTTCTGTGTGGAATTGAATTACGACTAAGCGCACATTCTTTTTAATCAGGATCTATATTTTTATTCTGAAGAGCACTCTACCCTACCAGTATACCCTTTGGTCATATTCTGCTCCTCCTAATTGCAAAGCAAAACAGCTTTCAATATATTTTAAGTTCATTGCTATTTTTAAAAAAGTTCTAATAAGCATATAAAAATAGATTTGCATAACAGTGGAAAGCTTATGTGAATCAGAGCAAAATATTGTAATTGATTTCTGTGATGCTCTTTGTACTACACTTTAACATTTATTATATAATATGTAAAAGAATGAAGATTTATACTATTTTCTTAGATAATCCAAGTATTAATAATTTCCTCTGAAAAATTAATATATAGCCACACAGATCATGGTAGTTCTGTCTTTAGTTTGCTTTGTTGTTGTTGTTCATTTGTTGTTTGATACTTTTTTTTTTTACCAACCTTTGTTTGGGAATATTTGAACATATATTTATTTGAAATGTTGAACTTTGATACTAATGAGAACATAAGGATGAATTTCAAATAAGACTCTTAGTAGAATGTTATCTCCCCACTCGAAATTAATCCTCATTGTTTTCGAACCAGAAAACAGATTTTCAGAACTATGGTTTTTTGCTAGTGGTTTTTAGAGATCTATTTGTAGTTTTTGAAATATTTAGATCACCATTACAATCTGTTAAGTTCTTTATAATTGAATATACCTTTTCAGTTTCATGATTGATCAAGTAAGTTTTTGATTAAGATTTTGGAAGAACTACAAAACTATATAGTTTTTATCTTTAATAGTTTAAATCACATTCTCTTTGTAGACTAATAGAAATCAGAGGAAAAAGTACTGTGGAAAATTTAACTCGAATTTCTTTTTGCAATATTTTATGGCTTTTAATGTGATTTTTTTTTTTGTGGGAGATAAGGACTTTGAGAGAACATGTTTACATGAAAACTATATTCCGTTGCCTAAGTAGATACAATTTAGAGATGACTTGCAGTCAAGTTATAGTGAAATTAAGGCCAGATTTGAATTAGAAAAATTTTCAAAGAAAATCCATGAAGAACACAATGGACAAGGATAATAATTCATCATTAACAGTTGGTGGTAGTGCTAGTATGTTTTATATATACATATATATATATATACACATATGTATGTATGTATGTATGTATTTTTTTTTAAACCCTTACCTTCCTTCTTGGAGTCAATACTGTGTATTGGTTCCGAGGCAGAAGAGTGATAAGGGTAGGTAATGGTGGTCAAGTGACTTGCCCAGGGTCATACAGCTGGGAAGTGTCTGAAGTCAGATTTGAACCTAGGACCTCCCATCTCTAGGCCTGGCTCTCAATCCACTGAGCTACCCAGCTGCCTCCTAATATTATATTTCTTAACTGTAAATGGGCCTAGTATTCAAAATAATTATATAATTTCTGCCAAACTATCTTCCAGTTGTCCCAGCAATTTTTTCCCCCAATAGTGATTTCTTATTATTAAAACCTGGATCTATGATTTTGTCAAATACATTACTATATTATTTTACTGCTGTTTTTTGTAAGTCTGTTCTGTTCCATTGATCTACCTTTCTATTTCTTAGCAAGTTTGATTATTACTTATTACTTACTATTTCTTAGCAAGTTGATTATTACTGCTTTATAATACAATTTAAGATCTAGTACAACTAGTCCTTCATTTACTTTTTTCTCATTAAACCTTTTGATAGTCTTGACTTTTTACTCTTGCAAATGAATTTTATTCTTTTTTTTCTAACTCAATAAAATAGTTTCTTGGTAATTTAATCAGGCTGGCATTAAATAACTAGATTAGTTTAGGTAGGGTTGTAATTTTAAATATATTGGCTTTGCCCACTCATGAACAATTAATATTTCTTCAATTATTTAGATCTGATTTTATTTTTATAAAAAGTATTTTATGGTTATGCTAATGTAGTCCCTGGATTTGTCTTGGCAAATACGGTATTTTATTCTATCTGTAGTTATTTCAAATGGAGCATCTTTATCTCTTCTTGCAGGACTCTGTCAATCAATATATTAAAAATGCTGGTGATTTATGTGGGTTTATTTTATATCTTGTTATTTTGCTAAAATAATTGATAGTTTCAACTAACTTTTTAGTTGAATTTTTTTGGATTTTCCACCTATACCATCATGTTGTCTACAAATAGAGAATTTTAATATATTACATTGCCCATTCTGATTCTTTCAATTTCTTTTTTTTCTCTTATTACTATTGCTAGCATTTCTAATACTGTGTTAAATAATAATCATGATAATGACTATCCTTTTTCATGCCTTGTCTTGGGAAGGCTTATGGATTCTCTACATTATAAATATTACTTGATGATAGTTTTAGGTAGATGCTTCATATTTTTTTATCTATTTATACTCATGCTTTCCAGTTGTTGTTTTTTTTAATAGACATGAGTGTTGTATTTTTTTTTTTGGTCAAGGGCCTCTCAGCTTCTACTGATATAATCTTATGTTTTTCAATTACTTTTGTTATTGATATTATCAATTATGTTGATAGTTGTCTTTTTATTAAACAATCCCTACATTCCTGATAATAAATCCTGTTTGGGGGGCAGCTGGGTAGCTCAATGAATTGAGATCCAGGGGTAGAGATGGGAGGTTCTAGGTTCAAATCGGGCCTCAGTCACTTCCCAGCTGTGTGATCCTGGGCAAGTCACCTAATCCCCATTGCCTAGACCTTTACCCCTCTTCCGCCTTGGAACAAATATATATTATTAATTGTAAGGCAGAAGGTAAAAATTCTTTTTTAATCCTGTTTGGTTACAATGTGTCATCTTTGTGATATATTGTTGTAGTTTCCTCATTAGTATTTTGTTTAGGATTTTTGCATCCATATTCATTGATGAGATTGGTTTATAATTTTCTCTCTTTGCATTGGCTCTTCCTGGTTTAGGTATCAACACTTTGTTTCACAAAAGGAGTTTGACATAACTCCTTCTTTACTTGTTATTTCAAATTATTTAATATCTGAATTAGTTGATCCTTAAACATTTGATAGAATTCATTTGTAAATCCATCTGGTCCTGATGCTTTTTTTTAGGAAGTTCGTTTATGGCTTGTTCCATTTCCTTTTCTAAAATAAGTTTATTTAGGTATTCTAGTTCTAGATCCGATTGTCTAGGCCAGTGATGGGCAAACTTTTTAAAAAGGGGGCCAAAGGAAAGTAAATGCTCATGTGTCAATCTGTTTCACAGGCAACTCTTTCGAATTTCATTGTATTGTATCCTACTCATTGTATTCGTCAGATCAGGAGAAAAAGTCATGGGGCTGAATAGAACATTTCAGGGGGCCACATCTGGTCCACAGACTATAGTTTGTCTATCACTGGTCTAGGTAGTTTATTTTATTATAAGTATTCTTCTATTTCTCTTTCATTGTTAAATTTATTTTCATATAATTGATAAAAATAATTCCTAATAATTAGTTTAATTTCATCTTCATTGGTGGTATATTCCCCCTTTTCATCTTTAATGCTAGTGATTTGCTTTTCCTCCCTTTTTTTAACTCAATCAGGTTAACCAATGGTTTACCAATTTTGTTGATTTTTTTCATAAAACTAACTCCTAGATTTATTTATTAATTCAATGGTTTTCTTATATTCGTTTTTATTGGCCTTACCTTTATTTTTTAAGATATCTAATTTGGTGTTTAGTTGGTGGTTATTAATTTGTTCTTTTTCTAGTTTTTTAAAATTGCATTCCCAATTCTTTGATCTTTTCTTTATCTATTTTATTAATATAAGGGTTTAGATATAAACATTTTCCTCTATTTGTTGCTTTTTTCTGTATCCCATATGTTTCTCTTTAATGAAATTATTTTTTTGTTTCTGTAATTTGTTCTATAACCCACTCATTCATTAAGATTAAATTAGTTCCTAGAGACAGGAGGTCCTAAGTTCAGTACTGGCCTCAGACACTTCCTAGCTGTATGACCCTGGGCAAGCCACTTAACCCCCATTGCCTAGCCCCTACCACTCTTCTCCCTTGGAGCCAATACACAATATTGACTCCAAGATGGAAGGTGAAGTTTTCAAATGAATGAATGAATGAATGAATAGATTAAGTTAGTTCATCTCCAACTAATTTCTACTTTTTGTTTCCATAGCCCCTTATATTGCATTATGATCTGAGAAGGATGCATTTAATATTTCTTCCTTTCTACTCTACTTTTAACGACAATATATTTTTGTGCCCTAACATATGGTGAACTTTTGGAAAGGTTCAATGTACCACTGAGTAGGTGTATTCTTTTTTGTTCCCATTTGGTTCTCTCCAGATATCTATCATGTTTAAATTATCTAAGATTCTATTCCTCTTCTTGACTTCTTCCTTATTTATTTTTTGGTTAGATTTAACTAGATCTGAGGAGGGGAGATTGAAATCCACCACCATTATTGTTATCTATTTCTGTCTAATTAATTTAGCTTTTCCTTTTAAAAATTGGATTCTATAACATTTGGTGCTTATAGTTTTAATATTGATAATGCTTCATTATCCATTGTAGTTTTTAGTTTTCCTGTTTATCTCTTTTAATTATATCTATTTTAGCTTTAACCTTGTTAGAGATCATGATTGTTAGCCCTGCTTGGTTTCAATCAGCTGAAGCATAGTATTTTCTGCTCTAGTCCTTTGTTATTACTCTATATGCACCTCTCATTTTTAAGTATTTTTCTTGTAAAAATCATATTGTCAGGTTTTGGATTTTGATCCATTCTACTCCTTGATTTCATTTTATAGGTGAATTTATCCCATTCACATTCAATGTCATAAATACTAGTTGTCTATTTCCGTCCATTCTGTTTTTTCCTCACTGTTTGTCCTTTTTTTCCTTTCTTTTTGCTGTATCCCTCTTCAGATTTCAAATTCTACTACCTCTCCAAATCACACCCCTTCTTAGAAATCTTCCCTTATCCATTCCTTTTGTACTCGTAGGTCCAAATTGGCCCACTTTTCTAAGGGTTTCTCACTTGTTCCTCCCCTTTACATTTTATTTTTGATTCTATCTGCCTTTCCAAATGCCCCTTTCTTATTCCCCTACCTGTTTCTTGATAATGTTTGGATTCTAAAATTCTCTCTCTTATCCTGATTCCCTTCCTTATCCTCTCACTTTATTCCTCTATTTCTTTATCCTGCTCTCTTTTTTCTTAATCTGCTCTTCTTTCTCTTCCTCATTCCCTTAAGGGGACTCTTGATCCCTCTCTTATTCTATTCAAGTCTAACCATTATCCTATCCTTTTTCCTTCCTGTTTCTCTGTATGTTAAGATTTTCACCTTCCTAATTATGTATGTTGATCTCTTTAACCAAGATTTGTTGAGAGAAGGGTTCTAGAATTACCTGCCCTTTAACTACTCCTCTCCTTTTTTCATGACAGTTCCTCTACTCATTCCTCATCCATATGAGATAGCCATTCTACCCTACCTTCTGATCTACCTCACTATCATTTGTGCTTATTACACTGCATTTGTGATTTTGGAAATTAACACTAGCCAATACCCTTTTTACTTGTACCCTAAGATTGATTTCAAATTTCAAAAAAGAAGAATTTCACGTTGAGTTTGAGAGCTCATTCTTTGATTGAATTAAATTGTAATTCAACTCCACCCTTTGATTGAATTAAGAACAAAAGGGATGCTTATTTGTCAACAAACTTAACACATTGAACTTGTCTTCCATACATACATGCCCCTTCAAAATACCAGGCAATGTTACCAGAAATGACATTTTCCTATTTAGGAGTCAAACAATTTGACCTTTTATTTATTTATTTTTGGCTTGCTTATGATTAGTTTTTGGTTATTTTGAATGTTTCTTATAGATTACATTTTTTCTACTGAGTTCTGGTTTTTTCCTCAGTAATAATTAAACTTCCTTTAGTTTGTTAAAAATCCATTTTTTACCTTTTATAATTATGCTCAGCTTTGCTAGATATGTTATTCTTGGGTGTAAACCTAGTTCTTTTGCTATACAGAATGCAGTGTTCCATGCCCTGTGTTCTTTTAATGTTGTACCTGCTAAGTCTTATGTCATTCTGACTATAGTTCCACAGTATTTAAATAGTTTTTTTCTGTTGCTTATATTTTCTTACTTATCCTTGGAGTTATGGAATTTAGCAATGATATTCCTATGCATTTTCTTCTTTGGGTTTCTATGAGGTAGTGATTAATGGATTTTTTTCAATTTCTATCTTGCCCTCTGATTCTAGAATTTCTGGGAAATTTTCCTTGATGATTTCTTGGAATATGGTTTCTAAACTTTTTTTTTTAGCATGACTTTCCACAAGTCCAGCTATTCTTTTTTTAAAACATTTATTAATATTCATTTTTAACATGGTTACATGATTCATGCTCCTACTTTCCCCTTCACCCCCCGCACTACCCCCACTCATGGCTGATACACATTTCCACTGGTTTTAACATGTGTCATTGATCAAGACCTATATCCAAATTGTTGTTAGTTGCATTAGTGTGGTAGTTTCGAGTCTACATCCCCAATCATGTCCACCTCAACCCATGTGTTCAAGCAGTTGTTTTTCTTCTATGTTTCCTCTCCTGCAGTTCTTCCTCTGAATGTGGGTAGCATTCTTTACCATAATTTCCTCAGAATTGTCCTGTGTCATTGCATTGCTGCTGGTACAGAAGTCCGTTACATTCGATTTTACCACAGTATATCAGTCTCTGTGTACAGTGTTCTTTTGTCTCTGCTCCTTTCACTCTGCATCAATTCCTGGAGGTCTTTCCAGTTCACATGGAATTCCTCCAGTTTATTATTCCTTTGAGCACAATAGTATTCCATCACCCTCAAATACCACAATTTGTTAAGCCATTCCCCAATTGAAGGACATACCCCCATTTTCCAGTTTTTTGCCACCACAAAAGCGCGGCTATAAATATTTTCATACAAGTCTGTTTATCTATGATCTCTTTGGGGTACAAACCCAACAATGG
>NC_058132.1:389303029-389360256 GCF_016433145.1 Gracilinanus agilis | reverse complement strand
GTATATTTGAGTAATTAGACCCCTGTCAGAGTTTTTTGTTATAAAGATTTTTTTCCCAATTTGTTGTTTCCCTTCTGATTTTGGCTGCATTGTTTTTGTTTGTACAAAAGCTTTCTAGTTTAATATAATCAAAACCATTTAATTTACATTTTGTAATTTTCTCTAACTCTTGCTTGGTTTTAAAATCTTTCCTTTCCCAGAGATCTGACAAGTATACTATTTTGTGTTCACTTAACTTATTTATACTTTCCCTGTTTATATTCAAGTCATTCACCCATTCTGAATTTATCTTGGTGTAGGGTGTGAGATGTTGATCAAAAACTAATCTCTTCTATATTGTTTTCCAAATTTCCCAGCAGTTTTTGTCAAATTGTGGATTCATGTCCCAAAAGTTGGGCTCTTTGGGTTTATCATACACTGTCTTGCTGATGTCATTAGCCCCAAGTCTATTCCACTGATCCTCCCTTCTATTTCTTAGCCAGTACCATATTGTTTTGATGACTGCTGCTTTATAGTATAGTTTGATATCTGGTACTGCTAGGCCCCCTCCCTTCACATTTTTTTTTCATTATTTCCCTTGATATTCTTGATCTTTTGTGATTCCAAATGAAATTTGTTATAGTTTTTCCTAATTCAGTAAAGAAGTTTTTTGGTAGTTTGATAGGTATGGCGCTAAATTAATTTGGGTAGGATGGTCATTTTTATTATGTTAGCTCGTCCTACCCATGAGCAATTAATGTTTTTCCAGTTGTTTAGATCTAGTTTTATTTGTTTGGAAAATGTTTTGTAGTTGTTTTTGTATAATTCCTGTGTTTGTTTTGGTAGATAGATTCCTAAGTATTTTATATTGTCTAGAGTGATTTTAAATGGTGTTTCTCTTGCTGCTTTGATGTGTTGGAAATATATAGAAATGCTGATGATTTATGTGCATTTATTTTGTATCCTGCAACTTTGCTAAAGTTGTTGATTATTTCTACCAGCTTCTTAGTTGATTCTCTAGGGTTTTTTAAGTATACCATCATATCATCTGCAAAGAGTGATAGCTCAGTCTAAGTCCAGCTATTCTATTTATTGTCTTTCCTTGATCTGTTTTCTAGGTTAGTTGTTTTTGGGTTAAGATGTTTCAAATTATCTTCTCTTATTTCATTCTTGTGATTTTGTTTTATTATTTCTTTTTGGCCCAACATGTTTTTAGCTTCCCCTTGTCCAATCCTAGTTCTTAATGAATTATTTTCTCCCTTGAGTTTTTGGATCTTTTTTTCCATTTAGGCAATCTTATTTCATAATTTAAAAAATTTTTTTGCATTGCTCCTAGTATTTTTTCTACTTTTTCCTCAATATCTCTCATTTGGTTCTTGAAGTCTTTTTAAAACTCTTTCAAAAGATCTTTTTGAGCTTGCCATTTGTCATATTTCCGTGCTGTTTTTGAAGTAGGTGTTTTTACTACATTGTTTTCTGAGTTTGAACCAAGGTCTTCTTGGTCCCTAGAGTAACTATCAGTAGTTGGGTTCTTTCTCCTTTGGCTGCTCTTTAAAAACAATTTTAGCAGCCAGACCAATAGACTTAATTATTGACTTTTTGCTAGAGACCTAGGATTCCAAAGTTGCTAGGGTATGTTACCTCAGATTTCAGGATTTTTTTGTATTTGTTTTTTCCTGCACTCTATTTAGTTATTCTAGTTTTTATAGTCCAGGCTCTGGTATAATCCCACTTCCCTTGCTTAATACCTAGTCCATGATTAGCCTCAGGTGTTGCAATCAGAGCCCATGGGCAGTTCTGCCACTTCAAGTACAAGCAGACAGCTTTTCTTCCTCTGTGACAACATCCAGAGTCTCCACTCTCCTGGAAGAGACCTCAGCTGATGGGACCCTGGTCCTTAAGTAACCATGCTCAGTGCTATGCTCCTTCCTTACTCCTTCTCCTGCTGTGCAACCCCAAATAAAGCAACCCCAGATAAAGAGTCTAAATTCCTTAGACCCTCAAAGACTCTCATTTGTTAGCAGAGTCTTAAGGTCCTGCTTCTGGGCCTGGCACCTGTAGTCAGAGGTGTCCACTCCCTCAGTACCCAACTGTGGGCCAGAGGGAGTGTCCGGAGCTGAAATGTAGTAGGCACAGCAGCTCCCAGGACCCTCTTAGACTCTACTAAGCAGTTGAGACTTAAAATATTAACATGAAGTAATTTGTGAAAAAATACTAACCTGGCATTTTATAATTTATGTGTGCTCTGAACTCTCTGACCAGCTCAAGTTCCATGTTGTCTGTGAAGTAGGCCAAATGTAGAGGTCCCCCTCCTTATAGGTCCCCATCCTCTTAGTCCCTCAGCTACTTCTGCTAAGAGTGGAAACATCCATTTATGGATTTCTTTTTAGAGAAAGACCACAAACTAGAAGAGACAACTAGAGGCCCAAGAAGCAGATTCAAGCTTATGTAAGCTGACACATACATATTGCATATCATATACTTGCAGTTTGCCATTTCTTTTGGGATGAGAAACAGGGATTTGCTGCTAAATATATAACAGCCAGTGTTCAAAATGTAGACATGACATACTTTTAAGTTTAATCTGCACCATTAACATTTTCTCCATCAATTTCTTAAAGTATGGACAATCAACAAAACAAGAAATCAAGCCTTAATATGTAGATTTTGCCAGTTTCTGAAGTGTAATTGTTCACACTGAACATTTAACAATTGGCTATTATGAGCTGGTGCTAGCACATCCTGGAGGAGAGAAGTCCCACAACTCCACACAATCTATCCATGGAGGGAGAACCATTTGCTACCCTTTGAGGAGATGGAAGAAAGAGATTGAAAGTGGAGTTACTTGAGAGTGCTGAGGGCTCTGGTGGGGAGAGCTTTCCTTTTTAAAGTTCACTGTAGCTCTTATCAGTCACTACTAAGATTGCTTTGTTATTCTGAAGAGCAGGTCCTTTAATGAGGAGTCCCATGTAGCTCCAGAATGTCAAGGAAACTCAATATGCAATCCTTGGGATGTGATTTCCACTAAAATGAAAAGAGGAAATTATTATAACTTACGATGCCTTTGTGGGTTTTAAGAGTGTGCATGTTGGGGAACTACCAGCATGCCCCAGGGGTCTCTCCCCTCTACTTCCTGGCTTGGGATTGGTCTCGAGTGGACCAATCCCATGCTAGGGGAGGGACCACGCCCAGGCTGGGCCGGGATTGGTCTATATAAGGACCAATCCTGCGCCTCAGAGGGGCCTTTGAATCTGAGAAGATTCAGATGGGGTGGGGAGGGAGAGGGAGGCTTTAATTTCAGCTAGGAAACTCGGGGCTTTTTTTTCCTTTTAATAAAGTTTTAAAAAGAGATCAGAGAGTCAGTTTTTCTTTTCAGTCCTCACACCTTTATATATGTTAAATATTTTATGTTTGCTTTAAAAAAAAAAAAAACAAAAAAACCTCTTACCTTCCATCTTACAATCCTGTATTGATTCCAAGGCACAAGAGTGGTATGGGCTAGCTAGGCCTTGCAGGTTAAGTGTTACCCATGTGTGAGGTCAGATTTGAAACCAGGACCTCTCATCTTTAGGCCTGGCTCTCAGTCCACTGAACCACCTAGTGGCCCCCTATTTTTGCATTTAAAGCTAACTAGGCAGTCAGGTGATGGATGCAGTGGATAGATGTGTCAGGAAGATGAGTTCCCATTCTGCAACAGGCACTTATTAGCTATTTTTTTCCTGGCCAAATAATTTAGCTTCTCTTGTTCTCAATTTCCTTATCTGTAAAACAGAGATAAATGATAACATCTTCCTCACAGGATTGTTGTGAGAGCACATATACTTTATTTCCCAAATTACAGCAAGTCTTCAGAAACTTTCTCCACATCTAAAAAATGTAGTAAATCGGTGTGCTTCCTCACAAGAAGCTCTGAGCTGAGAACTTCCAGCCAATGGGGCAAATGAAAAGCTATAGAGAAGCTCAATTTTCTCAGAAATTCCCCAGAAAAATACCTATAAATGATCCCATATAGAAATACTAAAGAAAACTGAAGAGAAATAGAAGTAGGTCTTCTGTCCAGTCAAGAACTGAACAATAAAGAAACAGTAGTTCAGAGGCTGATAAAGATCCCAACTAGGAACCTGGCCCAAGCTCTGGCCAACAGGTCTGAAGGCCACACGTAGGCTTTAATAAAGGGTTGACATGAGGGAAGGTAGCAAGGACTAGTCAGTGGGTCTGAAGCTTGTGGGTATGAGAGCCAGGAGAACTCCAGTAATCTGCACTTGAAATCAGATCTCAGCCCTGCACTATGGGAAAGGAAGTGAGGGATGGAGCCAGCCCCTACAGGTCACTAGAGGGAGCAAGGGCCTGCTGTCTATTCCTTGGAGCTCTGGCAGTCATAGTAGGAGACATGGCCAAATCACCACTTGGAGCCTTTCCTTCAGAGCCTTGTAGGAGATCTGGAGTAAGGCAGTCTCCAACACTTAACCGAGGTTTATTAATGACTTAGCAGGAGACATAACCAACTCCCAAGTGGGGATTGCACAAGAAAAAAAGGAGGCAGAACCATTGACTCTTAGAGTAGAGCACTAGGACAGCAAGACAAGTGAGGCTGAGGCAGAAGTTGAAGCCACATACCAGACACTCCATCCAGAATATCATTTGCAATAATATCCAGACTCTAGTGGGGGCAGGGCCAAACTCAGCCTATTCTACCTCTTCATCAATGGCCACGGTTGAATGTAGCCTTGCTACAGAGTCCAAATCTAAGAACTGAGGTTGGAAATGGGAATAAACAGAAGAAAACTTAGTACACCATAAAGAAATAGTATCGGTAAAGAGAAGCTCCAAATATAAAAAGAGAGGAGAGAACAACTCCACGATGAGCCTCAAATGGAAAAAAAAAAATTGGCTTGGTGACCAGGACTCTTAAAGAGTGGCTGGAAAAAATGAAAGAAGAGTTAAAACTGAAATTAGAATTGATATGAGAGTTCTGGAAGGTAGAGTTGTAAAGAAGATAAATAGTTTAGAACAGAAGATAAAAAATTTTCCTCATTTAGTGGATTTTATTAAAAATGGAATTGATCAAAAGTCAATGACTTCATAAAATAAAGAGAAATATTAATACAAGCTTAACTTTAAAAATAGAAGAAAATATAAGGCATCTCTTATCAAAAACATCTTGCCTGGAAAAAGGTGGAGGAGACCTTTGATCTGGAAAACAGATTATAGAGAGATCATTTAAGAATGATCAGACTTGGAGGCAGCAAGGTGGCTCAGTGGAAAGAGAGCCAGGCCAAGGGATGGGAAGTCTTGGGTTCAAATGTAGTCTCAGACACTAACTGGCTATGTGACTGCACAAGTCACTTAACCACCATTGTCTAGCTCTTACCATTCTTCTGCCTTTGAACCAAAACACAGTACTGATTAAGATGGAAGGTAAGGATTTGAAAAAAAAAAATCTTCAGACTCCCATCAACAAACAAAAAACCTAGATAATGTATTTCAAGAAGTTATACAAGGAAACTACACAGAACCAGTGGGCAAAGTGAAAATAGGATGAACCCACTTGTCTTTTCCTTAAACTCTAAATTGAATGTATTTAGGAATATCATAGCCAAATTCAGATCATCCAGGTCAAAGCAGATAACTAGAAAGAAAGAGTTCAAGTATCAAGATACTAATCCATATCTTATTATGTAAGAATTCTGCAACAAAAATAAAAGGATAAGCAATATTAGAATTTAATATCACTAAAAAGAAAAATAGATATCCAATATTGAAAAGATAGCAACGGGACAGCTGGGTAGCTCAGTGGATTGAGAGTCAGGCCTAGAGACGGGAGGTCCTAGGTTCAAATCTGGCCTCAGACACTTCCCAGCTGTGTGACCCTGGGCAAGTCACTTGACCCTCATTGCCTAACTCTTACCACTCTTCTGCCTTGGAGCCAATACACAGTATTGACTCCAAGATGGAAGGTAAGGGTTTAAAAAAAAAAGAAAAGATAGCAACAAAGAACAACTTACTGAACAAACTGGATATCATCCTAGAGGAGAAAACGAATCTTAGACAAAGGATTTTTAAAGCATAATTGATGAAAACTCGAGTTCTGAGTTATCTGAACTGCATACATAGGAATCAAGAGAAACCCAGAAAGGTAAATTAAATAATTGGATGAAGCTAAATTATGATCAAATGCTTACTTTCTAACTAGGGGAGAAGAGATTAGTGGTCTTTCAGAATTCTGCTATTTTCAAAAATCACAGAGGCAGTTAAAAGACAAAAATTCAGGGACTGGGTGTTTTTTATTTGAGGAAAGAAAAAAGTGGGGGAGAAGTATATTAGAGAAGAAATGAAGAAGAAAGAAGAATTAACTCTTTCATAATTCATGAATGGGGAAAAAGCGATACTAATATCAAAGAAGGTCTGGGAGTAGCAGACATTCGTAAACCTCTTATTGAAATCAAAAAAAGAAAACAAACAGACTTGCAAAAGAGGCAATGATTTTGGTGTGAAAATACAATAAATCCAACCAGAAAGTATGTGGGAACAGAGAGAAGGAAGATGGGGTTTAAGAGAGAGCAGAATAGGATTGAAAATGGATACAAGTATGACGAGCATCAACTTTGTAGGGCACAAAATAAAGGAGAAGGGTAGAATGAAAAAAGACAGAAATAAAATATACAAACCCAATATTGTAGTCTTGTCTTTGTAAAAGAGGAGAGGAACAACAATAGGAATAGATCACTTTAATTATATATTGCTAGTGTTCAGATTACTTTCTTTTCCATTTATGTCTCAGCAAAGCAATGAAGGATTAGCCGAGGAGAAAATAGAAAGGAAAATAAAATGAGATGTAATGGAGGGAACTACACAAGGATAAATCATAGCCACAAATGTGAGTGGTATGAACTCACCCATAAAATGGAAGGTGGGGGGAGCATAATTGTATTAGAAAATAGTATCCAACAATAGGACCTAAAATAAAAGATATATACAGATTTAAAATGAAGGATTAGAGAAGAATTTATAAGGCTACATATGAATTTTTAAAAGCAGATGTAGCAAGTGTGTTCACAGACTAAACAACAGTTAGTATAGATGGGATTAAGAAAGATAAGCAGAGAAACTAACTTTAAAGGCACTAAAAATAATGAAATAACATACTTAAATCTATATGCACTTACTGTCATAGCATCAAAGTACTTAAGTAAAAGTACTTAAATTATATAATTGCATCATACGGAGAAATAGTAAAATTATAATAGTTGAGGGCTTCAGTGTAACTTTTCAGAGCTAGGCAAATCTAACAAAAAATACAAATAAGAAGGAAGAAAAGGACCTGAATAGAATTTTCAGAAAGTTTGTTATGCCGAATCTCCATCTGAATGGGAGTTGAAAATATATACACACATGTACTCACATATGTAATGTGTGAGTGTATTTCTCAATTGGAAAAAGAGAACAAAAATCCAATGAAGAAAACAGTTCTATGAAAAATAGAATGGACCAAAAAGAAAAGGAGGATCAAAAGGTCAAAAGGTCAAGAAATTCAGTTTTTAAAAATAATTAGAATTACATGTATAGAAGCTAATGACTTCACAAAACATAAAGAAACACTAAAAAAATAAAAAGAATGAGAAAATAGAAGAAAATATGAAAGATCTCATTGACAAAACAACTGAGATGGAAAATGGATCTAGGAGAGACAATCTAAGAATTATTAGACTACCTGAATGTCATGATAAAAAAAACCTAGAAATCATATTATAAGAAATTATCAAAGAAAACTGCCCTGATATTCTTGAACAAGAGAGTAAACTAGAAATTGAAAGATTCCACAGATCACCTCCTGAAATAAATCCTCAAATGGCAACTGCCAGGAATATTATAGTCAAATTGAAGTGCTCCCAGGCCAAGGAGAAAATACTGCAGGCAGCCAGAAAGAAAAAAAATCAAATATGCTAGAGCTCAGGATTACACAGGATCTGGTAGCTTCTACATTGAAAGACCAGAAGGTTTGGAATATGATATTCTGGAAGGCAAGAGAACTGGGTTTATAACTAAGAATCACCTATCTATCAAAACTGACTATATTTTTTCAAGGGAAAGTATGGTCATTTAATAAAATGGAAGATTTCCAAGCACTCCTGAAGAAAAGACCAGACAAACAAAAATGTGATGTCCAAATACAAAATTCAATAGAAGCATAAAAAGGTAAATAAGAAAGAAAAAATTTAAGAGCTTCAATAAGGTCAAATTGTTTTTATTCCTATATAGAAAGATGATATTTGTAACTCTTAAAAATTGTTATCATTTTCATAGTAGTTAGGAGAAGTATATGTATGCAGAGGGTGTGATAGTAAGCTGTTTAGGATGATATTCAAAAAAATGGGGGATGAAAAAGAGGATCGCACTAAGAGAAATGTAAATAGAGAAGTAAAATGGGGTAAACTATATTACATAAAGAGGTGTGGGGAAAAAATAATTCTGATCTTTTATACCTATCAGATTAGCTAATCTGATAAGAGGGCAAAATGACAAATGTTGGAGGGTTTATGGAAAAATGAGGATACTAATACATTGTTGGTTGGAACTATGAACTGATCCAACCGTTTTGGAGAGCAATTTGGAATTATGCCCAGACAATTATAAAACTGTATATACACTTATACCTAGCAATATCATTGCTGTATATGTTTCCTAAGAGATCAGGTTAAAAAGGAAAAGAATATATGTTAAAAATATTTATAGCAGCTTGCTTTGTGGTAGCAAGAACTGGAAATCAAGATGTCCATCAATTGGAGAATTGTTGAACAAATTGTGGCATGTGATTGTGATGGAATACTACTGCACCATAAGAAACAAGAAGAGGTTAATTAGAAAAAAAAACCCCAAAACCTGGAAATATCAAATGAAATAATGAAAAGGAAAATGAATAGAATCAAGAAAACATTATATACAGCTGCACAATCAATATTTGAAAAATAACTTGTGAATGTCCACCTCCAGAAAATGAACTAGAAAATAGAAATTGAAAGATAAATTGTATATATACATTTCTCTTTGTTGGACAATACAAAACAATAGTGTGAAGAGAGGAGTTGGGGCTGAGACACCTGGAAATAAATTGTATTAAAAAAAGTGGATATATGGTTTAACCCAATAGACCAGAGGTTGGCAAACTATGACTTGAAGGCTAAATCTGCCCCAGTGCTTATAATTTTATGTAGCTTGCCAACTAAGAATAGCTTTAACATTTGTAAAAGGGGATTTTGAAGGGAGGTTGTCAGGGACTTGCTACGTAAGTAATATGGGTTACAGGTAGGCTGGAATAGGGAGATTCCGGATATAATATGGGGCTGAAGTCAGGGAGTATAGCACTGAAGGGAACAAAGATCTTCAGGGAGAGGAGGAATTAATCTAAACAGGCAAAGACAGCAGGGCTTATAGACTAGGACTTAGACTAAAGACAAACTGAGGGAAATAGACTGAACTGAAATTAACTACAGGCTTTAGTTAATTTCACAGGAAGGGACTTGTTTTGAAGTTACACCTTCCTTCAAGATGGATACCCTGGCTTCCCTTCAAGCCCAGAGTATGTTGATTCTTTCCCTCTTCTTCCTTCTCTTACTAATTAACTGACAAAGTAACTAATAGGTCTATTGAAACACAAAAGGGTTTATTGTCTTATAAGGTTGATTTGTCAGGAAAAGTGGATTGAGGAAGCCCTAACAGTTGTTTAAAGAAACCTCAGGTGGGGGAAGGGAGGCAGAGATGGAATCTGAGCAAGGTCCTGCCTTAGCTCAGCTCTCAAGGTGCTCTTGAAATCTAAAGGGAATAAAATGGTGACTAACTAACTTCTCTAGATAAAATACTGCCAAATTATAGTTAAACCCTCACAGATTTGAACTACTCTCTGAAATACTCTCCTTATTTACTCCACAGACATATAAGGTAAGGGAAGGAATGTAGGAAATGAGGTAGGGTATGGAGATACAAAGGGTTTATCTAAACTAACAATTCTTAAATAAATATTCCAAAGCTAGACTAAATTTCAATTCTTCAGATAGGCAAGGAAGCAGCTCAGCTGGTCTGACTCTCTCTCCACAAGATCCCCAAACCAACTGAAACTTTCCTTCAAGATTCTAAACTCCTAACTGATTTCAGAACTCAGCCAAAGTTTGAAAAAACTCTCATGACCCCCTCTCTCTTTACTACACATTTTAAAATAAATTTTTATTATATTTTAAAAACTAAAATATAGTTCATGGTCCATGCAAAAATAGGCATTCAGCTGGATTTGGGCCTTCAAGCTGTAGTTTGCTGACCCCCTGCAATAGACATATTCTTCAAAGAATTTGGCAACAATGAGACAACATACCAAAAATCTGAGTTTCAGTTAAAGTGCTCCTTAGAAGGAAACTTATATCTGTAAACATTTTCATGAACAAAAAGAGAGAAACACAGATTGATAAATTGAGTTTTAATCTTTTTTTTAAAGGTGAGGAAAACATCAAATTAACCCCCCCTCAAATAAACATAAAAAGAAAAGTTCTGAATATTAAAAAGATAAAAAATAAACAGCCATTCAATTAGAGCATGTTTTTAATAGCCTAATGATATGTTATGTATTATTAATGTTATTATCCATAATTATTTAGAAGATAAATACATATACCATACAATATAACATTAACATACAATAGAAAATGTATATTCTATATATGTTACTAACATATATAACATAACTGTTATATATAACTATATAACATATATAACATAAACTGTTAGCTAATCTAACTTTTTTTTGTAAACAGGAAACTCAAATTGCCAATATAAAGAAGAAGAAAAGAGAACTAACAACAAATTAAGAGGAAATACAAAAAGGAATTAAATCTGTGATTTCATTAGTTAAAGTACTCCTAGGCAAGGAAACTTTCTGTTGGTTCAGGTTGACAAATGTACAACTTAAAATCTTAGAATTGTAGAGCACCAAGAGGTGTTGGCTGGTCCAGAATGGTTTCCAGGCCAGCTCTCTACTGAGAAAGCTATAATTTTGAAGTTTAGCAAGACAGTGTAGTGAAGCCTCTCAATCTCTCCATTCAACATAAATAGAAATGAAAAATACACACAAATGAATAAATAAGAAACATGGGAAAAAGGAGAGACACAACAAATTAGCCTCAAAAGAGAATATAGTTGGAGGAGATATAGGAAGCCCACAGAAATGGGAAAGCAGGAATGGAAAAAAAAAAAAGGGAAAAAACCTAATACAATGAACAAATCTTATAGCTTCAAAGTTATCAAAGAGAGCTATCAGAAAAGATAAATTAATTTTGGGCCCCAGAAACAAAGCACATCTGACATAAGACATCAAATTGCATTTAAAAAAGATTTTAAATAAAATGAAGAAAGATCTGGTATCAGTAAAGAAAAATCTTATGTTTCTGGTGAAATATTTATCAGTAAAAATAGACTAAAATAATTTGGTAACAGAAATCAATTGTACAGAGAAAGTAGTAAAAAATATGAATAGGGAAGGAAAAAAGTGTTCACCCTCCCCCACAAGGCAAATCAGCCATAATAAAAGAAATCAAAGAATAACTCAACTTGAAATAAAACATTATAAGCAGGAAGTATGGAACTAGAGGACAAAGGCAGTGGGGAGAGAATTTAAGTCACTAGATTAGCTGAAAAATGAGTCTAATGACCATTTCTTCAGGAAATCATGCAGAAATATTTCCCAGGTTTTTTGGGGCTAAGAGACAGACTACATGTTGATATAAATGACCCCAGAGCAATGTGAACTCAACTCCTCAGTCACTTTACTGTCAAGCTCCAGACCACTCCATCTTACAAACAGTGGTAGAGGAGAGGTAAAGCAGACATACATAACGTGACATACACCCTTGATTTGGGAAAGAAGTTTTCAAAACACTCCAAGAAAAGACAAGTAGGATCTCATGACCTACAATTCTGTAGGGGAAGTCAGCTCTAAGGTATTTCTGGAAAAGCAATGAGTGAAATATTAAATACACCAAATGAAAATTCCGGTGAGGTAAAAACAGAAGGACTGGGTGTGAAGATAAGGAGAAACTGTCTAAAGATGTCCAGGGAATTCATTGACCTTCTTTGTTTTTTAAGAATGCATGGCCTAATGTCGAGGTATAACCTCACAGAAATGTGTCATCCCTGGCAGATAGGGCACTGATTTAGGAAACCACAAATTAATATTATGTTTTATTGTATTTTCACTTATTTTGCTCCATATTTCCCAATTACATTATAATTTGTTTCCACACTCTTGGGAGTTTTGCTGGTGGTGCTGGAGAGGGAGTTTGACACCTCTGGCATTGTGGATAAAATGTTAGCCTTAGAGCTTCTGACACTTGTAAGGTTCTGTGAGCCAAAGAAAATCATTTAACCTTTTAATGCTCCAGGCAATTTTCTAAGACTGTAAGTTGTAGAACGGATGTTTATCTTCATGAGTAAAGGGAATTCCCTCCTCCTCCCCTGGAGTTTCCTAAGCTAATGAAATCATAGGTCTCAGATGAAAAAAAAAAAAAAAGAATGTGGAAGCAAAGGGTAGATTTCTGTCTGAGTTCACAGTCATTCTGTACTTATAAGGATAGTTATGAAATGGCTTGTGCTTATTCTTCCCATTAGAACACAAAACTCCCTAAAAATGGGCTGGGGATGGAGCCCTGATAGAAAAGGTCCCTTTCTTCCAGGGGGTCACATCTTACCCTCTTGGTATAAACAAAGGAATTCCTGGCAACATAAGGACAGAGTAGACTACAGAGAAACAATATAAAATCCAGCAAAAAAATGTATATATACATGCATACATATATGTGCTTTACAGTGGAATCTTTTTGTTCGCTCCATCTTCAAATATTTGATGATAAAGATGTGGATTATTGTGTCATCCTCCTTGAGGATGTACAGATGATGTTCATAAACTTTTACATAGATGGAAAAATAATCTCAGAACCTTACTTACAAGTTATTTGATAGTTGTTGGTATTTTTTCTCCCTTAACCTTTTTCAGTGTCAATAATAGGTAAGCTTTTGTCAATAGCTGGTTTCTTCTCTATACCTTATGAACCAATTTACCAATGATCTCAGAATATTGTCATATCACAGATCTCTTCTACGTACACATAGTCTAAACCAGATGTTTCCCCCATCTCTTTCTCTCTCTCTTTTTTTTTTTTAGAGCTGTTTCTATTTCCCTTAACCAAGATAGTGAGTTCAAGTGCAGCATGTATATTCCATAACAGGATTTGCTTTAAGCAAAGCACAAATGGAAATCAGTTTGGGGCAGGACATGGCTGTCCCATGTTTCTCTCTCCCTAGGCTTGCCCTGCTCCAGTGCCAATGATAACACAACCACTCAGTTTGTCAATTAAGGTGGAGGTCATCTCTCATGGCCTTCCAGAAGGGAACTGCAGATTTGGCCCCATTTCTAGCTGCTGCCCTGGTCTCATGCCACTGTTTCCTCTTCTCTTTCTCCTTCTCCTTCTCCTCTAGAATCCCTCATGATGTATTGTGTCCAGTATAAAACAACTCTTCCCTGATCCCCCACCCTACCATCCCTTGTCTCCTTGGCCATCCCTTCCAGGTCTCTATTTCTACAAATCCCAGCAGGTTTGGGGACCATCCAGCTCCCTGACCAGGAACTGTTACACATAAATCTAATGGGTATATTGAATTGAAATATAGAGCTTCCACTTTTATCCTTTGCTCCTACTTCTCATCTGTGGGATTAAGCCAAATAAATCCTTATCTCTCTTCCACATAACAATCCTTCAAGTATTTGATGGCTTATGATGATTCCCCTCAAGAGTCTCTTTTCCAGGCTAAACATCCCCAGTTCCATCTAGTCCTTATGTGACATAGACTCAAGGTGTTCTACCATTCTGGTTGCCCTGCTCTGGACACTCTTAGCTGGTTAATGCCCATTCTAAAAATTAATCATAATATTCTGGTTATGGTCTGATCAGGGCAGAATATAGCAGAATAGCACTTCCCCTATTCCTTGTTACTATAACTCTCCTAATGCAGCTGATGTTCGAATTCACCCTTTTGGCTTTAATCACACACTTTTGACTCATATTGAACTTTCAGTTCACTCATACCTTCCAATCTGCTGTCTTGCTGTCTTCATCTCTTGCAAAATTGATTTTTTTTATCCCAAGTGAATTACATTTATCCCCATTAAATTTCCTCTTTATTATACTGAATTCAATGCTCTGCCTGTCAAGAGCTTTTGGAATTCTGTCATTACAAAATATTAAGTTTCCTTCCCGGTTTTATGCCATCTGAAATTCTATCTATGCCTTTGTACACATTTTTGACAAAATATTAAACATTACCAGAGTAAGTATTGCTTCCTGAAATAGGCCCTTCAATAGTGATCCCTGTCTAAGATGAAACATGGATCGAATTATTCAATCAGTTCTAAACTCATTTAAT
Source organism: Gracilinanus agilis (assembly GCF_016433145.1). Taxonomy (NCBI): domain Eukaryota; kingdom Metazoa; phylum Chordata; class Mammalia; order Didelphimorphia; family Didelphidae; genus Gracilinanus; species Gracilinanus agilis. The sequence goes on along the minus strand of NC_058132.1, from coordinate 389,345,817 downwards.
ATTTATTTAGTCCATGTCTCTTCACTCAATCTGTAAAAATAGCATGGGAGTTTTCATCACGTGCTTTACTAAAATCTATGTTAACTAGACTTACATCATAACCTTAGTCTAGTAAGCGTGCCAAAAAAAAAAAAAATGAGGTTGTTCTGACATGTCCTGTTTTGCATGAAACCATCTTTTGCAATATCTAATTCCCTTTCTAGATTTTCGCTATCTCCTCAAGGTACATTTTAGAACATTTCCAGGTATTAAAGGCAAGCTCACTGCTCTATAGTTTATGTACTCACCATGTTGTCTCACCATAGTTCACTCCTTTAAAAAGGGCATTTATATCTCTAGTCTTGTGGCACCTCACCTATTCCCCATAATCTTTCAAAGGTCACTGGCAGTGACTCAATGATTACATCTGCCGTTGAAGGTAGTTTATCCTGGCCCTGGTGACTAGAACTTATTAATGGCAGTTAGGTGCTCTCTTAGGGTGACAACACTACTTATCTTGGGTATCAACTGCCTATAAACCATTTTGTTGTCTTTGGCTTCCAAATCCATAGATCATTCTTATATGCAGAGGAAACAGAAATCTAGCTAAAAATTGAGCACCTCTATTGTCTCTGTGTTCTCTGTTAATACCTTCCCATCCATCCTAAACAACAACAACAAAAAACTCCTATTCTATTTCTATTTTGAGCTATTACTTTTCCCAGGGTAGTTTTATATTTTTTAAATCTGGCTTTCCCTTAATTTTCCTTGCCAGTTTTGAACATTAGCAATTCAGTTAAAAGACTTCCAAGATTATGTTATGTTTTTGTATTTAACCCTCATTACTTTTCCTTGCTTTGATCTAATATACATTTCTTTCAACATTTAAGTTTTTCTACAATTTCCTAGACTCCTCTCTTCTGTTAATACTTTTTCCTCTTTGAATTGTGTGGATATCTTCCACAAGAATTTCATTCTTGAAAGTTTTATGTCCTTTTAAGCTCACTTTCTACATAAATTTCAATAAGACATGGAAAGACTTCTCAAAACAAGTGAATAGAACCAGAAGATTTTTACTATATTTATTTATACTATACTTTATATTATAACATTAATATTATAAAAGTGAACACCTTAAAGAGTTAAGAACTGTGATTGACTAAAGAGGACGGATAAAGAAGAATGATACTCACTATTTAGAGTTACTGAAACAATACAAGAATATATTTTGATTGTGCTTATGTATAAAGGTTTCCTTCCCTTCTTCTTTTGTCTTTCTTTCTTCCCAGTGAATGGGAGGAAATGGAAGAGAAAAGTTTCAAAATGAATACTTCACAATAATAAAATTCTTATGAAAAGAAAAAATAACTTTAGTGCATGAGTTCTGACCTATCATTTCCCTGAACTCTGTGCAATCTGATCTTAGAAATTCCTTTCTCTTCCTCACTCTCAAGAGTTCCAAGATAGAGTGGCCATTTTTTCTATAAAATTCTCATCATTTCTAACCTAGGAACTAGTGCTTCATTATCGATGAATATCAGATTCAGAATAGGGCTCTGAATTGATTGGTTCTTCCCACCTTTGAAGCATTAAATGAACAATTTTGTTGTCGTAGTTGTTCTATTTATTTTTTAACTAAGAGAGAAGCTAAGAAATTGGAAGGGACAGAGACACACAAAGAGACAAAGACAGAGATAAGAGTTTAAATATACATGTATGTATGAATGAATGTAATATGCACACACACACTATATTTGCTCTCCAACATATGCTTGTATGCCTGAATAACTGAAATCATCCATTACCACTAAAGCTTACCTTGTACTAGGTTTGTTTCCTGAACTCATCTATTTCCTCTCCATGTCCACATGTGAGGATTGCATCTGGCTAAGTATATCCCTCATGAAAACTGAGCTCTTATTTGACAGTCAGCTCTGTTCCACTGACATAGTTTGCTCTCTTTCCAATGATTGTTTTGCTATATTTTAAGTAATTAGAAAAATGAATCAATATGTATGTGTAAAAAGAATATGACAGTAGCCTAAAGTTTTCAGATTTTCTTTCTTCCCCATAATAATTGCCTAAGTGATCACAATAAAACTGGCACTCATGAATAGCAAAGACAATAGCATTGTTGAAGAAAGAAAGGATCCTAAGAGTTGGAAAGGATCTTCAGAGATCATGCAGCACCTTTAGACACATGCTGCATATGAACCTTACAGATGGATGCAGGACTTTGACAAAGTTCTCTAGCTAAGTCTTAGATGACATGAAGACGCTATAAAATGACAGATCCATTGCATTCATATTATCTCTAAAACCAAGGACTTTTCCAGTTCAATAAAGAACCTGGCATCTGGAGACAGAACCAACCCTGTCTACAATCTATTTTTTAAATCAAATTGAAATTCTAAATTTAAAATAATAACTCACTGAGAACTGGGTCTTCAGGGGAGTAGAAGAAGATCTTGGTGCTGTCATTATATGGGGTTACTCATTTGGAGGGTTGTTTTTTTTTTCCAAAATGTATAGCTGAGACTAAATGGCAGTCACATCTCTGGATCTCAGCTTCCTTATTTGCAAAATTAGGAGATTGGACTAAATCAGTGATTCTTAAGATTTTTTTTGGCAGATCTTAAGATCCCTTTGGCATTCTGGCAAAGCCTCTGGATTCTTTCTCCAAATGATGTTTTTAATTGAATAAAATAAAGCAATATTACAAAGGAAATCAACTATATTGAATTACACACACACACACACATATTTAAAAACAAGTTCAGTGATCCTCAAAACCAATGTACCAGATGATATTTAAGTACCCTTTCTTTTGAAAGTTTACAAATTCCACAAAATCTTCTAGCCCTTTGGAATCTTTAAGAATTCCAAAACTTTTAGTAATCATTTTCAAACACCACATTTTTTCACTGATGCTCCCCTCCCCACCTCTACTCCCCCATTTCAGAATAGTTAATTTTGCATTTACATTTCTTACTCAGCTGCTTATTTTCTTGTTTTCTTATTATTGACTAACTGGCAAAGTCCTTACATAAAATGGATGAGGGAATTTCAAATATGTGTTAACCTCCCACATGGATAATTTAAGAACAACTAGAAAGCCTATTGTAGCTAAAATGGGAAGAGTAGGTAGTAGTGAGAGGCTCTACAAGCTTTATATACTTACATTAAGACTAACAATTGAGCTATTTTTTCCAAAAATAAGTTTTATTAATTTAACAATTGATTCTATTACTCTTTTGGACCTATGATCTCATAGTCACAGCACCTTTTGGGATATAGGCAAGTTGTTAATCCACCACTTTCTGCTTTCCTAGATTGGGTTGCTAGGCTTGTGGTGATTGTGGTGGTATAGGGTGATGGGATATGGGGTTGGGAGCAAGGTGGATTCATAAATTTTAATATGAGACACATAGAGGATGATTGCTTTGGGAAATTAGACTTTAAAATGTTATTAATAGAGTTTTCTGATATCTATTCTGCTTTCATTTTTAAAGTAAATTGTGTCTTCATCCAGTTAAAATGTCTGTCTGCATTAGTGGAGAGAGGATAATCATAGATTTAGACCCCTCCTACAAATAGTGTATATTATGTAATGGGGATTCAGAGTGAAAATAGGGGCTTAGTACATTAAATTGAATAGCTGTAAGTAGTAGAATGTAAGTTCTTTAAGAGATAGGCTGGTCTCATGTCTATATTTGCATCTTCAGCATCTAGCACAATGCTTAGAACTTGGTAGATGCTTAATAAATGCTTTTTTTTTTACTAACTTTAATTAATAGATATGAATCCAGACTTGAGTTCAAATATCTCAGTATTAATACAGTAATTAGGGGAGCTAGGTGATGCCATGGATAGATTGAAGGGCCTGAAATTAGGAAGACTCATCTTCCTGAGTTCAAATCTGGCTTCAGACACTGACCAGCTATGTGACCCTGGGCAAGTTGTTTGCTTCAGTTTCCTCATCTTTCAAATAAGCAGGAGAAGAAAATGGCAAACCACTCCACTATCTTTGTCAAGAAGACCCCCAAAGGGATCATGAAGAGTTGGACATGACTGAAATGACTAAACAACAACAACAAAAATAGAATTGCTGCATTATATAAATTTTTCATTTAAATTTATTTCCCAGGAAGTCCAAAGCTACTTCATTAAAGTAAGTAGGTATTTCATTATATTTGTAGGGAATATAGTCCCCTAAAAGGAGAGGAAACCGAAGAAGACATATTTTCCCCTTTGCAGTAACTCCTTTATAATATAATATTATATTTAATGAATTATCAAAAAGCAGCTGATAATGACAGTGATGGGGTGAGTGGTTGGGTAAATAATGTCCTATATGCTTATTGAATATAATGGAATCAATTTAAAAAAATATTTGATGGTACCCTAATGGCTGTCTTTATTATGTTTTACTGTTAAACAAATAACTATTACTCAGCTCAGGAGATGTGACATATTGGGTAAAGTATTCAAAGATCCCAAAGAAGAACATTTAACAAATAATTGCTTAAATAGAAAGATACCAGAGAAGCCGGAGGTCAGTGAGAGAAGGAGGTACTGAGTCATGGGTATCCTTTCTTTCTTTTTCTACCTGTCTGACTCTTCATGTTTTTAAGTAGAAGAGTTATAGAAAATATTTCATAACATTACAAGAAACATGTTTACCTCTGTGTGTCCTATTCAACAAAAAGAGGACGAGTCAGGAATGCACATAAAAATTATATCAATTATAAATTATATATACACCTATATAAAACTACATTATCAGAAAAGGAATATTGCTAGGTTCCAGAATATACAATTGAAGATCTGGCCTCTGCTTAAGGTTATATACAATCTAAAACAATTCTGAAAAAGTGGATAGCTTTTGATGAAATAATACTGGAGCTTGATTTTGACTAGTGTTGGATTTGTTTGATAGGTATAGAAAGGTAAACCTATTTTCCATTTAAAGACCTTAGTGAGAATGCATTGGTTGGTGGAGTTGTGAATTAATCCAACCATTCCTGGAAGGCAATTTGGAACTATCCCCAAAGGGCTTTAAAAGACTGCCTGCCCTTTGATCCAGCCATACCATTACTAGGTTTGTGCTCTAAAGAGATAATAAGGAAAAATGTTTGTACAAAAATGTTCATAGCTGCAGTCTTTGTGGTGGAAAAAAATTGGAAAATGAGGGAGTGCCCATCAATTGGGGAATGGCTGAACAAGTTGTATCTGTTAGTGATGGAATACTGTTGTGCTCAAAGGAATGATGAACTGGAGAAATTCCATGGGAACTGGAAGGACCTCCAGGAACTAGTGCAAAGTAAAATGAGCAGAACTAAGACATTATACCTAGAAAGTGTAACATTGTGGAACAATAGAATGTAATGGACTTTGCTAATACAAAACAATCCCAGGAGACTTATGAGAAAGAATGCTATCTGCATCAAGAGAAAAAACTGCCAGAATAGAAACAGAAGGAAAAACAAATGACTTATTTGTTTGCATGGATATATGATTTGGGGTTTTGGTTTAAAAGACTGCTCTATTGCAAAAATGAATACTATGAAAATAGGTATAAGTGATAACATTTCTATAGTCCAGTGGAAATGCTTATTGGATCCAGGAGCGGGGAGGGGAGAGAAAGAAAATGAAATATGTAAACATGGAAAGATATTTAAAAAGTTAAAAATTAAATAAAAAGACATTAGTGTGTATATTCATAATATAAATATTTTACTTATATATATATACACATACACTATATATATATTTTATTATAACCATAACTTTTTAAGCATCATAAATGTTGAGGAAGACCCCTAAAGTGTCAGAACCTTGAGGACCCAGAGGGTCTTATTCCAGTGCTGGTTGTGACACCTCATCAGTTATGGGACGAAGTGTTCTGTCATATACCCAACAATCTGAAGGCTCATGGCTTTCCACAATCCACAGAGCAGGACTTGTTCTGTGCCGTTGTCACTGATATATGGCTGTAGAAACTCACCCCCTGGTGTCTGAGTCAATGAGTATGTTCCCTAGAGGAAAGGTTAATGCAAACCAACTAAGCCAGTGTGGCAAAGAGGAGTGTGAATGATGGGGAGATATGTAGCAGCAAGGTGAATGGAGGTCAAAATATTTACCTGAGAGTCTGAGCCTGAGCCGAGTGTGTGGCGCATTAATCTGCTTAGGGGAGAGAAAGAAAAAGGAAGAGAGGAGTTTGGGCAATGGAGACCCTGGTGGAATTCTGGGTCTAGACACAGGGAAAGAGAGAGGGAGGAAATGTACAAGTGCTTAGAATCCTCCAGAAATCTGAGAGAAAATGTATGAGAGAGGAGGGTGGACTGTGTTCTGTATCCCAGCACCCTTGTTCCTTAGGCACTTGGATCAGAGCAGATTTTGTGTATGTGAATAACAGATTTATCAGCTCTCTGCGGGAGGGGGGTGGGGTTCACAAAGGAAAAAGAGAATACATTGAGTATAAAGGGATTTAGAATGGTGGTAACGGCAGGATAGGGGTCTGGTCACCAGTTCTTGTCACTAGAATATACTTAAAAACAAAATGAAACAAACCCCAAAACCTTAGTTTCTTTTGAGTAACCTCCCATATGCTTAGTTTAGATGGAGAATCTCTTTTTCCTGCAGTTCCGTCCTACATTAAAATATTTCATAGTGAATTTTAAATCTTTGGATTTAATAGTAGTAAATAGATCATTCATTTGACCTCCAATGATTGATTGGTTTCTGTGAGCTTCTGGGATTGTTCTAGCCTATACAGAAATTGATAGAAAAATACCATATAAATTTAATTTTTAAAAACTCATTTTATAAAAGAAAACTTCAACCTATTTTGGGTGAAAGAGTTAAAAATGAATGCCTGCTCAGCTCTTTTTCAGCTTATACATGTCCTTTCCCTGCAATTTCCTGGATCTAAAGAAGCTGGGAAGAACCAAAAATGCAGAGCTAAGATTTATTCTGGACTTTAACATGAATAGAATTGCCTGATAGAATGATTGGGGATCTTGAGACAAGTCAGAGAAAAATGCTGGCTGTGTCCTGGAAGCCTCTGGCTTGGCTATCCAGCTGGAGAGTCGTCCTACAGATGTATGTGTGGAGAGCAGTTACCAGGAAAGCTCTAAGAGCAAAGGTGTCTTTTGTTTGGTTAGGAGTGGGAACTAAGAGTGGGTGAGAGGATTTCATGATTTCCCTTCCCTGGTGACATTTTGGTGGAGGGGGCTCAGAGCACATCCCTACAAAGGGTTTTAGGTGTTGTGTACTTATGAAAAAACAGGTAGTGAATATTAACTGGGGAGAATTGAAAAAGTTTAGGTTGTTAATTACCAGCAGTTGTATTTTACTCCAGCTGTGGTAGGTTTTAACCCTGTACTTCTTTTAAATTTCACTTCAGTAAATATACAGTATCCCGAGTCTTAGTTTATTTTTTAAAAATGCAAACCTTTACCTTCTGTTTTAGAATCTATATACTAAGTATATGTTCCAAGGCAGAAGAATGGTAAGGGCTAGGCAATAGGGATTAGGTGACTTTCCCAGGATAACCCAGCTAGGAAGTCTCTGTGGTCACATTTGAATCCAGGACCTCTCATCTCCAGGCCTAATTCTCTATCCACTAAGCCACCCAATTGTCCCTTAGTGCACTCTTTAGCTTAAAACTGTACTAAGTTCTTGGCATATCTTGCGCATTAATAGATTTGAATGAGAAATTCTTTCTGGGCCATGCTAATGTGAAGGAGAAATTGAGATCCTTGGGAGTATGGTGCTAGGACCATTGGATAAGTTATGAAGTATTCAGAGTACCAGATTAGATAGGAATCTAGTAAAGGACTGGGGTGAAAAAAAGACTCAGGATGAAAAGGAGAGAGCTCCTGCTGGTTCACACTCTCAATAAAGGGACTTTTGGCTCCAGATGCAGGATATCACAGGTTGTAGAAGAGTCCCACATGCCTGAGTCCATAGGACAGGGCGAGAGCATCACTTTGTGGTTCCCATGTGCCTGAGTCCACAGGACAGGGCGAGAGCATCATCTTGTGGATCCCATCAGCATTAGATGAAATTGTCACGAGCTAGAAAACGCTTGACCTTGGAGCTCCATCTAGTGGTACCATTTTATTTAGCACCAGCAATTCAGTAGTACCACACAGTACTTGGTGGCAGTGAAAAGCAGTTGCCTCATTTACCTCATGTACTTTTATATTACTAGAAATATTTGGCTAAATGGGCTTCTTCAAATCTCTAAAATGTTAACTTTATCTCATTTAAGGAGAACCATCAGCTGAGTGGCAGGATTACAGATTTGGGCTGGAAAGGATCTCAGAGAACAGAAAGAATGACCCCCTCGTTTTATAGGCAAGGAAATGGAGGATGAAAGACTTTAAGTGACTTGCCCAGAGTCAAATGAGGCAAGATTTGAACTTGGGTCATTCGGACTCTAAGTCTAGCACTCTTTTCACTTTTTTAAGAATAGGAATCAAAACGAAGAAGTATTAACTCTACAGTTGTCTGTCCATAGATACATATATAGACAGATATTAAAATATTGGAGAATCAATCTATTAGAGAACTATGTCTAGGAAGACATAAAGAAATGCGAAATAATGAAACTAGTCATTACTATTTCTATTGTTATATATCACACCTCTATCAGTGTGTCAAGGTATTATTATATTAAATAATTTAAATTATAAATAATAAATTATAATAAAAATTATAATAAACAAATAAATTATGTAGAAAATGATTTTTCACCATTGTGCTAGTTTATCCTATTAAATAAAATGGTGTCAGGGTCTGACTTTATGATTTATTCATTCAGTAAGCATTTGTCTCCTATGGACAAGGCAGTGTACCAAGATGGTTAGGATATAAGATGATTTTACTAGTCATAGGGTACTAAAGACTTGGGACTTTCAAATGAGGCAAAGAAGAATTTCAAGGAAACATTTGTTTCTGGCATTTGTGCATTTGGCATTTAGGTTACATTTGCTAAAAAGGGCTTACTATGATCTCTGCAAGTGATAACAAGTGTTTCTGACAGGCTAACAATCATCATAATCTAGGTTAAAACAAAAGCAGATAAAACTTAACAGAACACTTACTAATGAAGAGTTTTCTGATATCCAGGAATTACCATTTCTTACATAATTAAGATATTCTTGTCCAACATTGCAATCTAGTTGTTCTTTTTTTTGGTGCAATTCACTTTAATGTAATCTGAAGTTCAATTCTTTAGAAAATTAAATTGGCTATTCCTGATCAATCCCTCAAAAAACATTTGCAATGTTGAAATGTTATAAAATAAAAAACAAACTAATTTTTTCCCTACATAGAATATAATTCTGGTCATTACACTAATTAAACATTACTGGGAGGTCGGGACTTAAAGTTTTCTTGGCTTGATAGTTCATGTAGATTATTGAAAGAAGTGCCCTAGAGAGACAGAATGATCCAATGGAAAAGTGCAATAGTCTCTGAAGTCAGAGGCAAAGGTTCATCCTACCTCTGACACTGTCTTCTTCAGAAAACTAATCTGGGACCTTTTTGAAATTACCTTCCATTTACTCTGTATGTGTTTCATATACCTATTTATTGCCATGTTTTCTTTAGAAGGAGGTAGGTAGAGCAATAGATAGAGTGCTGGTCCTGGAGTCAGGAAGACCTGGGTTCAAATTCAGCCTCAGACACTTACTTAGCCATGTGACCTTGGCAAGTTCATTAGTCTCAGTTTGCTTTAGTTTCTTTAAGTATAAAATGGGGATAATAACAGCACTTACCTTGCAGGGTTTTTGTGAGGGTCAAGTGAGATAATATTTATTTATTTTCTGGATTATATATGTATTATCATGCAAAACATATTCCCTTATCATTTATTTTTGTAAGTGAATAATCTTATAAAATCAAAATCCTAAATCACATTCCCAAATAAACCAGTGAAAAATCATATGTTTTCATCTGCATTCCTACTCCAACAATTCTTTCTCTAGTGGAAGATAACATTCTTTTCAATAAGTCCTCAGAATTGTCCTATATTATTGCATTTGTGAAAGGGAATATTTTATTCCCTTTGCCTATTTTAAATTAATCAATCAGGAACTTGAAATATCCCTACCTAACACTTAGCAAGTCACCGACAAAGAGAGTTCACACTTACTTAGTCATTAACACTTAGTCCTAAAAGACCACAAGCACTGCCCCTGCCCCCAGTGCTAGGCAAATTGAGAGACTTTGGTTCCTGAGATGTGATAGACCAGCCCACAGTGAAAGGAAGGAGAAACCAGAAAGACAGGAAGTGACATGGAGAAAACTGCTTATAAAAGTCAGCCAAGGGGATTCTAATTAATTCTTTTGCCGTGGTGGCTCTTGCTGAGGGAGGACTTCTGTGTTGCTGTCTCTGCATTTGAGACTGATTCTGCACTGGTAAGACTCTTGTTGAAGGGATTACCATGACTCCTGGTTGAAGATCAGGACCCGAGGGAGACTTTGTCAGAGTTGAGCTGGATTTCTTTGGATCAGCAATTATAGGGTATTTAGCTAGGTAATATTTTCTACCTCCTTCCTACATTTCCCTTTTTACTATCTCTACCCTGCTGTAATAAAGCTACTAAAGCTACTAACATCCTTGTGACTTAAGAGTTAATTTTATAAATGGTGACCACAATGATTCTTTTTTTTCGACCATTATTATTTTTGTCAAAACAAACTTTTTACTATTACATTTGGCAACCAAAATTTTAATTATTACACATTGCTGTCAGTACCAATGTCTATCACATTTGATTGTCCCACAATATTGCTGTTATTGTGCATAATGTTCTGCTGGTGCTGCTTTTTTCATTCTGCATCAGTCTATGAAGGTCTTTCTGGCTCTCTCTGAAATCATCCTATTCATCATTCTTCACAGCACAATAGTATTCCATCACCATCATATACTACAATTTGTTCAGTTATTCCCCAAACAAGAGACATCCCTTTAGTTTCCAATTCTTTGTCACCACAAAAAGTGCAGCTATAAATATTTTTGTACAAACAGGTCCTTTCTCATTTTTTTAAGAGATGATATTTATAAAGCCTGTGGCAGCACATGGTAGGCCTTCTATAAATGCCTCTTCCCTCCCCCTATCCCATTAAAAAGTAAGTTCCTTGAGGGCAGGGAAAATTTTCCCCTTCTTTGTATCCAGATGTCCTCTGCACATTGAACCAATGAATAATCCTTATTTCTTGACTATTGGGCAAGTCATTTTCAGGTCTCTATATCTTCTATATAAAATGAGGGGCTTGAACTAGAAGCCTTTGAAGATTCTATATTATTTTAAATCTATGACCCTAAAATACTTACTTTCAAAAAAACAAACAAATAAATAAACCAAAAGAGGGTATGTGTCTTGGAGTTTTAGTTGAGAAAAGTCCTATGCATCTGTCAGTGAAAGGAACTTTACTTTGGAAGCTCCCACCTCTAATGCAGAATGAAGCAGCTTGCTGTTATAAATAAAGAATCTACTTTATAGTCAAAGAGTCCTGGATTCAAACCCTTCCCCTGACTCATATACTAGCTACTTGACTATAAAAAGGTCACTTAACGTCTCTCAATGTTCCTGGCAACTCTTCAGATTAGAGAAGTTGCCAGATCATAGTAATATAAGAGAAGCCTGATGTTCCCATTTCAAGATGGGTATTTTTGAAAAAATTGTTTTAGCAAAATCCTAAAGGAATTCATAAAAATTAAGTATTTCTTTATTCCCTCCTGAGGTTGAATAATTTACATTTTTATCATGTTATCATTTAAATATATTTATTCAAGTTAATGGTGAATATATTTTAGGTATTTGAGTAATTAACTATTCAGAATAAAGGAAAGATGGTGACCCCAGCCAGGTGAAAAGGACATTTATTATCTTGGAAAACAGGAAACCCAATATAAATTCCAGTCCTTTTAGCACTTCATTGAGTGCAAGCCCTTTGTTTTTTACTCATGAATCAAAGACAATGTCTGTGTCAAGTCAAGTCGACAAACATTTATTAAATATTTATTATGTGCTAGGCACTGAGGATACAAATATCAGGGGAAAGACCATCTCTGCCCTCAAAGAATTTACATTCTAAACAGGGAAGACATATTAAAGGAACCTGAAAAGGGAGGAGGAAAGGATTCAGGAAGACCACAAAAGAGAAAGTCGAGTCAAAAGTTAAATCTTGGGGGCTCTCCCAAGATCTTTAATTTTAGGAGGCATCCCGGGATAGACATGCCCCATCATTGTCTCTAGAAACTCATCTTCCTGCAAGATCACATCAAAGCTCTGAAACTTATTCTTCCTTTGTACTCCTTGTAACTTAGGGTCCTCTCACCTTCTGATTAGATAAAGTCTGTAGAGTCAGAAGTGAAGCCTTTAGAGAAATGGCTTCTTGGAGAGAATAACACCTGCCTCTGTGTTCTCTCAAAGAGAGCACATTAATATCATATGATGAAGTTTATTTCAAAACACTCTGGAAGTAAAGGTGTTAAAGATGTAGATAATAGCTCATAGATAGTCCAAGTACAAGGAATGGTACTGTGTACATATAGCTGGTAGGACTAGAACACAGATCTGCCTGACCACATGGGCAGCCCTCTAGGTCTTACACTGCCATCTTTAGGGGAAAAAATGAGAAAAGATGGCTTTTTATCTAATCTATCTAAAGTATCTATAACTATATTTAAGATTACATGTAGTTATATGTATAGTTAATATAATATATATAAACAATGATAAAAACAAATTAAACAACAACAAAAGACAAGAAAATATTTCTTCTCTTCTTCCTTGAGGGCGGGAGACTATGCATTACTGGGCATTACGTATACAGTCAGACTCAGTGTATTGTTCAATCTATTAATCAATCAGCATTTATTAAATGCCTACTATGTGCCCAGAATTCTTTTTCTTCCTATTACTCCTTGTTATAAAATCTGGGATGGCTCTTTGCATAGATGATTATAGTTATGTTTACTTGCATACCCCTATGAATATATATGTATATGTACATATATATGCACATATACACACATACATATGTATGTATATGTTGGAAAATGGCAGAACAAGATAATAATAATTTTTTAAAAAGAAGTATTTCTAAATCCAAAATTCCATCATGAGTTTTTTGTTTGTTTGTTTGTTTGTTTAAATAACCTTAAGTTTAGTTCTGGGTAGTACAGTGTATAGAATGCTGGGTCTGGAATCAGGAAGACTCCTCTTACTGAGTTCAAATACATCCTCAGATTCTAGGTGTGTGTCACTGGGCACATCATTTAATCTTTGTGGAGATCTCTTTATCATCTCTGATAATCTGATGACAGTTTAGTTGATAAGGAAATAAGGACAGGACAAGGGAAATGTCTTTTACTTCATGCTTCCAGCTCTGGCTCCAGGAGCATGGAGTTTATTATATATGTTTCAAGACTCATTTCACACAAAAGAACCTCCCCCCCGAAACTTTGCAGATGCGCAGAAGTTAAAACACAAAACATTGGCTTCAGAATAGACCAAGGCCAAGGCTGAATTTTGACTAGGTTCTTATCAGAAAGCCAAGTTGGGGAGTATCTTGGCCTTAGCTATAACAGGCAGCAGCATTCCTTGCTGTGTTAACAATGTTAACCCTTTAAATTCAGGTTTGATAGGAACTTAAAGCTTTTCAGTAAGGCCATAATACTTTTCAAGAAGAAATCACAAGGATCACAAAAGGGGTCAAAAGAGGAGTCTCAGATTTTTATCTATTCTCTTATTGGCTTCCCACATATTCTCCCTTTTCTTTTAAATTGAAAAGGGCATCCACCTGTTGGGCTGTGTGAATTTCTCTTATGAGGGCCAAGGGAAACTTTTAAGTTACACAAATTTGGGGATGAAAAGAAAAGAGGACAAAAACAATGATCCAATGATTGCTAGGCGCATTGACAAAAAGCCAATTAGGGGGCAGTCCCCTTTGGCACAAGAGTGTACATTTAAAACAAATGCATTCAATTCCCCATAGTTCAAGCAACTGCACCCCAAAGTTCATTTTGGATCTTCTTGATGCAGTGTAGGTCTCTGCAGGCATCTTCATAGTATCTTCTTTCAAACAGGTTCATCGTCTGGATTCTGGGGAGGTGGCAAATTCTTATCCTGAAATTACTCTCAAAAGAATTTAAACTTTATATTATAGATTATAGATCATACATTCTCTTCTAAAGAGGGTTAAGGCAAACATCCAGATCAGTTAAGGATACATGGCTGAGTTTTGGAGTTGTGTGAATCAATTGTCAAAAGAAATTTAAAAAAATTTAAAAATCCAAAGAAAATAGAGAAAAAAAATAAGTTGTGAATGAGATGTAAAATATCAAAGTCTTATGTGCAAAAATGTAGGAAAAATTAAACTTATAGCAGGTCCTTGTATCAAGGCCCAAGTAAAGTGATTTAAGCAATGGTGCAATTACCCATTTAGAAGCCAGGACTATAGAAAGTTACCACACTTATAAGAGAAAGAAAAGGACCAAATTTTTTGTGAGAAAGGGAAGTGTCTTTTCCTGGTCTGATTTGCCTGCACTTGAGCCAGGATGATGGCCAATCTTTGGTACTTAACTAGGATGAAGCTCAAGGAAGTCCAGCCTCTAACATATGTCAGAAAAGCTGCAACCCTGAACCCAGTCGCTAAGTTTAAGTCCTTCAGTATTGGCATGAGAAAGTTTTGTCAATCCTTCTTGGATTAGTATGATCTTTTTTGACCTTGTGGTGCTAGGCATTGTGCAGTTTCTCACCAATCCCATTGGACTGGGTGGTCTCCTTAACCTTGTGGCTCTTTTGTTCCCTTCTCCTAGAATCAGACAGAATCATTAATTATAGTCTCATAATATTTACCAATTCGTGGCAGGTTTCCATAGACTTAAGGCTTTGTGGGTATGTTTTAATATTAAAATTATATTACTGTGAAATCAAAAAGGATTAACATTGATTTTATGTACTTCAAGTACAAAAAATGAGAAAAAGGGAAAAAGTCAATTACTCTATAAGAAAACAAAAGGAAAAACAATAAGAAAACCAAAAATTCAGGGAAAAATACAATGTTTTTAAGTAAAAAAAGTGTTTTAAAATTCAAAATTATATACATAGTTTAGACTTAGTGAAATGTCTTTCACCCAAAACTCAGATCCATTTCCTGTATGAATAAAACAAAACCTTGATCCCCATATTATAATTATGGGGTATTATTTGTTTCTTCGTATCTGTAATTAGCTATTCCAATTGATGGTCAGAAATTAGACAAATAAATTAATGTACAAGAGATTCAAACTAACTTTCATTGAAACAACACTTGGGATGGGTACAGTTTCTTTAGTAAACAATGGAACATATTGGCTTGCTTTACATATTCAAATTTCTGGGGCTTCAATTATTATGTTACTTTGCTTTGAATATGGCAAAAGGAGGGAAGGGAGTATAATATTGTTTGACTTGAGGTAAGAGTCAAGGATTATTTATCAATGATATCTTTCTTTTGAATGGTGAATCCAAATCAATAATCCATAAATGAGTAATATCAGTTGTAAATCCAATGACTTTTACCTTAAATAGTAATTGTTACCAATAGCATTTGAAAGTTTTCCAAGATTTACATACCCAATGAAAAATTATAATGTTACAAAATATGATAAACAAATTTTCTTTTTCAATAATTTCTCAATGAATAAATTATCTAGTAATTCTTTTCTGTAATATAGAAAAGAGTGAACAACTTTGCTTGGAATTAAGTTTTCATCAATGTTATCTTGAATAGAGAGGGTTAAGGCAGGGGCTGGTTATTCTCTTAATTTATTGAAATAGTCAGTTTACTTTAAACTTTTAGTTCATAATACCAATCATATATTATTGTAAATAGACATGATCAATTTTTAACAAATAGCTTTTACACATAGCTTACATTTGAACATGTGGTTTCAGTTTTCACAAAGTAAAGTACATGTTTTGATAACATTCAATAACAATTTTGTTAAAACCCAATATTTGTATCAGCGTTGTTTGCAAAATTATTGTCCACATAACCTCAAAATTCAATGAGACTGCTAATTACCCCTTTAAGTTCTAAATTTATTGTAAGGAAGGAGTTAATAAGTTTGTTAGAAGTTCTAAGTTTTTAAAAGTAAGGAAAATTCCTTTTTTCTGTAGTAGTTTTTTTTTTTTTTTTTTTTTTTTTATCCTCTGACTAAATGATTGTACTTGTAAGATTTATATGTTTTGATCTTGATACAAAATTACTCTTCAAAGGTTATTGATTTTAAAACTTCAAAATTTTCAACCAGGTACCTTAGAATATTCTTACTTTTACAAATAATAGTCTTATTTCAGGTAGTTTATGATTATTGAGATGATCAATATTTCTATTTAAATGCATTCTTCAATTACACTGTTATAATATTGAGAAATTTGTTAATTAGTTATTATTGCATCAACATCACTACAAAGTAAAAGATATTATGATAATATTAATGCCATCACAATCAAGTACATATTAACAATGATATCAAATTATTATGAGGGTTCTGCGTTTTGTTATAATTGTACATTCTGGATTTGAATATATTACTACAAATCACAAATATTATGAGAATACAATCAATTCAATTAACCTTTAAATACAAGTGAAATAGTGAACATAGGAGACATAATTTGACTAGGATCTAGTAACTTAAAGCATAAATTTAAGTTGTCACAATAATTATTATTGCATTTTCTAATATTATTTGAAATAGAGATGACTACTTAAGCTGAACCAGATTTCTGAAAGTTACAAAATTAACATTAGCTTCTTACTAATTGTTTCACTTTACTGAGTTTGAGTTAGTAAAAATTGTTGCTGAAAATATTTATAGTTAGAGACTCTCCCTCCTATATGTAGAAGGGGTTAAATTATTTTTGAAACATGTCCAAGGCTGCAGCCGCTTTTCAAGCTGCTGTGCTCTTTAACTCTTTAGTTACTGCATTTATAAAATTTGCCTCATTATTTTAAAACCTTGATGATTTATCACTTCCAGATGAATATTAATTTAAACTTCACTATTTCCAAATTATCCTTGATTAAAACTTCTTAACAAGGTTTCCTACATATACCAGTTATTCTTTCAGACCTCTGCTTAAAAAAGAATAAAACCTGTAGCCTGGCTTTTCCATACCTTAGGACAAATCTACATACCTGATTAAATATTTCTTTTAAATCATGAACTAGTATCCTTATATAATTTGCACTTATCATTTGCAATCCTCAAATTCAGTTTGATAAGCATTTTTGGCAAATTTGATTATTTTAATCCATATTTTACACACTGCAAGTCTTAATAGATAAGTTCTTCAATATAAAGTTTGTGCATATTTAAAATTAACTGAAATTCCATTTTCTAACTGGTAGTCAATAGATTTATACTTTACCATCAGTATCTATTCAAATTCTTAGCAAACATGTATCCTAATGAATTAGAGAAAGGGCTGTGAATTTTGAGAAAAAGGAGCTATATTTTTTGACTTTCCAAAATTATTTCTTGCTAAACTGAGGCAGCATGGATGATCCAATTTTGGCTTAAAATTTTCTCATGAATCATTTTCTGATTAAAGGGGTCTAATTACAAAATCATATTGTTTTAATAATTTATAAATTAAGATTTTCACTAACATCAGTGTAATTAATAGTAGATTAAACTTGTGGCAGTCCAAAAAGTTTTTACCACTCTCAGTTAAGCATTTAGGTGAACTGATGATTCTGATTAGCTAAAAAAGTTTTAAATTGCACTTCTGTACCTCAGTACACCGTTCAGAATCATTGCTTTTTCTGTCTGAATAAATTTTTTTTCTTAGATTGCATTTCGAATCCTTGGTAAATTTGATTAAATATACATCTTAATATTTAACCTGTTGATATAATTTGGTGGTGGGATCAAATCTGTCCCCTGTTATTGTCTTATGATTTCTTTGTTCCCTTTCTTATGGCCAGTAAGAAATGGAAGAAGAAATGTAGACAAATTATCTTGTTGATTCTCGCCTTAATGAGAGCAGAGAATATGATTTCTTTTAATCAATTAAATTCTTTTAGAGTTTAAGACACTCAGAAATCCATTAGAGATGTTATTTTTCTGAATTTCTCAAACTCCTCTGTCTGTCTTTCCCATTCCTCCGGAACGAATGAGAAAGAGATTTATTTTCTTCAAAATTCCATTGTGATCACAGACAAACACAACAATAAAACTTAAGATTCAAATTGATCAGAGACACATAGACACAACATATAGACACACAGACTGATCAAGGACATATTTCCCGGGCATCTCAAGCATACTCTAACAAATATAAGACATCCTATCAAAGATCAATAAATCACATCTTATGTGGCTAAAGAAATCTGGAGAAAAAAGAAAGTTTATTATTCAGAAAATTGATTAACTCTAGCAAGGAACTGGCTAAACTAGGATGAATTCTTGGGTTAAATTTAGTCATTGGTCGGGCTGGTAGTTGGCCTCCTTTCCATCTTCCCTGAAATCTCTTATCAGGTAATCTGTAACCATTTCGATGGAATTTGGAATTACAGCTTTTCCTCCAGTGGTAACCTTTCTCACATCTGGGACACAAAGAGTTAGGGGCATTGGAACAAGAGCCTTTTACAGCCTTTGAGCCCTTAATCATTTCAGAATATGTTTTTCCTTTCAGGGCCGCTGCGATGACTATACCCTGCATATATGCTGGAGTAAAGTCCTCACAAGCTTTCACATAGTCACTAATAGTCCCAGATTCTTTAACATTTTGAAGCATGCTCTGACACATATTATTGGCATTGTCATAGGCAAACTTTCTGACCATTATCTGAGTTGAGTATTCATCATTTGTATATTTTTTTACCTCCTGATTTAATCTTTTTATAAATTCTGTATATATTTCCTCTGGGCCTTGTCTAATCTCAGCCAAACCTGTGGACAGTTTCTTAGTTGCTGGGACCCTTTTCCATGCCTCCAAGGCACACTTTGTACACTGAATTAGAGCTTCTCTAGGTAAATTAATCTGATCAGCATGTAATTCCCATTCATCTATTCCAAGTAACATTTCTTTAGTAACTCTGATGCCCTGTTTCTTATTAATGGCTGCCTTCTGTTTTGCCAATTCATCAAATTCTGATTTCCAAAAGAGGTAGTCCCCTGCAGCAAGGGAATATTTTGAGGTCTGAATCCAATCAAAGGGGGTCATCCAAATTGTCCCCAAAGTTTCCACCAAATTTAAAGTGTATGGAGAAGCAGGACCATATGAAGCACAAGCTGTTTTAATTTCTTTTAACACTTTGTAGGGAAGAGGCTCCCATGTAGGAGCTACTTCTTCATCATCATCCAATTCATCTGCTCTAAAAATAACTGGGAAACAGAATGACATGTCTCCATCCTTTCGAGCATTTTTTAGGGCTCCTTTAAACCCTATATTCGGGGGTTGTAGCTGCAGAGTTGGAGCTTCAAGCGGCAGAGGCTCCTCTGCTTTTATCTCTCTTTCCTCTTTTGAAGAGAGGTTTTTAGGTGGGGGAAGGTCTGCTAGTGACTTTTTCATTCGAATTTTAAAGCTTCGTTTTGATTTACTATGAGCTTTTTCCTCCTCCTCTGATTCTAACACTGAAACCTTAAAGATTTCATTCTCTTCATTCTGACCAGATAACAAAGTTGTTTTTTCAGCAGCCGATGAAATTTTTTCTGACATTTGTTCTGATCCGTGCTCAGTATAATAATTTTTTAAATTATTGCCAACTTTTTGCCAGAATTCTAAGGGAATCGGGTTACAATTTTGAATAAGATCAAGAAATTTAGTGAGCTGTTCTTTACTAACTTTTACTCCCCATTTTCTGAGGATGTGCTTAGTTATATCAATTAAAAGAGTTCTTTCCTTTGATTCACTGTGTCCCATCCTGTTAATCTATTCTTTTACTTCTAGTGTCTTCCCTTAAGGGGAGAGTTCTGAAAACTCTGGATTTCTTGCCCTTCTTCGGACAGAAACTAAACTGTCGTAATTTGGGAGTTGTCTGAGGGGGAGGGCAAATATTTACCTGAATCCAGCGATCCAAGGTACCTGTTCAGGCGCCAATTGTGGAGATCTCTTTATCATCTCTGATAATCTGATGACAGTTTAGTTGATAAGGAAATAAGGACAGGACAAGGGAAATGTCTTTTACTTCATGCTTCCAGCTCTGGCTCCAGGAGCATGGAGTTTATTATATATGTTTCAAGACTCATTTCACACAAAAGAACCTCCCCCCCGAAACTTTGCAGATGCGCAGAAGTTAAAACACAAAACATTGGCTTCAGAATAGACCAAGGCCAAGGCTGAATTTTGACTAGGTTCTTATCAGAAAGCCAAGTTGGGGAGTATCTTGGCCTTGGCTATAACAGGCAGCAGCATTCCTTACTGTGTTAAAAGTGTTAACCCTTTAAATTCAGGTTTGATAGGAACATAAAGCTTTTCAATAAGGTCACAATACATTTCAACAAGAAATCACAAGGACCACAAAAGGGGTCAAAAGAGGAGTCTCAGATGTTCATCTGTTTAAGACTCTGTTTCTCTTATTGGCCTCCCACAAATCTTGTTTGCTTCAGTTTCCTCATCTGTAAATTAGTTAGAGAAGAAGAGGACCAACCGCTCCAGTATCCAAGAAAACTCCAAATGGGGTCTCAAAAAATCAGCTGCCACTGAACCACAAAACAAACAAATTCAATTCAAATTAATTCAATTCAATTCAGCCATTTTCAAAGTAATCAGCAACTGCTTGCTGACTCCTGATGGAAGAAGAGGCAGACTGCTTAAGAGAGCAGGTGGACAAAAACAACATCCCAATAGTTAAAGCAGTCTCTCAAAAGTATGAATGGGTGAATGGATGGATTTTTTTAATAATGTGGCAGAGATCTATCTCAGAGCTATGAAGTGTCATGTGTCAGCTAATTCTCTAGCAACTTAATCATAGTATGTTTTTTTGACCTGCCTGAGCTATGGACTTCTCAAGTGTAAGGATGTTAGGCCAGTACATGATACTGAATGATGGGGTTCCTCATGAGTTTTGAGGTTTCCAAATTTCTGGAGATTGATAGAGCCTTGTTTGTTTTTATTTTCTTTTAAATACATTGTGAGTTACAGCTTTTCATCTCTCCAGACTGTTAAGGTACTGTGAATGGTCTCTAAAATGAAGAAAAATATGAGGGTTGTCAGCACTTGCTCTCAGATAATCTGCTTTGTTCGCAAGGTTCCAAAGACCTTCTTGTCATTCCACTGGAGATTTCTGTGACAGGTTAGAAAAATTATTAGCAATTGAAACATTCAAATTTATTAGTTTTTCTCTGACAATGGGAGGCAGCATCAAAGGACAGTCGGCTTTGAAGACCCAGTTTGAGTTCTTGTTTTTCCCCACTTTCTACCTTTTTAACCTTAGATGTGTCAATTAATCTCCATAGCCCTCAATTTCTGCATCTGTAAAATGAGGAAGTTGGATTAGATAGTCAAACTTGGTGGATTTCATGTCCCATTTTTTTTTTCCTTCTTCCATAGGCCACAGCAAGGCAGCTCCCTCCAACACAGGAGGAAAGTAATCACTGACATTGTTTCTCCCCCTTCCTGTGAGGAAGCATTGGGGAAGGACAAGAGAGAGATTTGTCTCCCTGGAAAGAAGGGAGAAAAGCTTCCTGGAGAGGATGGGCTGGGATGGATTGAGATCTTTAGAGAAATCCAAACTATGCCCAACCCCTAGAAACCATTCTCTTGGCTTCCTAGTAGGTTTGGGGTTTTGTTTTAGAACATACTCAGGTTAAATTCTCTCTCTTTTCTGTGGAAAACAAACAAACAACTAAGCTCACTGGAACAATGCTCTTTGGGCACTTCAATAATACCTAGTTGCACACTACAGTTCCTTGGCTCATTTTCAATGTTTATATAACAGTAGACTTTTCCTTGAAAATGTCAGACTGTGATTATTTATTAAATTGCTAGATTTATAGAGCCTCTTAATAGGTAGGCTTCCTGGGCCCTTTGTATTTAAAAGGTCACACATATTTTAGGACCAGGCCTAGAATAGTTTTGGACTTTTGGTCTCTAGGAAACCCTGAATAAATTTTCATAGCTCAGATAAAGTAACAGTCTCTGCTAGCTTTTAGACTGGAGCATAATTTACTTGACTCCTGACTGTGCTTATTGTACAGATTTACTATTTCTAATTAGTTTTTTCTTAAAAAAAAACAAACCCAAACCAAAACCTTTATTATGAATTTAACAATCATCAATAAACAAAAGCATTCAAACATACAAGAATGGAAAAGAGACCTCTCTATAAACCTGGGAATTGGGGGGATGTAGTTAAAAGGCTCTCTTAAATTATACGATGGTAGTAATAAAGTTGCCTGACCGTTTTTTGTATTCCCTCTCTGATTTTCTTTTTCCCCACTAGTTTTCTAAGTAACATTACAAGAAAATATCTCCACTCCCCAAAAAGAATACAGTGCTTCTCATTAGTAGAATAATATTACAAACATTATATTATTATTATTATATTTTGAATTTCATCAATAAAAAATTGTGGAAATTTATTTTCTCTCTTGTTATAGAAGTACCTATAGAATATCTTCAGTTTTGCCTCTTGCTCCACAGAGCCTAAAATATTTACTCTACAGAGAAAACATTTGCCAACCCTCCACTTGTTTTGGGTGATAAAACAAATGAAGAGATCTGAGTAGATGGGAAATGATTATTACTGTGCATTTGATTATTTTGCTAGTTTTGTGAAGTATTAAACTGAAGAGATTAAAGGTAGAGAGAAGAGTTTGGAGGGTATTATAATAGTCTAGGAAGATTGAAGTAGCCTTTCTAGCTAATCTCATTAGCAATGTGAGTAGAGAGAAAGGGACAAAGACATATTGTGGAAGTAGAATAAGCAGATCTTGACAATTGCTTTCTGTATAGAGAGTGAAAGAAAGGGAAAGAATTTAAAATGCCTGACTTTTTGAGCCTAGGCATAATCAAACAGGAAAGTCAAAGAAGTAGACTTAAAAAATACCAGAAGTAGAAATTTATCCTTCAGAATAAATTCACTGGAACCTGAAAAAGGCAGTTTAAGAGAGAGACAATTCTTTCACTGAATCAGGTGGTGGTGTTCAGTTGTGTCCAATTCTTCCTGATCCCATCTGGAGTTTTCTTGGCAAAGATACTAGAGTGGTTTGCCATTTCTTTCTCTAGCTCATTTTATAGATGAGGAGTTGAAGCAAATGGGGTTAAGTGACTTGCTCAGGAGCATATGTCTCAGGCCAGATTTGAACTTGGGAAGATGGATTTTCCTGACTCTAAGCCAAAAAGTCTATCCACTGTACTACCTAACTGCCCTATGTGGATCAGGGAGTCTAGAGATAAAGAATATAAGAACTGAAGAAATCAATGGACTTCAAAAAGAGCCAGAGGACAAATGAAAAAACTTAAGCAAAGTTCAGAACTTCCTGGGGAGAAGGGAATATGTCTTGGAGGTCAATGGATAACAACAATGAAGATATGGATAGAATGAGGTGAACTTTATTATTTTTAAAATTTTTTATTGATTAATTAAGAAAAATTTTTCATGGTTACATGATTCATGTTCTTTCCCTCCCCTCCCCTGACCCGCTCCCATAGTCAACGCACAATTCCACTGGGTTTTACATGTGTCATTGATCAAGACCTATTTCTATATTATTGATATTTGCACTAGGGTGATCATTTAGAGTCTCCATCCCCAATCATATGCCCATCAACCCATGTGATCAAGCAGTTGTTTTTCTTCTGTGTTTCTACTCCAACAGTTCTTTCTCTGGATGTGGATAGTGTTCTTTCTCATAAGTTCCTCTAGATCCTGGATCACTGCTTTGCTGCTAGTACAGAAGTCCATTACATTCGATTGTACCACAGTGTATCAGTCTCTGTGTACAATGTTCTTCTGGCTCTGCTCCTTTCACTCTGCATCAGTTCCTGGAGGTCATTCCAGTTCACATGGAATTCCTCCAGTTCATTATTCCTTTGAGCACAATAGTATTCCATCACCAGCAGATACCACAATTTGTTCAGCTGTTCCCAATTGAAGGGCATCCTGAGGTGAACTTTAAATGTGGGGAGATGGTTGCTAGATGCTGGTAACAGAGTGAGGACCTGAGAGTGACACTGGGCATGAAGCAATTCTTCCCGTCTCAGGAGGAAATAGCATACTCCTCCCCATTTTGATGCCTGTGGCCAAAAGCTAGTTGTTCCCACTCAAGTTGTAACTGTGGGTTTGTGGGAGGACGATATGTTTGGAGAACGTTGAGTTTGATGTACAAGGGGGAACTCCAGACAGTGATATATAGTTAGTAGTTGAAGATGAGGGAACAGAGTTCAGGGGAGATATTTTTTTCTGAGCACCTAGGGTCCTTTTTCATCTCTTCTCTTAGAGCTGTATCTGCATACATGTCACCCTCATACAGAATATACAGCATAAAGCAATGATAAGCAGCATACGTGTGCATATACAGGAACCACATGATGTAGGATTGTCAGTCTATAGAAATTTTGAGGAAGGCTTGTGTAGTTGACATTTGTACAGACACACACTTACACATATGAAACCTAGGTAATACTTGAATTCATGAAAGCATATGAGATTACTAAAGGAGAGAGTAGAGAGGTAGAAGAAAAGGGAAAGCCCAAGAGAATTCTCTGTTTCCATTTTCATCATTCTCGTTCAGGTCTTTTTTATCTCTCACTTGGACTATTGTTATAATCTTTTAAGTGACCTCCCTGCCTTCCATCTGCTAACTTATTTATACTGAAGATAGAATCAGTGTTTAGAGATCATCTAATTCTCACCCTACCTTCTTCCATAACTTATCTTACAGAGCAGAAAACTGAAGCATATAAAATCACATAAGTAGTAAGTTGTGGTACTAGTTCTAGTCACGGGTCATTTCTGCCTACTTACCTCTGATCAGATCTTTGATTTACTCAACAGCTTTCAGTGGCTTCCCTTTGCCTATAGAATAAAGTAAAACTCTTTAATTTATCATTTGATGCATTCTATAATGTGTTTCCAGCATTATTTTTTATTATTTACCTTTACATACCTCATGCTCCACATAAGCTGGCCCAGACTCCAAAGATTCTCTTAAGTTTTTCCCTCTATACATTTATTTAAGACCCTTCCCCAAACAATCCCCTCCAAAATCCCATCCCCAAGGTAACACCCTCCAGAAATATTCTCTTGGATCCATC
The DNA here is from genome assembly GCF_016433145.1 of Gracilinanus agilis. NCBI lineage: Eukaryota > Metazoa > Chordata > Mammalia > Didelphimorphia > Didelphidae > Gracilinanus > Gracilinanus agilis. Next base: position 389,320,558 of record NC_058132.1, on the reverse strand, counting down.
TCAGTTGCAAGTGAATCTCTCTGAACTCCCAAACCACTTGGTATGTACCCTCTGTTCTGTCCAATCTTTTAGGTATTTATATATATGTAATATTTCCCCTTCTACATTTTAAGCTCCCTGAAGTTAGGAATGGAATTGCAGAGAGGAGGGGCTCAATAATGAAATGAGGACCCTGGGAGATGGATACATTTACACTTTTGTCATTTTTGTCAGATTTCATAAAAGGCATAAACAAAACAAAAACCTTTTCAAGAGAGGACTTCTGGAAAGAGCCAAGTTAATTTAAATTCATGAGTCTGCACTTTGCAGACTTACACAGGTCACTTTGGTTTAAGAAGGAAGCTATACTCAGAGTTGAAGAATCTAGACATGAGTCCCGAGACCTTTTTACATCAAGCTGTTTGATAGACTTATCTAAGCAGCAGAAATGGCAACTGAAAAGATCACTAAGACTCATAGGAAAACATCCTGGAGCTTATTTGGTGCTATACAATACAATAATGAAGGCAAAATCCACAATTACTGACAAGCTGCAAATAAACACTTCTTCCTACTGCCCTCAAGAGGGTTTTCCTCCCCCTTCAAATAATCAAAAAACATCTTTACTTGACTTATTAAAATTCCTCCTATGGGCACAAAATCCAAGATGAGGGGAAAAAAATACAACAAGAGATTTTCTGGTTTGTTTGTTTTTTTTTTAAAGTCTTTTGTTTTCTGCAAACAGTAAAGTCTTGTTCTCCCCACAGGGAAACTGTTGATTTTTCATTTGTGTTCTTCAGGTCTTTGCCAAATTGATGTATCTCTCTTTTTCTTTCTCCTAGGCCCTTTAGCAGAGTCACTGAAATACCTTGCCTAGTCAATAATGAGACTGGAGAGAACTTGAAATCAATGTGTTGGGCTAACATCATATTAGTTTAAGTCAATTATGGGTTACCTTTCAGCACCTCTCCCAGAGGAGTGAAACCACTGGCCTGTTTTAACACAGCTCAGTAGTCACAAACCACCTTCTAGTAGCACCCACGTTCCTAAAGTTCTCATTGCAGTGGTAGCATGGTGCTCAACAAATCAAAGGGGACCATGGTCAGAAATGTCGTTACTGGGGTATTAAATTAAATATTCTACTTCGAAAGTACTTATTATGGGCAAGATTTTCAATCCGCATGCAAGCTCATCATTCATTGACCTAGATTAGCTCGGCACCAGCTGAATCAAATCAAAGAAACACTGATTTCAAGCGCTAATATTTGTTAGTATGTGTACATATATATGTATATATATTCTAATTCCCCCCCCTGAAAATCTAGGTACTCTCACTACAAGGACTAGAAATAAAATGTGTTAGGTATAGGAATTATTTTTTAAAGCACCTCCATTAATATATGGCTTCCTTTTGTTACTATTTCTTTTTCTAAACAAATAATTCAAGTCCTTAGGACAAACGCATTATGTCTTTGTATTTTTAGAGTGATTTCCTAAATGTGATATAAACATATGTTCGTATCTTCTCATTTTTATCTCATTGTGTGCTACTGGTTTTATTTCTAAGCACAATCTTTTTTTTTTCTGACATTGTAACTCTCCAACAAAAGAGACAGAATATAAATAATCTCTAAACTGATGTGAGTCCTTATTAAATTCTTTCTAAATTAAAAAAAATTCAGAAGATAATGTATTTTTGTGATAGGGCTGATTATAACAAACTTTACCAAGAACACTGCATCAAAAAGATCGTTTCAACTTTACTACGGACTTTAAATATGGCTAAGGTCAGTTTATAGAAAATTTGAGGAAGACTTAGGTAATTTCCACCAAATATTCACATCACTAAACACCTGACTAGGATAGAATAATAGCTTACTTCCAACTCCACTTAGTACCATGCACTCCCACTACACTATTTTAATACTGAAACTTATAATAATATATACATTTTGATATCAAAACTTATGCAGTCCTATCTTTGAATCCAAATCTATAATCTTGGGGTGAGGGAATTCACCATAAAGAAAGGAATATCTTAGCATTGGTTGGAATCTGTGATTTTATAAATATGAAATAATTATATTTATTCACTTCAGAAACATTCTTCATGTCAAGAGCCCAGTAGTCCAAGACTATTTTTTTTTTTTTGCAAAGTGGGGTATTACACTTCTGGTTTAGCCCTACCCTATTTATTACCATAGATACATTTTGAAACTCCCTAAAGACAATGTTCATGCAATCAGCTCCATATTTTCAAGGATATCAATGTCAACAGTTCTTTAAGGATGAAGCAGCTACCAACCAGATTTGGGGAGCAAGTTCAAGTAAGTACAGCTAATTGTTCAGATATATACATTAATTTTTCAGAACGTACTTAAAGTATTAAAGATTGTATTTCTTTATGTCCATCAGTCTTTCTTCTTTTCCAGTTCATTATTCAGTGAAGCAGTACCTAGGTAAAAGGCATCAGCTTCTTTACTATTTGCCAACCAACTACCCCCCAGAAGGCAGATAAACCAACCTAGCTGAGCCAGAAATGTTCCCTAAGGGAGAAACAGGAGGTAGTACATACCAGACAAATAAAACCACCATTATTACCTTGGCCGATGTCTTCTTTAGGACACAGATGGAGATAGCTTAGGATCTTTAGCTGAAGAAACTTTGAAGTCATCTGAACCACCAGACCTACTTCCAGCAGAGCTCAAAAGCCAACACTGAGGGGAGAAAATCATTTGGAGAGAGACTTACTTCATCACTATCAGCAGTAACTGACCAAGTGCCACCAACAGGCAGATAGACACATTGGACATGGAAATACCCTCTTGAATACCATTCTTGTTTCTCTCCCAGCACTTACAACCATTATGTAGAGAACCAACTCTTTTGGAGAAGGGGCCAGAAGCCCCCAACAATTGCCACCTGCAGAGTAGGGAAGCCTACCCTAAGCAAGACAGCAAGGCTCCAGAAGGAAGAAACAGAAGTAAGCACATGCCAGACAAGTCAAAATGCTAATACCTTAACTACCATCTCCCTCCAGACCTGATGGTGCTGCCTCAGGACCCTGGATCCAAGAGCCTTGGGTATAGCAATGTTTCTAGCCCACTAACTGTAGCAATCATCCTAAGAAGCAACCACTATGGAAGATGTAAGCTTGGAATTGACTTCTAGAAGGTGCTATAACCACAGCTATTAAAGCCCTAGAAAAGAAATTCTTGTCACCAATGTCCATGGCACTGTCAAAATTTCAATATCAGAAACTACTATGATTTTATCACAAAAAATGTCAATAAAGAAGAGGCATTACCATCTGCTTTGCTGTTGTACCCTAAGGACTATGGAAGCTTTGCATTTAACTCAGAGCTGAAACTTTAAACATGTGTTGTCTCTGCTAGGAGAATGTGAGCTCCTTGAGAGCAAGGACCATCTGATTTTTCTATTTGTGTCCTTAGGGCTTGGACAGTGCTTTATAAATTCTTAATCAATCAATTAATTAATTAATTCCTAGTATCAATATTTATAAACATCTGATATTATAATATTTGAATCCAAATGTTTTGGCCTTTTACTCATTGTCTTTAAAACCTATGCGTAAATGTTGCCTCCTAGACCTTCAAGGAAATCAATTCTCTCTCTTGCCTTTGGAAACCTACCTCTGAATTTTTGTAGGGCCTATCCAATATTAGAACCATTTGTCCTGCTAGCTAAGCCTGAAAGTATGAAGTCTTTACTCTGTTAGTTGATCTCTTTAGTATCACAAATAGCACTTTATCAGCTGATGTCAGTCAGACAGTATATTTGAGCAACTCTTCCTATTTGAGCTAAGTCTTTAGTGAAGACTTAAAGACAAGGCCAAGAAATCAGACCAACCACTAGTTTTAGCTGACCTCAAAAAGCAGTGATGTGTCTGTATGTCATAAATGATTCCTGGAGGAACCCATGAAATCATCCATTTTAAAGCAAAGTTTACTGAAATTTTAGCTTCAGTAGATCTAGTTTCATGACAAGTGTATTGTTTTCGAGTTTTTTCATGTTTGAATGTCTGGGTTCCAAATTTAATTCTAATGTGTATTCTTTAAGCACAGCAGAAACCACAGCTTTCCTCTCTTCCTTCTTTCCTCCATCTCCTTTCTCTTTCTTTCTTTCCTTCTTCCTCATCCCTCAAAATACCAATTCATTTTTTTGATCTTCTCAGTGTACTATACATAGACTTCTTCCCCAATTATTTGGGGGGAGTCACCAGTTGATTTATGTCAGGATATTAGCACTATTAAATGTTATTTTCTTTCTGTTGCATAACAAATGTGGGAATCTAATGGAATATTAAAAGTTTTTACCAAATATAATTTAACCAATTATGTACTTATATGTGATTTGTCCTTTTAAAGTTCAAGGATCCCACAGGGAAAAACCAGTTTAATCAAGAAGTCTATGAGAAACTAAAATTGATAAGTGCTAATTGTGCTAGATGACTTAGATAGGTGCTCTAGAAACAAGATTGTTTGCAAGCACAGAACCAAATATAACTAGGAAGTTTACAGCCCAGAAATAGTAAATGCCTAAATGATAGAATGTTTCAGCATTTAAGTTTCAGCATGGAGTAAACTTTGTAATTAGCCAAGCAATAAATAGAAAGAGACTAATTTAATGCCCCATGGGCATATAAAAATCAAAAGCATAAAAGGCCACTGGGAACAAGAGCATTTAAAAAAATCTCCATCTATCAAATGGAAGCAAACTCACTAATTTTGAGAAAAAAAATCTCCAAAGGTAACCTCATAAAAGCAGATAAAATCATGTCTTTGTGACTTAATAAAGATCAAAAGTATTTAAATATAGGCAAAATGTCTAATGATGCATATTATCATGTAAATATCATAGCATAACCTGCTTTTAACATTGATGAGAGCTGTTCATCTCATATATGAAGTATATAATTTAAGACACTTATCAAAATAGGTCTCCTTGTATTGTTCTTTTAATAGTCACATTGGAATTGGAATTTTCTCCTCCAAAAAAGGCATTACCATATCCTTTTTAAGTATAAGAGACTAAGACTCTGGCACCTGAGCATATGTATTTTACTAGCTCTCATTAACATTTACTTTTGTTATTTGTCTTTGTGACATAATAAAAGAAGAGAAGGAATGGAACTCAGTTGCAAATCCTGCTGTTTGAGAGCAGCTGTACTGGTGTGGGACACTGAAGATGTCAACACTAGGTCTCCATGTGCTTTGAAGCTAGGTCATGTCTGGCAGTTCAAGCCACCAGATAGAATAAAATTAGAAATTACTGAAATCCCTGAAAAATAGATTTAGAATTTTGTGATAGAAAATTTTCAAAGTAACTGTAGATGATTAGAAGTTGACCTGAATTGTGATAAATCAAGCTAATACCAAAGCTTTTATATATCCATATATAGTTTTTAAATTATTAAACTTAAAAAAAGAGGTTAAGGATATAACCTGAAGATCATTCATTTATATTTTTAGGCTTTTTATGATTTTTTAATTTTTATGACTTATTTTTATCATTTTAAATAGTTTTTACTTAGCTATTGCCAACTATTAAACCCATTCCCTCATCACAGCCTACATTCTTGACAGCTAGGCCAAAGGAACATGGGCTGGGACAGGTTCTACACAGTTGGAGAGATTGCCTGTATTCTTGGGTGATAGACTGTATGCCCATTCTTGGAAGGCCATCTTTATGATGCTTATTGCTAAAAGGCTTGTGTAAGTGGCAGAATGTGTAAGGGGTAAAAATAAAAGGTTGGACTAAATTATTTAAGAGTGTGTTCACCAAGAATTAATTCCAAATGATTTTTTAGCAATTTATTTATAAAATAGAGGGAAAGAGTGAAAGTAGAGAAATGAGAAGAGGGCTATGATAATGAAATTAAATCTACCCTGCCCATTGTTAGATCTAATCACCAAAAGTGTAAACAACCCCACTTAATTCTCATGTGGGGAAGTCTGTGACCCACATGTACAAGAGTGGATGATGAATCAGAATTGACTGACTGCCCCTGGGGGCAGTCTTAAGCAAAGCATCTGTTGTGATTGGACATGTAAATTTGGAGGAAGGCACAGGAAGTGACAAAAACGAAGTGCCTTTATAAGGGAGTAACAACTTCCTGTAACTCTCTTCCTGTTCATTTCTTGAACTTGGAGGAGCTTTAGCTGGACCTTGGTCTTGGTGGGACTGTTCTTAAATCTCTCCCTTAGAACTACATGTGGTAAATATAAAGACTGATCTTTCCTGGATTTCTCTGAAGGAACTTTCCTTTCAAGAGAGGCCTTGTGACTGAAGCTTTGGCTTCATTCATCCCTGGTCCTCAACCCTTGGCCCAAGGCTGAGCCTTCTCTGACTGAGAGCTAATTAACCCTTCCTGAGTTGAGCCAGGGGCTGGAGCAAATTATTTAGTGTATTAGGTTAATTATCTTACCTTATCCTCTCTCTGATTTTCTTACTTTTGCTCTCTCTTTTCATTTGTAAATAAACTATCATAAAGTCATTTTGACCTGAGGTTTGTTTTTTTTTTGTTGTTAGGGATTGATATTTATTCAATTCCTTGGTGACTGCTCATTTAAATATTTAATCCAAGGGGCATCTGGGTAGCTCAGTGGATTGAGAGCTAGGCCTAGAGATGGGAGGTCCTAGGTTCAAATCTGACCTCAGACACTTCCCAGCTGTGTGACCCTGGACAAGTCACTTGACCCCCATTGCCTACCCTTACCACTCTTCTGTCTTGGAGCCAATACACAGTAATGATTCCAAGACAGAAGGTAAGGGTTTAAAAAAAATCAAATAAATAAACAAATAAACAAATAAATAAAATAAACGAATAAATAAATAAATGAATAGATGAATGAACAAATAAATAAATGAATGAATGAATGAATGTTTAATCCAAACAAAATCCCAATTTTACCCCTTACAGAGCAGAGTAAGAGATCTAACTTAATAATCTAGACTCTGTGCTCAAGCCCTGGCTTACTCTGGCAGGGCTCTAGTAACCTTAGGTCTAAGAGCCTAAGGGTCAATTAACAAGGGTTTTAGCCAAGAGGCCTCCTTCAGATGAGGGGTCCCTCTGGCGGCTAGTACCTCCAGGAAAAAGCCAAGAAAGGGAGTCAGCCTTTTTCACTCACCCACGTGGCAGTTCTAAGGAGAAATAGAAAGCAGTCCAAGGTCCTCAGCCAGAGCTCCTCCAGCGTCTAGTTCAGGAGGTTCTTGCAATTTATAAAGACCATTCCTTTCATTACTTCCTGTGCTTTCCTCCCACTTTACATGTACCAATTATAGCTAAAGCTTTGCTTAGGATTTCCCAGGGGGCAGTCAGTCAATTCTGATTCATCACCCAACATCACACATGTGGGCCACAGACCTCCCCATACATAAAGATAAATGTGGTGTGTACACTTTTGGTGATTAAATCTAAAAATGGGCAAGGTAGAGCTAATCCCATCTTCACACTAGTCACCAGGTTTTGAATGATTTTGACAACAGCAACTCAGGAAAGCAACTGCTTTAGCATAGAATGTCAATTGCCATTGGTGGATGGAGGATCCATTTGTTGTTCAGTCATTTTCAGTTATATCTGACTCTTCGTGACCCCATTTGGGATTTTGTTGGCAGAGGACTAGAGTGGTTTGCCATTTTCTTCTTCAACTCATTTTACAGATGAAGAAACTGAGGCAAACAGAGTTATGCAACTTGCTCAAGATCACATAGCTAAGGCCTAATTTGAAATTAGGAAGATAAGTCTTTCTGACTTGGGCCTGGGCCCAATCAATACTCTGTCCACTGATAATAATAGTAATCCACTAAATTAAAGAAGTAGATAGCTAAGTGGCACAGTGGTCAGAGCTCTGGGTCCCTGGAGTCAGGATAGATTTGAGTTCGAATAGGTCCCTGGGCAAACCACTGCTTAAGTTTTCTCAACTCTAAAATGGGATAATAATACTTACCTTCTAGAGTTGTATCAAATGAGATAATGTTTGTAAAGCACTTAGCGCAATGACCAGCAATAATAAATATTATATATATTGAAATATCAATGACTACTCCACTCATTCAGAAAATCAACCAACAAATCTTAATTAAGCACCAACTGTGTATGAGATCCTGGGAGTACAAAGACAAAAATGAAATGGTTTGTAACATCAGGAAGCTTACCTAATTTATCAACAGCCTCTTTCTTCATCAGCCAATTCATATCTTTTCCTCTGAAATTCACTCTGTACCAGCCCAGCCACTTCCCATTTCCCAGTCAGATATTATACTAAAACCAAGACCTCTCTAAGTAAAAGAATTTGATGGCTAACAAAGTATTAACTCAAAAAAGAAAAAGAAAATAAAGAATTCCCTTTCACACAGCTACGTTGACATTTCCCAATTGTATCCTTTTTGAGTAAAGAAAAAAAATCAGAAAACATCATGTTCTTTGCAATGCTTATACCTATACTCATTTGCTATGCTATATTAGGGATATTGTCATTGAAATTTTAGATAGTTCTTGAACCACACATTTTATTCACTTTGGAATTTACATTTCCTTTCCTCATAAAAATCTGGTGAGGTAAGTAGTTGGGAGTATAAGGGGAGGATCCCAGAGAGGGATAGCTAGGTGAAACATGTGGGTAAAGTGCAAGACCCAGACCCAAGAAGACTCTTCTCCCTGAGTTTAAATCTGGCCTCAGATACTAGGTGTGTGACCCTGGGCAAGTCAGTTAACCCTATTTGCCTCAGTTTTGTGATCTGTAAAATGAGCTGGAAAGAGAAATGGCAAACTGCTCCAGTATCTTTGCCAAGAAAACCCCAAATGGGATCAGGAAGATTTGGACACAACTGAAAAATGACTGAACAATAACAAGTAGTACAGATATTTTTATCCCCATTTTACACAAGAAAAAATTGAAACTTGGAAACTACATGATTTACTCACATAGTAATAGGTAACATTTACATAACATTTAAGTTTTTCTAAGTGTTTTATAGCAGAAGTGTCAAATTCACTGCCTGCAGAACTCCTGAGGGCAGTCTGAAGCAGATTAAGATGTAATTGAGAAATATTTAGCAGAAATAAAAAATATAACATAGATCATGTATTGTAGATTGTGTAATTCCATGATATTATGAATCCAACAACTCATTATTTCTTTTTTTTAAACATTTACTTTATGTGTTGGAATTAATCCTGTGTATTGGTTCCAAGCCAGAAGAGCAGTATGGTTAGGCAATGGGGGTTAAGTGACTTGCCCAGGATCACACAGCTAGGAAGTATCTGAGTCTAGATTTGAATCCAGGACCTCCTGCTCTAGGCCTGGCTCTCTATCCACTGAGCCACTTGGCTATCCTCTATACCACATTATTTCAAAGCCAAGATCATATCTGCATTTATTTCAGTGCACTTACCTACCCTTAGAAGACTGTTGTGGAAAGCCAAATAAGTTATCAAAAGTTCTTTGATTCTGTAAAGTCCTAAGTAAAAATGACTTATTATAGTTGTCATCTTGTATTGATTTCTTGTCTTTACCTTTGTGTCCTAAGGTACTCTTAGAGAATGTGTTGTAACACCTAATAATTGACTAAATCTTAAGATATCCTATTCATGTAGTTGTATACAATTGAAAGAAGATAAAGAAAACCCACACAGAATTTTTGCAGTTTTCTTCTATCCTTCAGCCACTTTTTCTCTTCTTTCCAGTAGAGGGCTTCTTTGTAGCACTCCTATCTGCTTCCAAAAAAAGAAAAGAAAAGAAAGAAAGAAAGGAAGAAAGAAAGAAAGAAAGAAAGAAGGAAAGAAAGAAAGAAAGAAGAAAGAAAAAAGAAAAAAGGAAAGAAGGAAGGAAGAAAGGAAAAAGAAAAGTCTTTTCCACTCTTGAATATATTTAGAAGATAACACCATTCCATTAAATAAGATACCTCTTTGGGTTTTTTAAAAAAAATTATACCCCAGGGACTACATCCCCCAGCATTTCCTACACCTCCCAGGTCTCCCTTTTCTGATGTCCTGGCATGGGTTTGTGCTTAAATAGGGGGATCCCACACTGGGTCAAGGTTGTTGTTAGGTTGTTGTAGGTGGAGATGGTTGTTGGTTTTTTTTTTTTTTTTTTTTTTTTTTTTGCTGGGGCTCAAGGAGTCAGGCTGCTCTGGCTCTGGTCTCTCCTAGCACCACTTTGTCTAGCTTTATCTCTTTTCCCTTTTCTACACCTTACTTTGACTATTGCTATCCTCTGAGGTCACATTCAGTAGAGTCATTGCTCAGGCAAATTCGGAAATCCAAAGCATTTCACATCAAAAGAAATGCTTATCCAAGAGCCCCAGCAGTCAAGATTCCTCTTGAATAGTCATGTATCTTATGGATGCTCAATAAATACTTGTTGGCTGATAAGTATCAGAGTAGAAATAAGTAATGCCATGATGAAGTCAGCTTATAGGGCTACAGAGAATCAATTCTTAATCTTTTAGTATGAGCTTTAACACTGTGGGAATCAACAAACATTACAAATCTATATTCCTCGTTTTGTTGATTTAATCTTTAAAAAATGATGAAAATAATGTTAATAAGGCAAATTAAACTTGAATTGTTTACCATGTCCTACATTCATTTCCCCCACTTTCTCAGAGCCCATTGTTAAACATATATTGGCATAAGGCTGAAAATGTCATCAATTCCAGCAGAGAGATGAATATTTTTGCTGTTTAAAAAATGAATGTTCATGTGACCTAATATTTAAGATTGCTGATCACTGTCAAGCATCTTTCTCATAGGACAAAGTACTACATTTGAAATGGTTGCTCAAGGAGTAGCTTGTGGGCATTTCCACATTACCATTTGATTTCCCAGGGCTTTAGAAGGAATCTATACCTTTAATGAACAATAGTGGAAAGAGACAAGGCAGATTTTCCCCTGAAATGACTTTCTTTGTAATTTAGACAGTGATATTTCAAAGTATTTTTCTACTAATAGAAAAAAAGGAGCAATTCTATAAATTGTTGGTTGTAGAAGGGATGGTAACTGCTCACTTATCTTGTTCTGAGAGAGAGCAGTTTTGATTACTTTGTTCCACTTCATGTGAATTGGACAAAAAATGTTGGAGGCTTGGACTTCAAACCATTCTAGAAATGGCAGAATTGGTTTAACATATATTTAATCTGCCTGTATGATATAATACCCCCATTTTAGCAAACATCGATGAGGCCATCTGGAGCATGAAATGATCAATCAAATGAGCAAGGCTGGTTTCTATTATTTCTCCTCAAAAAACAATGGCTAAAATGTTGTTGTTGTTTTTTTTAATGAAAGCATCTAAAATCTTTTATTATAACCTACCTGTGCAAAGAGATGCACATTGAAATGCTTCAGTGATGGTCTAAGTGCACTTTAAATGCTTAGGCTAGAGTCAGAGCCATTCCTGGTATTCTTCCTTCCTTAAAATTTACTGACACAAATAGAGCTGAAGTGACTTTCCCAGGATCAGATAGCTATAAAATGTCTGAGACGGGGTTAGAATTCAGATCTTCTGACTCAAGGGCCAGCGCTCTATTCATTGCATCATCTAGTTTTCTCATAAATGGGATACTTATGATAAAAAAGGAGGAAAAATTGAGACAAAGGATCATTTGAATTTCTAAAAGATACACAGAAGAGCAGAAGGAAATTTAGAAAGGGACATAGTCAAGTAGGGCAGTGTTTTAACTGCCATATTAAAATTTAAATTTTATTCAAAGAATAAATCAAAACAGAAAGCTAAGCTGTTCATTATGGAAATTTGGAGTTTCATTTGCAAACCTCTTTTCCTGTTCTTCTTTGTTTATGGAAATGCTCATGTTAGTTGATGTATGCTAAGTTTGCACTAATAAAAATGAAAACTTATCTTGAAAATCAGTCAGTTGTCTAGACCTATGATCGAAGGTGGTTGAGTGGGTCTGTGGAGGAAAGTTGGAAGTTGTAGATTTTGAGGAGAGTGGCATCGCATTAAAAAAAATTGCAAAATATATTCCAGAATAGACCTTTTAGAACTGGAGAGAAAGAGAGCAAGGAGACAAGCTTGTAGAGGTTTGAGAGATGATCCTGAGTACGCTTGTTGGCATTGTTCTTAGCTGAGCATTTGATGATGCACTGCCACATTCTTGAAGGATCCCTCTAACTTTATATTTTATTTATTTATTTGTTTTATTTATTTATTTTAAACCCTTACCTTTCATCTTGGAGTCAATACTGTGTATTGATTCTAAGGCAGAAGAGTGGTAAAGGCTAGGCAATGGGGGTTAAGTGACTTGCCCAGGGTCACATAGCTAGGGTGTGTCTGAGGCCAGATTTGAACCTAGGACCTCCTGTTTCAAGGTCTGGCTCTCAATCCACTGAGCTACCCAGCTGTTCCCCCAACAATTCTTTACCAGTCTGGTGAGAGAGTCTGTGTAGATGAGGCTGGGTGAGATGGGCAGCTGTTTTGGGCTGACAGGCATAGTCACCACTCAGCAGGCCCTATATAATATCATAATGTCAGAGCTGGAAGTAGACTCAAAGATCTTCCCAATTGTCTCATTTTTTGGATGAGGATATCAAGGTCTATTTGCCCAATGTCTTAAAGTCAGTGACAGAGCTGGGATCCAATCATTTTCCCATTATTTCATGGAACCTCTTTGATTCCTCCATCCAAACAATGCAAATAAATCAGCTTTTGTGATCCTTTTAGTGGTCTTTATTTCTTTCCTATTGTTATGAAGTCAATGACTCAAAATGACTTTGGCTTAGATTTAGTAATTGACTAAATTGACTCCTCCTATTCGTGTTATGCATCCCATTAATGGCTCTCCCAAAAGGAATTCCTGCCTGGTCAAGCACACATGCACTCAAGACATTTTGTCTTTCCTTTAGTCTTCAACAGTAGCTGGAATAAAGCAGACTGTGAGAGAAACAAATTATTTGCCCTCCAAAATTCCACTGGGAATTTCTGTGCCTTCAACTTTAGGCTACTTGGTCATCATGGCCTAAAAAAAAGCATACTTCTCAGGGCTACAGGGCCCCCTTTGGACTTCCTCTCTGGGCTGGGTTCATAGTGCCTCTCTGCCAGGGCTCAGGATCATTGCCAAGCTTCAAGTTAGGCCAGGGAACTCTTGCAATTAACTGATAGTAAATAGATAATTCCGCAGACATTCATTCTCATTGGGATGATGGGAAGGGAATCAGAATGCATGACAGAGTAATCATGCCTTTGTCTGGGGCACTTGGAGGACAAATTTCATTCCCTGACTCCATATCTCCTCCTCAGATCCTGGCAGAGGCATTGGTATGCTCCATAATTGTGCTTGATGTTTCATTTCCTGAACATAAAGACAGCCATTTGGGATTCAGGAAACACAAACTCAACAGACCTTATAATTGGATGATATACTTTGACCAGGTCAATAGATGTGCCCTCAATCTATTGTAGGAGAATCTTCTTATAGAAGTCATTTTAAATTTTTTCATGAGGGATGGAAATGATTATCATGAACAATTTTATGAGTATGTTCCCCCTTCATTTCTGTATGACTTGATGTAAGACCTCATGTGGCTTCTCTGTTCTGCAAAGTCTGGATCATATGTTGGGGACAAGAATTGGCTTTTTAAGTGCAGCCTAAACAAGTGCTCAAAGCCTGCTGAAGTCTCAGTTTTGGAGCTGGAAACTAGTAAATGAACTGACCAGTTGGGTTCCTGTATAGATATTATATAATATTCTTTGGCTATAATAATAGCCCTCTTCTTGGTACCCTTCAGATGATTTTGCTCTCTCAATCTGGTAGTTAGAATGGTGTGAAGCCTGGTGCATGAGGCTAGATGGAGTTGTAACTCTGTTTTCATGGCCTTTTCAGAATTGTGAAGATGGGATTAACTCTCCCTTCAACCACTTTAAGATTTAATCACCAGAAGCATATACATCCCACTTATTCTTAAGTATGGGGAGATCTGTGACCCACATGTTCTATGGTGGGTGATGAATCAGAAATGACTGACTGCCCCCTGGGCTGTCCTAAGCAAAGCTAAAGCTACAATTGGTCCACGTAAAGTAGAAGGAAGGCACAGGAAGTGGTGCAAAGAAGCGTCACTATAGCACACGTGGGTCACAGACCTCCCCATATTTAAGGATAAGTGGAGTGTATACACTTCTGGTGATTAAATCTAAAAGTGGACGAGGGTAGAATTATTCCATCTTCACAGAATGTGGTTTGTTGGTCCTTCCTTGAAGATCAAGGAATTAATGAATAATTAGTGAACAATAACCCAAGCATTGATATCTATTGTAGCCTCAGTTTTGCCCTGATAGTCTTGATCTGGTGTCATTGTTGCCCAATTTATTAGGGGTGGCAGAATGCTCCAGATATTGGAATCTGGTGCCCTCTCACCATAGTGGTCAGGGATAGAGGAATGTCTGGCCAAGTATTTGGGGGCTGATGCCTCTGATGAATCAGGAGGCCTACTGAGGATGATGCCTGTTAATCCAGGCCCATTGGAAGCATTAGGTTGGGATTAGTATTGAATGTATTTGGATGTACTTGTGCTTGAAAATCAGAGCTTTTTAGAGGCATGTCCCAAGCATTGGAATTTAATTTAATCTCATGGAAGCATTAAGGTATATTTTGTTGGGCAGCTCCTATTGGAGACTCAGGCAGATGTTCTATACCTGGTAGATTTATAATGGAGAAGTCAAAACCTAGTCTATATGTTACTTGGCCATGATGGTGTCATCTGTGTAACTTGGGCAAAATAGAGCTTCAGACAAATTCTTGGAACCTGGTCAAGCTGTTACAGAGAAATTGATGTTTGGGAGAACTTCTAACCAATGGGCTATATCTGATTTTTGCATGATTGAGGTATTTCTTGATGGTCAGGATGTGATTCATTTGTGTCCAGGGGCTTGTTAAAAACTAGGGCCCAGGAGGACCTTCGTTGTATGGACAGGTGGAAGGGTAATTGAAGTGGTCAAAACTTCAATAAGTTATTCCTCTTTTTGAACTTTAGGTACTGCTGCTTTCCAACAACAACCCCTGATAAGTAAGTATTGATAGATGAGAAAAATGAGGCTTAAAGTGATTAAGTTACATAACGACCAGTAGCTAAGTGAATGAGAGGAGGATCTAGGCTCAAACTGAAGAAACTAAGATTCAGAATTCCAAGGCTGTAGAACTAGAACCTAGGACTTTGGATTTCTAAGCCCACTGCATCATGCTGATTAGAGATCATGATATGATGGAGGAAGTGTTCCCCCTGGCCCCCAAAATAAATCCTTTTAAGAAGAGAGGTGATGGAAGTCCATGGGATAATTGAAAATCAAATAAAAATTAAAAAAAAATACAAAGAACCCTGATTTCACTGATTGTCTAATAAAAGCTACCAGTCAAATGAATGACTCATTATAGAGATCCTTCCAGGCATGAAGCACTTCTTTTTAAGCCTTTTTCCTGTTACTCTTATTTCCAGTCTTTTACACCATACTTTCTACAATATACTCTGTGATCCAA
The DNA here is from genome assembly GCF_016433145.1 of Gracilinanus agilis. NCBI lineage: Eukaryota > Metazoa > Chordata > Mammalia > Didelphimorphia > Didelphidae > Gracilinanus > Gracilinanus agilis. Next base: position 389,305,069 of record NC_058132.1, on the reverse strand, counting down.
TGACAGTGGCCTCTTGGTTGTTTCAGGAACAAGACACTTCCTTTCTTGGCTCCAGGCATTTTCTCTGGCTGGCTCCTATGCCTGGAATACTCTCTCCCCTCATCTCTACCTTCTGGCTCCCTTTAAATCTCAACTAAAATTTCAGGAAGCCTTTTTCAACCCCTCTTCATTCTAGCACTTTCCCTCTATTAATTATTTCCTTTTCATACTACATATGACTTATTTGTATATATTTAAATGCTTGCTTATTAGACTGTGAACTCTTTGAGGGGAAGGACTGTCTTTTGTCTATTTTTGTATCCCAGCACTAGCACATAATATCACTGGCATATAGAAGGTATTTAATGTTTATTGCCTAAGCTAGAAGCCAGAAGCCAGGAAGGACAGGATCTCTTCTCTTTCTCCTTCTTTCCCCTCTCATTAACTTTGCCTGCCCCTTAAGTAGGCATAGGGCTTTGATAACAATCTTTGCCAATGAGGAGAGATTCCCATGGATTTGGTTATTTGAGCCAAGACTTACACAAGGAGAGTGGTCTTTTAAGAGAGAATCTATTGGATCACATGATTTCCTGCAGTTCTCATGAATTCTCAAACAAACTCCAAAGAAGAATTATGCACCAATAGAATTAATTAGAGCTAAAACCAACAGCATCAGAGACCAGCCATTCTAAAGGCCTTCCCTTGGCACCAATTTCTCATCATCCTATGCACTCTAGAAGGGCACACAAAACAAAATGGGGCCCAATACTTTGGGATGCACTCTACCATTTCCCTCTTACAGCATAAATTCTTCTGATACACATCACCTTTTCCCTTTTCCCATTAACTTATTCAAATGAATATGACACATATACAGGATTCGATGATTTAAACATGTTGCATTATACTTGGCCAAAATTAATAATAGTAATAATATGGGGAAGTGATAAAGAGAAAAAAAATTAAGCAAATTACTCTGTAGATATTCACTTTTTCTCCATTTATTTTAGATTTCCTGCTCCCATTACTGAAGTATTATGAATTTGTGTCTTTGCTGTATTGAAATTCTTTTTTGGGGGAGGTCATTGTTTTCTTTCTTCAGTTGCTCTTCTCTGATTTGAATATGTACGATGTTCTCATTTATTTTTGTGTGGTCATTCCAGTTATGGACACCAATATGTTCTGGAAAGAAAATTGAAAGGGTTACTTTCCATTTGGTAGGTGTGCAACATATAGAATGTGAAAATAAAACTTGTTGAGATTCTCTTCTGAGGAACTCAAGTTTCATTTATTTATATATTTTTTAAAAAGCCCTTACCTACCATCTTGGAATTAATATTAACACGTATTGGTTCCAAGGCAGAAGAGTGGTAAGGGCTAGGCAATGGGAGTCAAGTGACTTGCCCAGGGTCACACAGCTGGAAGGTGTCTGAGACCAGATTTGAACCCAGGACCTCCTGTCTCTAGGCCTGGCTCTTAATCCACTGGGCCACCCAGCTGCCCCCAAGGAAGTCACGTTTTATATGAAGAAAATGTTACATAGTAAAATGTCCAGGAACTTTTTCTGATAAAAGATTATCATATGGGAAAGCAATGACAATTTACTTTCAAAACTAAGTAAAAAGAAAAGGGAAGACAGTCCTTATGTCTACAGGATGTGGCATGGGGAATATGTTCATATTTAAAAGTAAACAGGGATATAAAATTTACAAAATCACTAATAATTGGCCAGATTATATAGTCTTCTCATGAATAAATACTTTGACAACTTTGTTATTTTTTAAAAAATTAGTAAGAATGAGATAATATAATTACCTAATGCCTAAGAAGACAGGAAGAAAAGAGGAAAAAGGGGGAATGAGAGGGAAGTTTTAGTCATAAGTAAAAGAAACTCTAACTTAAGAAATAATATGAAAGAGGTTTTTATTATTTTTAAAAATTATTTATTTTTTAATAGAATTTATTCCCAGATATCTCAGCTCCACCCTCTCCTCCTTGCACCATAGAAGATATCACACAACAACAACAACAACAAATATATATATATATATATATATATAT
>NC_058132.1:389083308-389302675 GCF_016433145.1 Gracilinanus agilis | reverse complement strand
ATATATATATATATATATATATATATATATATATATATATATATATATATATATGGCACAAACTACCATGTTTCTAGTTTTCAATTCATTCTCCGGAGGTAGACATTCACAAGTTTTTCTTCAAACATTAATTATCTAGTTGTGTGTAATGTCCTCTTAGTTCTATTCATTTCACTCTTCATTATTTCATGTAAATCTTCCCAAGTGTAAACAAAAATTATCCTGCTCATTGTTTCTTACAGAGCAGCAGTATTCCATCACAATCATATATCACAATTTTGTTTTAGCCATTTCCTAATTGATGGACATCCTCTTGATTTCCAGTTCTTTGCCACCAAAAAGGACATGTAGGTTCTTTTCCTTTTTTCCCTGGTCTCCTTGGAAAAAGACCCAAATTGTCCTTGACTTCTCTGCTTCAGTCCTGATTCCTATATATTTCTGATGCTTTTAGCACTGATGCTATGACATTATCTTTTATTGTTTTGGGAATGGAATTTACCCTGCTTCACCATTTTCCCTCAATCCTCAAAGGAGAGTTTTAAAAGGAAAAAAAGAATGGTCAAGAATTGAGGACTGAGAGTCATGAAGATAAGAAGGGCAGGGATATAGAAGCAAAATACTTTAAGCTAAGAGCCTCCATCTTAAGCACATTCCTCTTTCACCCCCTTTTATTAAAAGGGATGTAGGAGGCAAAAAGACAAAAAAAAATAAGAGCATAGGATGAAGAGAAATACACAATGATGATAATTATGAATGAGGGGAACTCATAAAACATAAAAGGACAGAAAAATGCCTTAGAAAGCAAAACCCAGTGATAAAATCCAGTTTACAAGAAACACATTTGAAATACAAAATATTTGAAATACAAAAATTCATACAATCCAAATAAGGGATCGGAACAAAATCTATTAAACTTCAGATGAACTAAAAACATCAGGGTATTGACATAATAAATTCAAACTCATAATAGTAAATATTGACTTGTTTAAAATAGATCAATAGGAAAACAACACTATGCTGAAGGTACCATTGACAATGAATAAATATTAATACTTCTCCATCTAAACACTTAAAGGAAAAAAAAGGAGAAAATGAATTACACATAAAAATAGATGAAAGGTCAATAAATATCAAGCCAAAAGTAAGCAAGAACTTAATAACCTGGATAAAATTTCAGAAAAGTTAGATTTGTAATTTTTAAAATTATTGAATGAGAGTAGAAAGGAATATACTTATGTCTGAGAATTGCACAGCACCTTCACAAACAATGACTCAGGCCATTGAAAAATGAACAAATGCAGAAAAGTGTTAATATTAAATATACACTTTTGCTAAATATAATACAGTTAACATTACATTCTATAAAAGGCCATTGAAGAAGAATTAAAATTAGCTAGAGATTAACTCAATTTTAATGTGATTTTGCTTTCTGAGACTGAGTTATTCAAAATATCTATTCCTTGTTCTGTTAAATTAGGTATTTTATGCTTTTTGTAAATATTCATCCATTTCATATAAGTTGTTGATTCTAGCTTCAGCCTTTCACTTTTATTAAGTCCCACCAGTATAAATGCTTTGCTAAGGGTTGGATCACTGACCCATTCCCTTTTAATAGGACTCACACACTGTGTAGATATTGTATTGGGAACCTGTCACCTCCAGGAAGGGGTTGATGATATATTTCTCTAATTCAGTGGTTCCCAAACTTTTTTGGGCTACCACCCCCTTTCCAGAAAAAATATTACTTAGCGCCCCCTGTCACATACTATCAATGCCCCCTTAGTTATTCACTGCTCACAAATGTACCTGTGGCCATCACCGCTCCCCTGGATCACTGCAGCAGCCACCAGGGGGCGGTGGCACCCACTTTGGGAATCACTGGTCTAATTGTACATACTAGTATCCTTGGTGGCCATGCCCCTGTATGCAGTCAGGCATGCAATGGGGGGTGGGCAGTGGCTCCCAATCTGGGGTGGGTGGGTGGGGCATGGCATGGGGTCACTAAAAAGTTCCAGATGGTTGCCCATCACTGACCTATGCTATAACTCTAAGACATGTACTGGTTAAATCCAACAGTTCTAATGATAAAAAAGAGATTGTGCAAGTGACTAGGAGAACAACCTTCAAATATAAAAGAAGGCATATTGAAAAAAGCACGAAGACTATATTGAATTCAACAAAAGCCAAAGAAGAAAAAACTAATGAATTAAATCCTAAAAATGTCCACCTTTTATCAGCAAAAGAGTATATGGCTGGCTTCTGGCACAAAAATATAAGCATCACGAATAGTAAAGGAGTCACTGTATTAGTGACAAGAGCCCTGAAGCCTCAGCTGGCATCCTCTCTGGGACTCTTTTTTTTTTTTTTTTTTAATTGGGACCTAATAAAGCAAGGATGCTGACCTAGGTGATGCCTAAGGTTACTTCCAGGAATAATTCTTTGTGGTCTATATCAAGGAACTATTGGCTATTTCTAGTGATGATTTGCCACAAGTGAAGCTGGATTTGAGAAAGCCTCCTTTCTGCCTCTTGTGTAGGTCCCTCAAAAGTTTACCAGAGGAGGGCCACCTGTTGTATTCTCCTGACATCACCAGGCTACCAGGTCACTGCCTCTTCTTATTCCTCCTTGGTGTGTGATCAGCTTCTCATCTCTTTCTGTTATACAATTCTTCAGTGAAATCCCTTGTCATAATTCTTTTTCAGAGGTTTTTTCTGGGGGTGGTTAAAGTTCATTGCAGAGCCCCCAAAGCAATTCAGCTTTCTCTCTCCTCTTTCTTTTTTGAATTCTGGGCTCAGCTTTTTCTATAATAAAATTATATATCTCTGGTAAATGCTCCATTCTCTTTTCTGTCTGATGCAACCCTGGTGCAGAAAGAAGCTCATCACCTCATACTTGGACTATTGCAATCAATAGTAATAATGCTACTATTAATAATAGCTGTCTTGGCATAGTGCTTTAAGGTTTGAAAAGCACTTTACAAATATTATTTCATTTTATCCCCACAATAACATTGGGAGGTAAGCTCTATTATTATACCCATTTTATAGAGGGTCCTTACTGAGGCAAGATAATCTTATTTATCTTTTTATTATTATTATTGTTTATTCCTCCCTCATCAATTCACAATTCACTAACCCATTTAATACAGTGGTTGTTTCAAACCTTCTTAATCTCCCCTCAGGCCTTCATTAGCAGCTTTCTCTTTACTCTCTCAGCTGAGAGCTTGCTTCATATTTCATGGAAAACATTAGCTGAGAGCTTTGAGTTCTTTCTTCCCCAATTTACATCCCTCAGATGTTTTCCACAATTTCTTTCCTCACTTCTATCTCCTCTAACGAGGTAGTCTTCTTGCCAAGGCAAATCTCTCATTCTGCATAAGGGATTCCATCCCATCTTCTCCAGCATAAAGCTTTCTCATTCCTACTCTCTAACCAATCTTAAACCAGTGAATAGTGAGACATTTCCTTGTCTGATGGCTGCTTCTTCCCTCATGCCTACAAATGTCCATGACTCTACTGTACTCCCAAACCCCCTCACTTGATCCATGTTTCCTCTCCATCTTTCATCCCATAGCTAGTAGCATTTATATAGTCTCTTTAGCCTATTATGCATCAGGCACCACGCTAAGTGTTTTACATAGATTTCATTTGATCCTCATGAACACCCTGGCAGATAGGTACAATTAATATCCCCATTTTGCAGATGAGATAACTGGGGCAAACAGAAGTCAAGTGTCTTGACTTAGGTCACTCAGTTAATAAGTGTCAGAGGCTGGAATTGAAGTCAGATCCTTTTGACTCCAGGACTAGCACTTTATCCATTTCTGGACCTAGCTGCCTCCTCCCTAAACTCCTTGAGAAGGCTATCTGCATTTGATGCCTCCACTTTCTTTTCATTGATACACGATTTTATACCTAAGAAAAATAAAAAAAAAGACTTTGGTGATCTTTTAAATGAGAATTAAATTAATTAAATGTGTTGTAACTATTGAGAATGAAAGGAAGAGGGGACCATGGGAGGCTGTAGGAGGGATAAAAATGTTTGGAAAAGCTACTATATTGAGTGGATTAGGGAACTGATGATAGAAATATGGACTTGCCTCAGTGAGGACTAAGCAATATGCCAGCTGAGTCTGAGGGTAAATAAATACATTGTTCTACCCCCTACAGACTCCCACCTTGACCTCATTTCTAAGAAACTCTTTTCAAGGGTCAACTTAAATCCCATTTTCCCCCTTCTTTTAAAAAGTTTCCTATTTCTATTTAAAGACATCAGAATCCTTCCAAGCACCAAGGCAACTCATCATTCACTCCACATACCCTGTCAATCTTGTCTTTTCTACCTCTACAACAGGAAGTTCTTAAACTGGAGACCGGGGGCACTTAAGAGGTCTGTGGATAAATTTCAGGGGATCCATGAACTTGGATGGGAAAAAACCCAACAACTAGCTTTATTTTTATAACCTCTAACTGAAATTCAGCAATTTGATGTAGGTGTAAACATTATTCTAAGAAGGGGTCGATAGACTTCACCAGTTTGCCCAAGGGGTTGTGACACAAAAAAGATTAAGGATGCTGGCTCTAAATAAGTCTTGCATCCAATTGCTTCTTTATTAGCTTAGTTAGTCCCTTATCCTCTCTCAAATGGATTTTTTCTAGTCTCCTAATTGGTATCCCTGCCTCAAATGTCTTGTCCACCTCTATCCCCAATACCACATTGCTATCGCAGTGGTATAATATTTGGCCATATGGCTATCCAACTTAATCCCCTCAAATGACTCCCTGTTGCCACTAAGAAAAATATTTAAATTATTAAAAATATTAATTCCTCAGTTTACCCTTTAAAGTATTTCACAATTTGACCTTAACCAATCTTTCACCCCTCATTGTAAATTATTCCTATGGCAAATAGGTGGTCCAAAGATGGAGTACCAAGTCTGGAGTCAGGAGTATTTGAGTTCAAATACAGCTTTAGACACTTACTAGCTGTATGACTGAGCAAGTCACTTAACCCTGTTTGCCTCAGTTTCTTCATCTGTCAAATAAGCTGGAGAAGAAAATGGCAAACCACTCTAATAGCTTTGCCAAACAAATCTCAAGTAGGGTCAGAAGAGTAGGACACTACTGAAATGACTGAACAACCACCACTCAACCTTCACTCTGATCCAGTCAACCTGAATTTTTTTTTGTTTTTCATACCTGACACACTCTTCTATTTCCCTGTCTTTGTGCTGGAATTCAGGAATATACATTTTAACTGGAATATACTCCCTCCTCACCTCTCTATCACTGAATCTCTTTCTTAAAGATATAGCTCAAGCATAACCTTCTATATGACACCTTTGTGATCACCTTAACTGCTGGTGTCCTCTCTCATAAACTTCCAAGAATTTAATTTATTTTTATTATCTTTATATTGATTCTGCATAAAATTATATTAGAATATAAGTTTTGAGGAGGTAGCAATAGTTTCATTCTTTGGATTTGTATCCCTAGTGCCTGGTACCTGGGATTAAGCCCTTAACAAAATGCTTCATGATTGACTAATAGAATCTAAGCTGAAATGTTCATTCTAATTCTGAGCTTAAATTATTTTTTAAATGGTTGGATGGGACTTAAATATTCTAATGTGATAAATGAAATGATCAGAAAATCTTACCTCCAAATCTCATTGTCTTAATTTCCAACATCTTAAGAATCTTAACATTTCATTTGAAACTAAAACCAAATCAAAGGGGGAAAACATAAAAAAATCAAGAGTTTATTTTGTTTAGGATGCTGCATCAAAAGGATCCATTTCTGATAATTAACTGTATTTTAAAAAATCAAATGCATAATTTACTGAAAAGAATACATCATTTGAAATTAAAATGCCTAAAAGTATAGTATTCAGAATTACTGGAATTATTTTAAGTTTAATAGTCATTCAGTGAAGATTACATTCTGTAGCTGAAATGTACTTAGAAGAGTTAGGATAATTTTCATTAGTCATAAGGTCAGTAGAGAAAGAATATGAACCCTAATATTAGAAAAATAATGTTGAAAAAGAGTTCTTAAGAAGAGGTGGTGGAGGAAATAGGTAACCGAACCTGGAATCAGGAAGAACTGAGTTCAAATCTGGCCTGACATTTTACTGCCTAATTTTGGACAAGTCACTTAAATTCTGGCTACCTTGGTTTCCTCATCTGTAAAATTGAGATAACAATAACACCTACCTCTCAGGGTTATTGTGAGGATAAAATAGGATAATATTTTTAAAGTCATTTTCACACCTTAAAGTGATATATAAATGCTAGTTATTAATACTATTGAGAACTGGAAACAATTGTAGGTACTCTACTGTAGAGAAGAGCAGGACAAATTGAGAGAAACATGGGAAGACTTATGTGAATTTATGCAGCATGAAGCGAGTAGAACTAGGGCAATTTAAACAACTTTGTAATACTTAAGAATTCTGGTCACTGTAATGACCAATAACAATTTCAGAGGACTCATGATGAAACATGTCACCCATCTCTTGGCAAAGAAGTAACAGGCTCAGAGTACATATAGAATGAGAGATATGTTTTTAGGGGGCACAGCCAACTTGAGAATTTGTTTTGCTTGACTGAATATTTGTTACGAGGCATTTGTTTTTTATTTTCTTTCAGTAATTGAGGGGTAAAGGAGGGAAAGAGTGAACATAGATTCTTTTAAATCAAAGAATAAAATTTAATAAAATAAAAGAAATTTTGTAGCATGAATGGAGCCATAAGTCCGTGATATACTTTCCCAGTCATTCCAGTCCAAAGGTGAATATGACTGATATCATTCTTAAAACTTACTATTGTGAAGATAGGATTGATTCTCCCCTTGCCTGTTTTTGAATTAATCAACCAAAGCTTGAACACCCTTACTTGGCACTAGGTGGAGGAGTTCCACAAGCCACTTAGAGAGCTCCACCCTTTCAACTCAATCGTCAGAAACTTGTGAATCCTTTGATAAAGAGTTTACACCCTCATAGGACAAGAGGTGGAACCTACAAACACTGCCCCACTGGGCAGTGCTAAACAAATTTAAAGACTACAGTTGGTCCCCGTAAAGTGGAGGAAGGGACAGGAAGTGATGTAAAAAAAAAAAGAACTATAAAAGATGATGAACTCCCTGTGCAAGAGGTCTTCATCCTGAATCTTGGGTATGGAAGAGCTTGGACCAGGGACTCTGGCTCTTGGACTGCTTCTGGTAAGACTCCTCCTGGATCATCTCTTTTGGAGCTTCACTTGGGTGAGTGAAAAGCTGACCTTCTTTTCCTGGCTTCTGGAGAGATTAGTTCCTAAGAGGCCTCCCCTTCTTGAGGGAGGCCACATGGGTTGAATCCTTGCTTAATTCAACACTAAGTCCTCCAGCTGAGGGATTAACAAACCCTGCATGGGTTGAGCCGGGGACCAGAACAACATTTAGGGTGATAAACTAGACTTCTTACTCTACCCTCTTTCACATTTCTCTATTTTCACTCTCTCTCCACCTTTTTTTGTAAATGAAGCTACTGAAAGTCATTTTGACTTGGGCTGTATTAATTTTAAAATCAGTGACCATAGTATTATCTTAAAATTCTCATATATTTTAGTCAAATCCTTAATTAAATTCCTTACATTATTTATTACTTAATAATGTTAATGAAGAGATTGAGAATCTCTGACCCTTTGATTAATCAGTATTTAATCAAAGGAAATGATGAATCTGAGGTAATGATTGATTAGTGATTAATAGAATTATAGTAATTAAAGTAAATATATTTTATGAGGTTAATAAGCAAAGCAAATACAATATATTTAGCTATTTTTCTGTAACTATAAACTAGCATTTTATAATAAGGTGAGACTCCATAAAGCAGAAAGCCTGTGTACCCTAAGTGGAAGAGTGTCACTCATTTGTGGGAAGGCGAGCACCCTCTCAGTGGAAGGCCAGAAGGCTGTGCCCATTGAGCGTCTTCTCAGTGAAAGGCCAATGGATCGTGGCCTCTGAGCAGGAGCTCTTAGTGGAACTGTCATATAAGAAATATCCCCTTGCCATATAGGGCAGACCCCCTCTACCATCTAAGGCAGATCCATCCATCTTCCCAACTAGTTCATATCCAATGGAAGGGTGATAGCCTTGGATCATCTAATATAATGTAATGTTAGGATAAAGAATGGAAAACTCTTATTCAATTGTCTTAGGTGTGAGGAAACCAGATTTGCTGAGGGACTCTGGTCTCTCTCAATAAGCGTATAATTAGCTTGGAGTTTGCCTCTTTGTTTTCTTTCAGATTGGCTGAAAAATGTTAGTCACACCAGTGTTTGGTTGTGGATATGGGTTTTAATCTTCTATCCCCTATTCACTCTCAGAATCAGACTTTAAAATTCTGGTGCTTAAAGAACGTATCTTATATTTCTTTGTATGCTCCATCTCCAGGGAGTTTGGTACAGCATATGGCAAACAGTATGCATTTCATAAAGTTATGAGTGATTATTATCCAGGACCTGATTAATCCCTTGTCCCCCTTTTTTTTAATGCTACCTGCTCTGCCTTTGTTACTTCCAGTGAGAGAGGTATAACCTCTTTCAATCCTTACCTACCAGACTTTTAATCTACCCGGATCTGTAGAAGCTTATCAAAATCTACATAGGACACAAATATCTTCTTGATCTCATACTTCCTTTCCCCATTTTATTAAAATCCAAAATATAGCTGCTGAATTTTCTAACACACTTACCATATAAAGTAAAATATCCACAAACTAATTATTCCAGTCCCATGCATATCCAGAGAAAGGCCAGAAAAAGTGACATTTGGATTAAACCATGAAAAGCTATAATCAAAGGATTTAGCACTAGTAGACATACTCAGAGTAAGAAGGGAAATAAACATAGCCATAATTTCTCTTTCTTTTTTGTTCTAATTATTTTGCTTCTTATTTTCTGTTGTCCTTCTCCATCTATCTCAAATATCATATTTTTATTGGAGAGGACTAAATTGCAATCCTAAGTCTAAAATGATTTAAGAAAACAGAAAGAACTTTTATTTTTACTGTCATAGAACTTTTCACACAAGAAGTTGAGACTGAATGAAACTTTTTTTTTTACATTTAGGAAATATTGAAAAAAACAAAAATGTCTATTTTATGGTTTTTAAAAACAAGACATAATATCTCATCTGTAAGTGGTTCAAATAGATCTTTCCCTTCCGTTATTTCATTTATGAGTTGAAAAAGGTCATTGATAACGCTCAAAAGAGTCTCTGTCTTACATTTTTTTTCCATTTATAGGATAGTACTCACACTTAGTTTTTTTCTCCTTGCCTCTAATTAGACTCAGCCAAAATTTATGTTTGGTTTCATTTTTGTCCTGATCTATGATTTTATATATGTAAAAAAACATCCAGTATGGAAATTCCTTTTATTGATGAAGACTTAAACCTTTACCTTCTGTCTTAGAATCAATACTGTATATTGGTTCCAAGGTAGAAGAGTAGTGAGGGGTAGGCAATGGGGGGTTAAGTAACTTGCCCAGGGCCACATAGCTAGGAAGTTATCTGAGACCAGATTTGATTCCAGGAAATCTCATCTTTCAGTCTGATTCTCAAGCTATATCATATAGCATTAGAGACTTCCCTGGAATGTGAAAGATCAAGTGACTTCCATGGTCACAAGCTCTCTACTATGATCATGATGCTTCTCTTATATTGAAAATATTAATAAAACCAAATAGGAAAATTAATATTTTAAGATGGATAATTATAAAACATTAATAATTATTATGTTAATAATTATAAAAATGACTTGGTCTATAATGGTTATATATTTTCTAACAAAATACAAATAAATTCATCACCTAAAAATAGATAAATGTGCAAAGTCAGTTGTAAAGTCTTCCAAAAACTATTCTGTGGTATAGTTGGACAATCAGACTAAAATGAGCAAAGTAATTCTAAAACTCTATAGTTTATTGGACAAAATAGGGTCATTAATATACAACAAAAAAGGTTGGAGAAACAAAAGCTCTTCATATTTGGATTTTTCCTTTCTTCATTTTTCTTGTTTAAGTCTATTCAATAAAAACTTTTGTACTCAAAATTTAATGTCAGTTTTTGCATGACAAAGAAAAATAGAGAAAAAATGTTTACCTTAGCGTGTACAGGATACTTCACAAGGCTTTAAGTACTACTAATATACTTGTATGGACAAAAATGATGCCGTCCAGTTCAATAGTTTCATCTAATACTTCCTGAAATATAAAAGTTAAGTTTAACAAGAGTTACAACATAAACCTTTATGGACTAAAACAATTTTGCATGGATATTATTTATGAAACAGAAAATACTTCAGAGTTCCATGATTTTGTTGACATAATTTATTCCCTTGCATAAACATCGATTGGGGAAGATGGTCTTTGAGAGTCACCATGACTGAAAAGCTCATTGAAATGTCATTGATAAAAGAATGATATCTCTAAAGTTAGTAAGGCTGTTCAAAAGATTAAGGACAAGCAATCCATTAACAGAAACAGACTAAAAGCCTTCTAGTCTGGTAGATGTACCAGAGTTTACATTATTCCAGGATAGTCTTTGAGAATACCCCCCAAACTCAGTTCCATATGGAAGGAAAGACTTTAGAGATAGATAATAAACTAGGAGGCAAAGACACATGGAAAAATCACCTAACCTCTCAAAATGAAATATAGCTAGTTGGTGAAATGAATAGAACTTTGGGTATGGAATCAGCAATACTTAAATCCAACTTATTATACCTATGTGACTCCTTGTCAAGCCACTTGACCTCTACCTGCCTCTGCTTCCTCCATTTAAAATAGAGATAATAGCAGCACCCATCTCACAAGATTGTTGAGATATAATATTTTTAAAGAACTTAGCACAGTGCCTGGCACTTTGTAGGTGCTATATAAATGCTTATTTCTTCCCTCCTATAGTTAATTTCAAAAATTTAAAACACAAATGCTAAATTTTTTATTCAAAATACCCTGTTAGGGGAGCTAAAATCAAGGATTTTTCTTAGATGTTAGGTGAAGACCAATCAAGAGTATGGGACCTTGGTTAGGAAATGAAAAGACATTTCTTAAGTACTTTGTATAAAGTAATCTGATAAACGTTCAGATTTCAGATAGAAAGATAATATAGTCCCTGCCCTCAAGCAGCTTCTATTCAAATGGGAAAGACAACATATATAGGACTATGGTTGAGGCAGTTGGGTTAGCAACAGTTGGCCTGATGATTTGAGGAGTGACTAGTAAATACGAGTCTCTTAGACCCAACTGGTTATCAGTAGCTCTTGGTTGGCAGTTGGCTGTTGGTGTTTGCTGGAAGGGCAGGTCACTTCTCTAGGGTTCCTCCTTTTGATGATGGCTATTGAGAGTCAGGAAGCAAAATCAATGGTCTAGAGGATCATTGTTAATTCTTGAAGCTCTTGGACCCTAGGTTCTCAGCTGTCTCCCTTGGTTCCACAAAGTGATGGTGGTCAAGGAGTTTGAGGGTTTGACTTCTCTCCAACAAGCAATCTCCCTTCCCTTCTTCTATATACCTTGATGCTTCATTTAAGCTGGTTTGCCTGTCCATATGGTAATTGTTGGTGGAGAAAGTGGATCCTTTTTAGACAGGCTTTCCCCCCTTGATAATGGCTACAAAACAGTTCACTAAAAAAAAAGGAGGAGACTTGACAAAGCAGATTTATGCTATGATAAAAATAAGTGAAAAGGAGACTGTCTTACCATGATGTGGGCAAGAGAATAGACTATATTTTACATTCAGGGAAGACTCTCAGATATCTATATAGCATGTCCATAGGAGGATTGGAGAAGTAGATTCCATTGTAGTCCATTTCATAGATTAGAAACTGAAGAGACCTAAAGACTAGATTTTCCTGGGTTATATCTCTACTTGTTCTTTTTTGTCATGAGGCAGGATTCAACAGGGCTCAAAGGACACAACCTGCCACTATTGGGAAACATTGGGAAACATTGGGAAACAGCCCAGGACTTTCAATCAGTCCATAAGCATTTATTAAGTACCTGCTACATTCTAGACACCATATTTATTTAAAAAATTTTTTCCTTTTAAAAAAAATTTGGAACAACGTCAAATAAAATGAGCATTTTCACATAAATAATAACACAAAAAAAGAGATTATACACAAAACTGTGAGGGCTCAATTATGTATATTTTGCTTTTATTTTTAAGTATATAATAAATTCAGCAGATAATATTCAAAACCCTCCTATTTGTGTTTCTTTCTGGCTTTCCTTCTCTCTTCTGTGAATTAAAAAAAATAATACAATGATTCTCTTTCCCCCTTTCCCTCTTTTTTCTTCTTTACCCCCAGTTTCCCTTGACATTCCATCAAAACCTCTATCCCAGACTGAAAAAATGAAAAACAAAACCCTTCCTCAATAGATTAAACACCCCAGTCTTTGATGTAATAAGCAGATCTGCTCTATTTATTTTATGCATATGGGGTCTTTTCCTCTTCATTTGACCCCTTTGTGTTTTTGACCTAGTAGTGATATGACTGGATAAGAAGATATGCTCTGGTTAGTGAGTTTTTTTCCTAAATTAACTAATGAAAAGTTTCATTTTTAGTGAATTACTTTAGGCACTGTACTTTCAATGCTAACCAACTGCTTACCACTGAGAAGACTCTTTAGCACTACATAAATGAAATCTGAGGTAACATAGCCAAGCATCCTAGGAATCCTGGGACCCCAGCAAAAAGTCAAGTCTATTGGGTTGGTCACTAAAGTTTTAAAAAGTGAGCAAGCAAAGGAGAAAGAACCCAACTATTGATAGCAATTATGGAGACAGAGAAGATCTCAATTTACACACAGAAGACAGTGAAATAAAAACACCTACTTCAAAAACAGCAAAGAGATATAATAAATGGCCCCCAGTTCAAAAATAACTTTTGGAAGAGCTTTTTAAAAGACTTAAAAAAAGAGAAAGATTGAGTAAAAGTTAGAAAAAAATAAGAGCAATGCAAGAAAAATTTGAAAGATCACCCAGATGAAAAAAAAAAGATCTAGAAATAATTTATTAATTATTTAAATTAAATTAAAAGAAAATAATTTATTAAGAACAAGAATTGGACAAGGGGAAGCCAACATTATCCCAAGACAATAAGAAATAATAAAACAAAATGAAGATAATGGAATAGTAAAAGAAAATATGAAATATCACAAAAGAAAGTGAACTGGAAAAAAGATAAAAAAGAGACAATATGAGAATAGCTGGACTCCTGGAAAGATAAAAAAAAAAGAGTTTAGACATCATACTCCAATAAGTCATCAAAGAAAACTGCCCAGAAATTCTAGAATCAGAGGGTAAAATAGAAATGGAATGAATACACTGATCACTACCTCAATGAGACTCCAAAATAAAAATGCACAAGTATACCATTGCTAAGTTCCATAACTCCCAGGTTAAGGAAAAAATATTATAAGCAATAAGAAAAAAAAAACAATTTAAATACTATAGAGTCAGAATAAAAACAGACTTAGCAACCTCAATATTAAAATAATGCAGGGCATAGAACATAATATTTCATAGAACAAAGAACTAGGTTTACAACCAAGAATAACATATTCAACAAAGCTGAGCATAACTAAGATAAAAAATGGATATTTAGTAAACTAACGAGTTTCAACTATTCCTGGTGAAAAAAAAACAGAACTCAGTAGAAAATTTGATTTATAAAAACATACAAAGGTAATGATTTCAGTATGGGAAAATGTCACTTATAGCCCCTGGGAATAGTGTCATTGCCTGGGCATTTTGAAAGGACATGTATATATGGAAAACTTGAGTTGGAAATGAATGCAATAGAATGAGCCAAAATGGTAGTAGAACAGACCAGATGAGATAGGGTGGGATGACTGTCTTATATGAAGACAGAAAGAATGGAGGAACTGCTAGAGAGAAGGGAAGGAGGACTGACAGTACTAGAACTCTACTCTTACCAGATCTGAGATTAAGGGAGAACAACATACACAATTAGAAGGGTAAAATTCTTAACATACAGAAAAAATGCAAGGAAGGGGGATGGGATAAGGAAGGGACTGGAAAGCCCTTGGAGGATTGTGGCACTAAGAAAAGGAAGGGTGGGTTGAGTGAAAGGAGGGCAAGGGGTTAAGAAAAGGGAGGTATATGTAGGGGAGAGTACATAACAAGACATAGGGAGATAAGATGAGGGGATAAGGGAGGGACTCCTAGTACAAGATAGGGGAGGGATTTTTAGGATCAAACTCACATCAAGAAGGAGGGCATGGTTGGTGGGATAAGGAAGAATTCTTACAAAGGGGAATAGAATAAGAATGAAAATAAGGGGGAAGAGACAAATGAGGGACTTTTGGAAAGGTGGGCCAATTTGGAACCAGGAGGGCAAGGAGAGAGGATAAGGGAGGATTTGGGGGAAGGGGTAAGAATTAGAGAAGTGCTAGTCAGAGGACATTGGTAGCAAGCCATTCTGAAGGGTCAAAATGTTCCAGGATACCCAAACAACTGCCACCATCTTGTCCATCACTTCCCCACAAGACAAGGACTCCATTCCCAAGAGCCCTAGGAATATAAGTGAAAGCTCTATAGAACACTAGCTCTTCTTCTAGAATAACCTACACCCATGGTCCTCAAAGGAAGGTAATGACTCAACTTTTTTTTTTTTTTAATATATTTTTAAACCCTTAACTTCTGTGTATTAGTTCCTTGGTGGAAGAGTGGTAAGGGTAGGCAATGGGGGTCAAGTGACTTGCCCAGGGTCACACAGCTGGGAAAGTGTCTGAGGCCAGATTTGAACCCAGGACCTCCCGTCTCTAGGCCTGGCTCTCAATCCACTGAGCTACCCAGCTGCCCCCTGACTCAACTTTTATGGAGGAAAAGCTCACCATCCCTTCTACTACTGACACCAACTATCAACCAACTGCCACTCTTGGGCAGTTAAGCAAGATTTCCAGGAATGGTGGTTCCCAGAATACCAAGTGGAACAATGTTAGCCATCACCCCTACTCCTACCACAACTCCAATTAAAAACTAATTGCTATTTCTGGGATAGGCAAGGCAAGATGGCTGAAGCAGCACCATTTCCTGAGGATGAGACAGGAGTCCACATGTTCTAGATGAGACAGTTTACTACCAATAATTTCACTATTTTTATTTCCCCTCAGAGCCAAGTGGAGAAAAACCTAGAAGCTTGTGTCCAAGAAGCCTAGAAATAGAAGCAGCTCCCAAATCTTCAGTCTTTCTTGCAGGACCTCCCTTTGCTCCACCATTAACCAAATATGTGAAATAGAATTATGTCTTATTCTCAGAATATTATTCTAGCATTCCAAGCTTGCTGGACAGCTCAGGCAGAGTGAGCTGGGGGGTTGGGCTAGGAACCCCATTCGCATGAGAGCATTTGTGTTGAACTGAAATAAGACTCACTCAAGTGGTTTGGGACTGAATTGCTGGGAAAGGTGGTCGGTAGAGATAGATGAAGATCAAACATAGGGAAGATGGGTCAGAAACACTCAAGAAAGAATTGCAGCAGAGAAGATAAAAGCTGAGATCCATGGAGACAGCCCTTTAGGGATCAGATTACAATCGTGGGATATTTCTCTAGATATACAAATTTTGATAGGAAGACATTTGTAAAATTTTGCTGTCTCAAGTGGTCTGAGATGCCTAGATAATGATGATGTGCTTTATTTATTTATTTTCTTATTTTTAAAAATTTTTTTAGAATATTTTTCCATGGTTACATGATTCATGTTCTTCCCATCTCTCCTCCCATCCCCCATAGCTGATGCACAATTCCATTGGTTTTTTATATGTGTCATTGATCAAGACCTATTTCCATATCATTGATAGTTGCACTAGAGTGATCGTTTAGTGTCTACATCCCCAATAGTATCCTCATCAAACCATGTGATCAAGCAGTTGTTTTTCTTCTGCATTTCTGCTCCCACAGTTCTTCCTCTGAATGTGGATAGCGTTCTTTCTTATAAGTTCCTCAGAATTGTTCTGGATCATTGCAATGCTGCTAGTAGAGAAGTTGATTATGTTTGATTGTACCACAGTGTATCAATCTCTGTGTACAATGTTCTCCTGGTTCTGCTCCTTTCACTCTGTATCAATTCCCGGAGATCTTCCCAGTTCACATGGAATTCCTCCAGTTAATTATTCCTTTGAACACAATAGTATTCTAATTGGTGATGTGTTTTGGCCAAGGTTTATCCCCTATTCAGAGGGATTAATTGTTAATTGTCGAACCCTTATGTGAGTTCAAAACAGCTTAGAAATGAAGAATAATATGCCTTCTGCTGACCTCTGGCTGTTAGAGGTGAGAACTTTTGCTTTAAAAGAAAATAAAGGGGAAAAAATGGAGAAGGTTCCTCCTTCTCCACTTGTTATTCCACCAGCATCAGAACCTTCACCTGAGGAGAATTTAGCCTACCAGAGAAACTTACCACTGGGTAGAGTAGTGAAGCAATATCCATTGAGGAAAGTCCCACTAGGACAGGGGATTGGATATGTTAATGCTCCCCTGAGTACTTCTAACATGAGAAACTTTCAGGGAGAAATGAAAAACCTGCTGAAAGGCCCAACTGGTCTGGCAAAGCAATTTTTAAAAAAATTTCTGGGACTAAGTATATATACATGAACTGAACTGATGTCAATTTTGGAGCACCTCTTTTCAGAGGAAGAACAGGGTCAAATAAAGCAAACTGCTATCAAGATCTGGGACCATAAGTATCCTGTAATCCAAAGTGAGCTGAGAGGTAAACAGAAATTTCCTCTCCAAGATCCAATCGGAATCACAATGATCAGAATATGAGAGATCTTAGGAAAATTATTACTCAGGGCATAAAAACAGCTATGCCCCAGAATCAGGACCTGCATAAGCTATCTGAAGCCAAACAGCAGAGAGATGAAACCCCCACTGATTTTTTTAACTCTTAGTGACATGTGACTAATTCCTGGCCAGAGAGTAGGAAGCTCTGGAAAGTGGAAGTTTGACCAATGAGCCATTAGATGAGCTCTTACAGCAAGCCCAAGAAGTATTTGTGACAATGAAAGAGGAGCTACAGCAGGAAGGACAGTTTAGTAATGGAACAATTCCCAGAAAGAAAGGATGGAACAATCAATTTGGAAGGCCTCCAGAGTCTATATGTGTCCCTCTCGTGTGTTATAGTTGTGGAAAAGCAGGCCACTTGGGAAAGAATTGTCTCCAACAACAGAGAGAGCAGAAGATTCTCTCTCACACAGAGACTGAAGACCAAAGGAGTCAGAGACTTTGATGACTTTTACCTGGGGGAATCAGGAAGTGGAGTTTGCCTTCCTGATAGATATGGACACTGCTAGGTCAACCCTTATTTTGCTGGCCCCATGAGCTAAGCTTTGTACAGTGAAACTTATTGTGACTGGGGTAAAAGGAGAAAATATTCCTATCCCTATGACCCAACCAATAATAGTAAAATATAAGCAAGAGAAAATATAGGACAATTATAATTTGCAGAGAAGGAATGTTCAGATTCCATAAGGTAGAACTCAGAGGGACAAGAGAAATTCTTGGAACTGAAGAGGACTTTACAGTCCAGGTCAAGGATATGAACTCTTGTTAGAGAAAGATGATCTAGTTCTGACAAGAGATTCCAATTTGAATCCTGCAATGTTTCTGTGGGGAACCAGGAAGAAGAATCTGAGGAAATAGAATTATTGCATGGAAGTAATACATAACTAGAATAAAGTGGGAAAGATTTGACAAGAGTTTCCCCTACCTGGGGAAGTGAGCCTATTTATAGAGGAGTCCTCACAAGTCTTAGATGGAAAAAGGAGAAATGGATATACTATGATTAATGGAAACAAAGCTGCTTAATGAATAGAGGCCACCCTCCAGCGAAAACCTGAGAATTATATGCACTCAACCAGACTTTGAAGATGCTAGAAGAGAAAGACCAGGTTCCTAGCAAAGTGAAAAATTGACTCGTGTAGAGTTATTGAATCAAGTGTTAATGAATTTACTGAGACCAGAATAGCTTGCAGGAGTCACCAAGACACTGCTAGAACTGCTATCAAAGTTTTGCTTGAATACCTTAAGCCTAGATATGGGCTTCTCAAAAATATTGATTCTAATAATGGGACTCATTTTACATGTAGCGTGTTGCAGGGAATAGCAAGACCATTAGAAATTGACTGGCATTTTCATACCGCATGGTACCCTCCTTCCTCAGGAAAGGTATAGAAAATGAATCAAGAAATTAAGAATCAAGAAATTAAAATCACCAAGATGACAGTGGAAACTGAGTTCCTTTGGTCTTACTAAGAATAAAGACAAAGCTCTGAAGAGATATTGGACTGTTCCCCTATGTTGCTGAAGCCTGAGGACACAACTATGAGAACTGCTGAATGAGGCTAGGCTCACTACACTTGAGTGAAAAGATTAGTAGATCCTCCTGTTCTTGGGAAAAAAAGAAAGAAAGAAGGATCTTTGATCTCAATTGGATTTCTTAAATGATATTAATTTCAAAGTTGGAATATGTGTACATGTGGTTTTGGAAAATCACAGGTAATTTTGAAATGTTCTCGTTGAAACGAGTGAAATGAATATAAAAGTGATTCAGTGTTGAAAATTGTCGATCAGGGTTTTATGAGATTACAGAAGGGTTTTATTCTGTAACAGTCTAATAGTGGGAAAGCATTCTGGCTGTTCTCACTGAGATTTAAAGTGAATACAATGGTTAAATGGTTTGAATTTTTTAACATATCAAGAATGGCTTTTATCTGAGTAAATTAAAATTTTAAATTGATTGATGTTTTTCTGAATCAATGTAATGGGTAGCCAGTCTGATTGGCAGAAAGAGCTTACTTCAATAAACAGATGAGAAGCAAACTCATAGTAATTGCTGGCTGTTAAATGAAGTGCAATGTATCAATAGCAAGAGTATAAAAAATTAGTGCCAGCTTTTTAGAAGAAAGAAGTGATGAAACACTAAGATTTTGTGCTCACAATTGAAAATGCTATGAGCATTGGGAAAGAAAAAGTTTCAAGTCTGTAAATGTGAAATGGAATGTGTATCAGTAGTTTGGAATACTTTAAAATGGTATATGAAATATGACTAAGTAGTGTATGAATTACTGCCAAAATTTATACTTTGGATAATAATGTTTTCATTGTTTGAGAGTGAACATGTTTTAAAATGCAATCTGCCTCTATCATGTGATTTTATTTAATCACAAATGACTTATGAATTTGTACTGTGGAATAAATTAATGTATGAGGTGAATTGAATAAGACAGTGTGCTAAGATATAGTATGTAAATGATGTATGTAAGTGACACAACCTTTAATAATAATAATAATCTGGGCTCTTTTGAGCCACTAATTAGCAGGTAAAAATAATACCTGGTGGAGTGAAGTTTATTTGAATAATGATGGTGTGTCATTTAAAATTACTCTAAGCCCTGAGAGACTACTATTATGGGTGGGGGGGGTGTTAAGGTCCTATTATTTATTAATTCAGAGAAGCACTGTTGTTTAGCCAAGTTATGAAAGACAGAGGTTTGCTTCCTACAACAGCCTGGTAAAGCTTCACTGAAGAGTGATGGAATTCTATGATAGGCTTAATGCCTTATTAATAGCTCCAAGGAATCAGTTGGCTTAGAGGTAACTAGAAAGTTGGCCTTGACTTCCTGGGACTATAACAATATTTATAGATCTAGCACAAGCATGATCTAGATGTAATTGGATCAGCTAAGCTAGTTTCCACAATAAGACTACGATAATATATAAAATGATGTTGTCATAAGTAAGGCAAACTATCAACTCTTAAATAAAGACTGTCAGAGGCTTGTAGATTAATTGGGTTTATTGGGTTGATTGACAGAAAGGTAAACTGGGAGATGGGAGAGAGGGAAGTAGGTGAACCCTATTTAGTTTTAACCTAGTAATAAGTATAATAAATTAAGCTAATGTCTAAATAGAAAGTTGCCCTAGGTGCTGAGTCTAGGGGACCTTGAAAGTCTCCCCTGACTCAGAGGCTGTTGTTGATTCTGGATGGTTTGATGAGATGATCTTGTTCAATAACTAAGGCTCAGTGGTCTTATCAATATTAAGGTGATTGATATAGCTAGCAATGTAGTTTAAACCCTGCCTGCCTGTCTATACCAATCTCCCTCCTCCCGGGGCCCAGACAACAGACAACCTCCTGCCTCCCAACTCAAAGAAGAAGTGTGGTTGAGGGGTTTGTGCACCACAATTTATACTCCTTTCCCAACTGCCAGACTGGCACATACCCAGGGCTGCCTTGCCAGGTTCTGTGTTCTAAAGGGGCAAACTACTCTTTTGCACATAGAGAAAATGGCTGACTATTTCTATATATTACACTACGTCTTCCAGGGTTGCCTACTACAACTTCCCCTGATAACTCCCACTTCCTTTGTGGGAGATGTTGGAGAAAATATAAGAGAGAGGGTTTGGGCACCTTTTGGCTGGCTGGCACTCTCTATTCTGAACCCTGCAGAGCTCTCAGCTAGTAGCTCTCTTTTGACACCTTTTTTTCCCTTCTATCTACCTCCGTTTTCCCTAGACCTTCCCTTTTCTAATTTAAATAAAATCTAGCTATTCTAAACCCTAAGTTGCGCTCTGATCTTTTATTTGAGCGTCTCTGGTCAATTTCTCTCTGCCAGGGCTGGGGACTGCTACCTTCCTTTCCCTTCCTCAACCTTCCTCTCTCCTTTCTCCCAAACTATCCTTCCTCCTACCTTCCTCCCTTCCCACCTCACATTTATTTGGCAACCAGATCAGACCTGAACCTACCTACCTGCCTACCTTACTGCCTAACGGTAAGTAAAAAATTTTTCCTGCCTAAAACCCAGCCCAGCAGGGGCCCCTTCCCCTACTTAACCCCTGCTGGGATCCTCTGCCTCAGCAGGGGTTCTAGATCTAAATCCCCCCCACCCTAGCCCAGGAACCCTAGCTCTAACCCTCCTTAACCCTGCCAGGGCTAAAATCCAGCAGGGGTGCTTCTGGCAAAAACCAGCAGGGGTCTGGAAAAACTCCAGTCCCTCTCTGCCTTCCACCCACCCCAGCCTAAATTCTTAAAACTCCCTACTGCCCCCTACCTTACCTATCTAGCTCCAATCTCTCACTAAAAAACTCCAAATAAATAAAACTCCATTTACCTTGATTTTCAGCCCTGATGGCTTCCATTACAACACCCTTCATCCATTTCAGCTTTAACTCCACCCTAGTCCCACCCCTAGTCCCACTCCTAATTCTTCTCCCCTGTGTTACTGAATCTTGGCCACTAGAGGAGAGCACTGAGCATTCAGTTTGTTCTCCCTTCCCTTTTTTCTGCTAAGCTGCAGTGCTGCCTTTCTGCCACTAGAGGGCAGCACCAATATATACAGCAAAACCAAATAAAACAATTTTTTGTAGTTTAAATAAATCAATTAAAAATCATAAATAAATAAATATCCCAAACACAAAAATAAATAAATAATTTGAGCTTGCTGACTAAATAAATAAATCAACAGAAGCCGTTCAATATGATCGTTTCTGTACAGAAAAAAATTTTTGACTTTTGATAAATTGGGAACCTTTACGGTTTCTGAATACCTCCTCCTTCTGATGCTGCTAGGGAATCTTATTTTCTTAATTTTCAATATGATGACACAAAAGGCTGCAAATAGGAAAATACAAGCCAAAATCCAAGCAGCAGTACAAATCCAATTGGACAATTTCTAATACTCTATGCACAGTGCAGTGGAAAAGGAGAATTCTAAATTTTGTGAGACTGTTCCTGAAATACTCAGAGAGGGAGGTCCTATTTTTCCTATTTCTCCTGAAATAGAGAAGAAGACGAATGTGAAGAAACTCCTCTCTCATCTTGTGCATCTCTTGGCCACCCTCCCTCCCCTCCTCCTTCTCCTGACACTCCTGTCCCTTTTCCTAACCCACAACCAACCCCAACCTAGACCATATCAGTTTCTACCCATGCCACTGTAAGCATGCAAACACCTCAAAAGACCTGTTCTGCCATGGTAAGCACCAAAACAACTAGAAAGAAACCAAAACCACGCTATAATTCTGGTTCATATGATTCTGATTCCTCTGATGGCATTTTCCCCTTAAGGGAAGTGCTTACATTAGACCAATCTGGGGATGTGATAAACTTAACACTCCATTCACTCCTCAAGACTTCAAAGAATTTAAAAAAGATGTTCCAAATTATAATGATGAATCCGTAGCTGTAATGAAAAGGATGGAAGACATATTTTTCCAATACAATCCTTCCTATAAGTTTGTGGAAAAATTACTCCAGATCTTCCTTACAGAGAGAGAAAGAAACAAAATCATCTCTCATGTAAATAAGGCCTGAGGATGAAGTGCGGTACACTGGCCACGTGAGGATCCTCATTGGAATTATAATGATTCTAAGGAATATTTACATTTAAATAATGCTAGGGCTACAATATTAAAAGCAATGAAAGAATGTGCAGAATGTCCAGACAACTGAACCAAATTTGATCACCTAACGCAAAATGATAACGAAACTCCCTCTCAGTTTATGGACAGGCTTATTGAATTGGGAGCTCAATATTTGAACTTGGATTTATTGATGGAGCAAGGCATAAGACAAATAAAGTGACAATTTGTAAACGATTCTAGCAAAGTGGTCCAGGATTACTTTAAGATTCATTGTCCCAAATGGCCAGAAATGGATCTGGACGAATTAAGGAGAATAGCTGTATATGTCACTAAACGACATGAAGAGACAAAGGTACAAACTAATGATCTATTGGATACCATACAAAAAGAACTGAAATCATTACAAAATAAAATAGAAAAGCAGGAAAGTGGGCATGATACTATACCAATACCACTTATTCCTCTCTGAGAATCTAATTATCAATCTCTGACCTGCCACTTCTGTAACAAAAAGAGCCACTTAATGATGAATTGCAGGAATTTGTTACAGATAATTAGGAATAATAATAATAATAACTATAAAAGCAATACTAATTTCAGAAACAATAACTATCAGCACAATAACTATAGGAATCACAACTTCAGGACTGATAACCAGGCAGATAACTCACAACAATTAACACCACAACAGTATCTTTTGAGTGTAGATCATCCACAAATGACTCAGGGTGCTACTGCCCCTACACATGGGACAGAAGGAAGTGCCCCTTAAAATTCTATTGCTTTTGTTTTGTTGCTTTTCAGTTTTATCTTCCTCAAAATAGCAAAAGAAGGGGCGGCTGGGTGGCTCAGTGGATTGAGAGCCAGGCCTAGAGACGGGAGGTCCTAGGTTCAAATCTAACCTCAGACACTTCCCAGCTGTGTGACCTTGGGAAAGTCACTTGACCCCCATTGCCTATAAAAATAAGAAAAAAATAGCAAAAGAAGAAGAAACAGAATTTTACAATATGGTCCTTGTCTACCCCCTTATCTTTATTTGTGCCATCTAGTATTTGACAAGTACCATTATGAAAGTCCATAAGAACTTGTATTTTGTGTATTTGAAAGGTTTGAACATATATTACTTATATTACTGACTTGTATTAGAAACCTCTATTGAATTGACTTGTATCGAATTGACTTGATATGCACTTTGTGCCTTTTTGTGAAATTTTTGTATTTTCTTAAATGTATTATTGCTTTTTTAACTCCATTGTTTTACCTCACTTGCACTCACAATGTGGATCATGGCTAAGCTAAGAGGAAATGCATCTAAATTCTTGGGTAAGAACTTTTATATTCTACCCCTCCTTAAATGACGTGAATTGCAATATACATTTATATATTTTTTCTCATTGTCATTAATTATAGGACATATATATATATATTTGAATTTTTAGCATATTTTTAAAAATGTATGTGTAATTTTTGTATTTGAAGCACATGTTATTTAAATTGAAATTTTTTTTGATTATTAGATTAGTGTAGGTTTAGTATATCCATTTGTTCTAACTATAACTGCCTGCCCCCAAACCTTAGGCTACTGAAACTGCCAGTGGAATTTAACTAATATGGAACTTTGCACATATGTCTGATTCAAAGAAATGAGATCAATAAAGGAGCACAGATTTCATCTATACAGTGCCAAAGCAGCACATAATTAACCTACATGATGCCAAACAAGCACACAGGTCAAAAAGAGAAACCATTCCTACTAGGATTGCTGAGACTTCTATGCCAATAAAAAGGACTTGAACCTAGTGTGAGAATCGAGGTTGTGATGCTTAACATACATTAAGACATAAGACTCCTCGAACTATACTCCTTGTGAAAATTTATATCAAGTACCTGACAATTGGCTGTTCTGGCTCCATATTCTATCCTTGAGAAGACATGACAAAAGGAGAAAAGAAGAAATTATGTAATATCAGACCAATAAATACAAATCTAGTCCTTTTTTCCTAATTTTCTTACTATGGTGGTTGACTGTGGTCTTGTCTGCTAAGTGGGTAAATGCATGATATCGGAAATGGATTGCTTTGATTGGGCATTATTCAAAGACCTAGTGTGATTTTTTTTCTTATTTAGAATTTTTTCATATAAAATTTAGAATTGGATGTTTAGAATTTTTCATCCACTAGTTATTTGGCCTTTTTTGTGCTAATTTTTCTGATGAATTTAGTTGGCAGTGATTCATATGCTTACTCCCTTGGCCATATATCCCTCTGTGATTTCATTGTTTCTTTCTATCCTCCTTAGGGGGGAATTTGTTTTTATTTCATATGGAGAGTTTAAGTTATTTTAAGAAAAGAGATTTACTACCTCCTGGAATCCAAATGGAGATGCCTATGGAGACCACATGGAGAATACATGCTGAACCAGGAGCCTAAGAGAGCAAATGGATGTGCAAAATTTTGAACTTTGGGGTTTTTAAAATTCATTTGTCTGGTTTTAAAATTCATTTGTCTCGCTAAAATTCATCTGTTTTGTTTAAATGCATTTGTTTTATGTATTTATATATTTTGTTGTGAAAGAAGGGGACTACCCCCTGAATATTTTTGTAAAAGAAGTTCCAAGTATTTGATTTCCTTATATTATAAAAATTGTTACCATCTCCCCTTGTATTGATGTATATACCCTTTATTTTATTGTAATTATAAATTTATTTATGTTTGTTATGATCCATTGGGGAGATTGGTCTCCCAAAGGATCACAGAGGGGGAATGTGTCATTTAAAATTGCTAGGGCTCCCTGCTACAACTTCCCCCAACACCTCCCACTTCCTTTGTGGGAGGTGTTGGAGAAAGTATAAGAGAGAGGATTTGGGTGCCTTTTGGTTCTCAAGCCCGGAGGCTGGCTGAAGTTCTCTATCCTGAACCCTACAGAGCTCTTGGCTAGTAGCTCTCTCTTGGCACCTTTTTTCCCTTCTATCTACTTCCTAGTTTTCCCTAGACCTTCCCTTTTCTAATTTAAATAAAACCTAACTATTCTAAACCCTACATTGCTCTCTGATCTCTTATTTGAGCCCCGAAGGGCTCTGGTCAATTTCTCCCTGCCAGGACTGGGGACTGCTTACCTTCCTTTCCCTTCCTCAACTTTCCTCTCTCCTTTCTCCCATCCATCCTTCCTCCTACCTTCCTCCCTTCACTCCCTCACAATGGTGAAAAGCAAGTAGAAGAAGGTGAGAGGAATGTTGGATTAGAATATGAAAGAAACAAGTTGTTAAGGGATTTTAATCAGAGTGTGGAGCTTTTTAAGTAAAGTCTGTTGGGAGTGTGGTGAAGAGAGGGGGCATAACTGTGTGGGAAGCCGTTCTATGTATTAAAACCTTTGGAGAAATAGGATCAAATTTAGGGCCTGTTATCTGGATTCCCTACGTGACCAATCCAGGCTGAGGCAGTCTTTGTGTTTGGTCCTGGTCACCTGAGCCCCAAAAAGGCTCTGGTACCAGCAGGTAGGTTAATCCAAAATCAACTTGATCCCTCCAAGAAGGCTATTAGGAGTCATTTAGAGAAACAGAGTCTGTAACAGATATTTTATCTGGATCCCATTACAAAATCATCGACAAGTAAAACTGTGTGTATGATTTTTCTGCACTGCATGTCAGGACAGACAGAATGGGCCATCTAAGATAAAAATCTGAGGCTCCTCTTTTGACTCAGTCTTTGATCCCCACCTTTCTTAGAATTCTTATTGGAGAGCTTTGAAGTGGCAGACCAGCATCTACTGAGTTAATGATTCCTTTCCTAACAAATGTTAATTAGATAAGAGTGCATATTCAGATTAGAACTGGCTCCTTTAGGATTTGACTGGTGAGCATCTCCCTGGGATATTTCCTCTCCCGGAATTATCCCCTCCTGAATTGGGGTTTGAAATTTGACTATTTGTCTTTGCATCTGTATTCTTTAGACTTCAATGGATTATGCTTGATTATTGCCCCTTACCAACTGTGACTTCTTTTTTTGAAATGAGTATATAATAAACTTCGAGGCCTGCAGAATTCGGGACAGCATGGACTAACCACTAGTCTAGTTGTTCTCATTTTCTTTCTCCTGCTTTAACCATCCTATGTCACCACGCCGCTCAGGACCCCAAAAAATCATATAGAGGCATGGCTCCCTATATAACTGACTTTGTCAAGTTTCACATATGTAAGTATATGAGGTGTAGCAGACAAAATAGAGAATTCTGTTCTGCTTTGAAGGGAAAAAGAGTGAATGTTTTGAGACTACTAAATTTAAGCAATTAATTATCTCATTTCCCCACCACCAAGAAGGAGGGGCAAGCCCTTATGGCCCTTAGTATTCTCAGAGAAAGAAAGAAATTGTAATAAGTAGGGATACAATATTTTCAATCAGATTTATTATAGATTAAGAAGAGTCTGTAAGGAAAAAGTGTAAAGAATATATAGAATTGGCATTTACTGTATGGAGAAGATAAAGAGAAAAATTTATCTATAAACTTATAGGGCTTTAAGAAGTCACTGGAGTAGGCAAAGTAAGCAAGACAAAAAGCTTGTTTGGGTAATGGACTTCAGGATAATGAAATTGGACCACTGAGAAGGTGAAATTCTCTGAGCTTTAATGGGTAAGATTTGCCATTTAAGATAAAAGGCTTTTGGGATCTCAACTGATATTATTGTGAGCTTGGAATTCAAATATAACTGTCTGATGATCAATCCACCATTCAAGAGAAGAACTACAAGGCATTAAGGGAACACGTGAAAAGTACTTATAAGGAAGTCGAAAGGATGGCCTTAGCCTGAGGATGAAGGTGGGGTAAGGCCCAGTGGATTCTGATGATTTCCGAATAAAACAGTCATGGCATGAGCCTTTAATAGCTTTGGCCTGCACATGAAGTCAGACATTTTTAAGCCACTCACTCTGTGTCCTCTTAAGGTAAGGACCTAATGAAACCAGTGAGGACAGTTATAATCTTTTCCCTACCTTTTACTTTTCATGACAAATTCCTATAACCAACACAGAATGAAAATTGTGAAATGAAAGTTTCTATTTCCCAAACAACCGAGTAGATTGGTAGTTGAAGGTTAGAGACTCTATCAAGTGCTAATTTTAACTAAGTGAGGTTTTTAATGATCTGTTCTTAAGGTCCTGTAGAAAGTTATAAAAGAAAACCTCCACTTTTAATTGAGCATGATTAGAGCTTGAATCTTAGGCTCAGGATCATGGCCCAGGACTTTCTGCATCTCTTACAGAACCTGGGATAGAGAAATTTATCTGCAAAAGTGTTGTTACTTAGGTTCATAAATATTGTTGAAAGTCTGCCTTGCAAAATATTTTTAGCAGGAATACCTCAAGAATCTCTGCAAACAACTTGGAGCAGAGGAAGCAAGTTTCCTGAGAAGACCCATCCCTGACTGTCAGAAGTTTGTTGGCTATGGGAATGTTATCCAAGTGCAAGGAAGTCTAATGTTTAAAGAATGTTATTATTATTGTAGAGAGGGAAATTGAGGCAAGTGAGAATAACATATCTCTGAAATAAGAAAAGTGGGGCTTGTGTGAAATAGAACTAAGTGTATTCTTGGAGTGGGTTTATACCCCAATATTTTCTGGACCCCAGTTAAAAGTTAGTATTTCCCCTTAAAATAAAATTGCCCTCCCTTATCCAATAAAACATCCAATCTGTTCATTTTTATATTTAAAAAAAAACCCTTATGTGGCTTATCTAGTCTGGAAGCAGGCTTAAGTCTGGAAACAAGTCCAGGAAGAATGATTGATAACAAAGGCAAGGACAGTAATACAACTCCATAACTTTCTTGAAGATATCACTTGCATATCTCCTTGAGCCCTATCTCATGGTTACTCATACTTATGGGTAGAGTCTGATAATTGGAATCTGATAGGATGAGAGAATGAAAGTTACAACTTCAATCCTGAAATTGCAAGGGAGGAGGGAGATGGGGGAAGGTTTTCATGATTGGAAAATCCTATAAATTAGTCTTTTGAATTCAAATGCATCCTCATTCTCTGCACATCCAAAGCCATGAATGTCCCTTTAAGAAGAAGGTGCCAATAAAGTCTGTCTTATACTTTGATCTCTGATTCTGAGATTATGTTACATTTAAATGGCTGTGGGGTTTCATTGTTCATGATCCCCTGTTCCACACAGAAGGAAGCAACACTTGTGAATATGAGACCTGGAAACAGTCTCCACAGACATTGCATCTCCTGCTTCCTCAGCAACCACGACTACTGAAAATCTTGGAAAAAAGTTTATGATATTATAAACTTAGAGCTAGAAGGGGCCCTGAAGGCAATCGAATCCAATACCTCCATTTTGCAGATGACAAAAATGAGGCACAGAGAGGGTGCGACTTGCGCAAAGTCACACAGTAATAAGTGTCTGAGATGAGGTTTGAATCCAAGTACTCTTCATTTCATATTCAAGGCCCTCTCCACTCTTGACATCAATATCCTTGGCACTGTCAAATGGGCTAAAAATCAGAAGGATTTTTAAAAACGCAAATTATATTAAGCTTAAGGGATCCACATACAACACAACAATATCAGTTATGTGTTCCATATTACATCCAAACTTATGTGTTCCAAATTACATAGCAACTAAACAGATAAATGAAAAGTTAATTGAATTGAAATATCACTAAAATGGCAATGCAATCCTGAGAGGAGAAATTAATGTCCTTTCTCAGTTTTGGACAAATCTAACAAAGATTTTTAAAAAAGGAAAACATATAGGTAAATAAGCTGTTATAGAATTTATTTTTAACATATACTTTTCTGAGGAATGGCTACTATATATGTATTTCTCAGTACAATATGACACTTTTACAAAAATAAACAGCATATTCAAAGATCAGAAAATTGTACATAAGTACATAAAAACAAATAAAAAAGCATTTATAGGAAAGTACATTAAAAACCATAACCAATTAATGAAATATTAACAAACCTATAACTAAATGAATATTTACTATTTTACTATTAAATGAGCGAGTCAAAGAATAAAATGCAGAAATTACAACTATGAGAAAGACAATGAGAATGAGACAATATTCTTTCTTTTTCTTAGTTTTGCAGCCTCATATTTCCTTTCTTTAAAAAGAAAATCCTTACTTTCCATTTTAGAATCAATACTGTTATTGGTTTTTAATGAAGAAGAGTGGTAAGGGCTAAGGTAAGAACATGAATCATGTAACCATGGTAAAAAATTTTTTTAATTAAAAAAATGAAGAGAAGAGGAAACAAACAAAAAAAATAAAGTCTACTGTGTCAACCACATTCTCATTCTTCCTGCTTCAGTGGGCAGTCCTCTTTGCCACAACCTTTAATTGTGGAAACAGAAGGTGACTAGTTGGAACATCTGATTGTGTGTTATTCTTTAATAAAGATCTAGGATATAGGTCCATCCCTGAACATGCTTCTAAGTTTGTACTACTTCAGCAGATCAGAGATGCTCCTCTGTTCACTTTCATTACATATTATCATGTGTTTTATTTTGGCATGGTTGGGGGAAGATTTCATGGAAATGGTGTCTTCTGAATTGTGAATTAAGATAGACTGAGTAGCATAGTTCTATAAGTAGCAAATGAAGATCATGTTAAAAGACATATATAAAACATAATTTTAGTCTTTGGAATATTTTTCTTAGGAACAAAAAGAAGACAAAACATTCTTATAGATAACAGGAAATATTTTGGCAGCTTTAAAATGTTTGTCATTAATATGTTTATAACTTAAAAGGGAAATTTTTCAGTTTCCTTCTGACAAAAACCTGTGTTGGCAGCCTCTGGGTCAGGGAGATGAGGGGGAAGGGAAGATAAAGGCAAATTTTATTTAAAGGTTACATTATTTTAAACTGTAAATGTTACATTGTATTGCTTCCTCAAAGTACACTAATATGCAATTATTTTCCCATCACTTTTTTTTTAATAGACCCTTACCTTCTGTCTACTGGTTCCAAGACAGAAGAGTGGTAAGAGTAGGCAATGGGCGTCAAGTAACTTGCCCAGGGTCATACAGCTGGGAAGTGTCTGAGGCCAGATTTGAACCTAGGACCCTCCCGTCTCTCTCAGTCCACTGAGCTACCCTGTTGCCCCCTCCCATCACTTTTAAAATTTTCACACATATCTTTGACATGTGAAGTACTGTATTCTAAGAGGAAAGCTCAAAAATTGTGTTGTTTTTTGCATTTGAGGAGTTAAAAATCATTTAGTCCATTCCCTTATATTAGGCAAGCACACCCTTAACTTGGATCACCTTTAATGATTTAAGAAGATCCAAGAGAATTTGGATGCCTGCCCAGCACCTTATCCTACTTTCCACCAGGAGGATTTCTTCTCCTTAATTCCAAACCCTTGCTGATTACAAATAATGGAAACCCAAGTAATTACTCTATTTCAATAGACATTCTGATTTAACATAATTGGAGATTAGTTTATGGAAGCATTTTTCCCCTGAAGGGCAGCTTTTTAAGTATAATAAATTGAACAGAACTATAGCCACAATAGTTTTTAAATACCAAGCTTTATTTGCAAGCACAAAAAATAGTCTTTTTTTGTTTCAGGACTTTCATCTTAGTGCTATATTAGCAAGAACAGTTTTTTTTCCCTAGACTATAGATTTCAGTGGCTGTCCCCAAGGGTGAGTTTGTCAAACAGGTATTCTCCAATTCCACTCTCCGGAGCGCCCAGCCTCCTTAGGTTGGTGATATATTCTCCTAGACACTTGATAATTGTCACCTGCTCATCTAGATATTCCCGCTCCAGGAAGTCACAAAGCTGATGAAAGAAAAGCAATAAATCACATGAAAGACGTGCATCATCATCAGTGCAGTATAGTGTCAGGGAGTATTTTTATTAGGACACAGAAAAACAGGAAAGCAATGAAATAATAGCTTTAGAAGAGAACTTCCCAAGTAGATTTAATCCCAATATACTTTGCTTCTCTCATCAACTTCTCTGATGGTAAATGAAGGCAAATATGTTGCTTTAGAAATATGAGTATTGGCCTCTTGCTTCGCCCAAGATGACAAAATCAATTCCATGTTTGACCACTGATCATCTGTCTATGACCTGGGAGTTTCCTTTGTACCAAGTAACTGTGTTAGCCAGCTTCATTTATTCAAGGAAATCAAGATTCTTCTGGAATGAAGGCTTAGGGCATTATACATTTACATATCCATGAGTAATAAACTGACTAATTTGTCTTTTACAGTGATTCTTTTGAAGAAATATTTCAAAGGTAAGGGCTATTTGCTTCATACAGATGCATTGTAGATTGAATGTGAAAATGCAAAGCAGAGAAATCTATACTCACATGTGGGTCACTTTTTTCCATTGCCAGATTGTGCAGATTTAGTAGGGCTTGGTTTATTTTTTTTTCCATCTTCATGACTATTTCTAGGACTTCTAAGCTATTTCTCCATTCGTCGCGCTCTGGTTTCTATTCAAATTCAGAGAACATTCTGAGAATCATGAACTATTCTGTTTTTCACTATGACCTATTTTACACCAGTTTGGGGTTGGTCTAGAGGACTCAGTTTTATGTCTAAATCTAAAAGTACTATTATGCCAATAAAGATATTTTGGGGTATATAGTCATTTGATGTGTGCAGCCATATTGTTTTTCTTTTTAGAATAGGAAAGATAGAATCTGGGTAAAGTAGAGTGACTATGCTAAAATTATGTAAAATTAGTAGAATTTTGCAGGATTAAAAATTAATTAGCCTGAAGATTAGGATTATTTGCAAGGGTCCGTATGGTCCTCAAAGAAGTCATACTTTTTCTTACTCTATAATATCCCATAAGGTTTGCCTCTCACCTTGATGTCTTGTAGTATAATATGGCCTCCTCTCTTATTTAGGTATGTCAGGAACTTTTGAGCTTGTTCCAGCTTCCCATCAGATTGATTCTTTGAAAATTCTTTGAAGTGGTTTAAGGCCACATCATCCCTGTCAAAGAAGTAGGCCTGGCATACAGAGACAAAAGGCAAGATAAATAGGGTTGTTCACATAAGTTGGACAGTCAACATGTATTTATTAAGTACCAATTCTATTCCAGGCACTGGACAAAAGACAGTCCTTGCCCTTGAGGAACTCACAGCTTAATGGGGTAGACAAGAAAATTAATATGTGCAAACAAGCTATGTACTGGATAAATAAATAATTAACAGAAGGATATCTCTAGAATCCAAAGGTTGAGCAAAGCTTCCTGCAGAACATCCTGTGTTCCCCTGCTTTGTGGATTAATTTTTGTTGAGGACCTTTTCTTTGCCCCAGAGATCTTTCTTTAGGCTGAATTCTCTCCCCTTCCTCCTGTTAGAGTTTCCAGTAGTGACTTCCTTTACCACAGAGATCCAAATTTTCCCTCTCCTGGGGCCTCCTGCCATTTTCTTTGGATGAGGAGAGAAAAATGAAAGAGAAGACTCTTCCTTAGTTAACTCCAAGGTTGCTCTTCTCTGATGAAATAAATTTGGTTAATATTTTTTCCCTTTGTGGGAGATAGAAGGAAGTACTTTTAATTTCTATTTATTTCATTTTGTTAGTTGTAACCAGCATAAGTTACTAAAATTCAAAAGAATATCACTGCCTTTTAAAAATGTTAGAAAGGCTAAAATTGCAAATGACCTGAGGTTTTCGATGAATGTTAAGGTCAACTGCACTACACTTGGAAAGGTTTCTTAAGCTATGTTGGCTTCAAGAAAAAGAAGAGGATTTGGATATAGCTAATTATTGCTTTTGTGGATTGAGAGCCAGGCCTAGAGACGAAAGGTCCTAGGTTCAAAACCCGGGCTCAGACACTTCACAGCTGGGTGACCCTGAGTGACTGTGTGACCCGTTGCCTACTGGTCGTGGCCCTATGCTCCTTGAATGGAGTCCCAGGATAAAAATAAAAAATAAATAAAATTATTGCTTTAGGGGAAGGAATAATGACAGAAGAGAAAATGAAATTGTTAAACCCTCTTAGTTTCTATTTTCTCCATCAAGAATAACTTCCAGACTGAGGAAGTTAGCATATTTGCAAACTAAGAGAAATAAACAAGCACTTCTCTTCTCTTCTGCTTTTACAAGATGCAACAACAGGTTTTCAATATAATGGAGTCCTATTGTGGTATAAGAAATGATGAAAAAGTGACTTCATAAAGATAAAAAAGGCTTCTATGAATCACTGCAAAATTAATGAGCAGAAATAGATATAGTATAACAATGTTATAGGAAAAAATAGCATTAAAGACTTTTGTGAACCAGAAAAGAATAAAACAAATAGAATAAGAACAATTTATATAATGACAATAACACTCTAAGACCAACAACTTTGAAAGCTATAGGAACTATGGTCAATGCAATGATAATTCATGATTCAAGAAGACCACTGAAGAAACATACCATCCATTACATTAGAGATAATGAATTTAGAATGTGGAAGGAAACACCTAGACACACATATTTATGTCATGGAGAAATTTGGTCTGCTTTATTATTACATATTTGTTTTAAGAAATTTTCTTTTTCTTTTTTTCCTCCAGTGGGAAGCAGGTTTTGAGTTAGAGGGAGAGGAAATAGATTTATGTTGTTTGTTTTTAAAATAGAGACAGAGTGCTACAGATGTGAAACGCAGGATTTCATTATTATGAGTTTTGCTTAACAGCTTTACTTTGTTAGGGGAGACCTCTCAGAAAGTGAGAATAATCTACAAATGTACATAATGTGAAAAAAAAAACCCATCATTAATACTGAACCATAGTACAGGGAAGCCAATCAGTAGGACCAAAATGAGTCTGAGGCATGTGTAGTTTAGAAAGCTCTGGAAACAGAGGTAGCTAGAGCAGAGGACTCTTCTGGGAAAGACCCATAGTATCAAGAGTTTCAGGGTGGGGACTTTGGAAGCCCTATAGAGTGGCAGCATAGAGCAGGCAGGAACTAGGAGAGTCCAAGTTTAGAAAGAGTCATGTGAGGAAGAAGGGATGGATCCTGATTTCATTACCCAATTGTTGATAAAGAATTTTGATCACTCTCCAAAAACAGTTCAACATATCTGAAGTACTCTCTCTTTAGTGGGGGTTAAATGAAGATGTGCATACTGTATTGTCGTTCTCTGAATAAAATAGCCATTTCTCTTTAAAAAAAATAGAGAGGGACTTTTGACAACTCACACTCAGGAACTCTGAGATCTCTAATCTGCAACACTGGAGAAGGTCCCAAGGATCTAATACTCTAAACCTGAAAAGTCCAGAGAGAGTCTAATCTTTTGGAGGTGAAGGTCAATTCAAAATCTGGAGGAAGACTAATCAGTACCAACAACTTAACTGAATAGCATAGTAGGGGGCAGAGCCTGTGCCTGGGTAAGCTCAAAACCCCAATTCAGGTACTAAAGTCAGAGAGATGACTAAACCATAGTGGTATATGCACTGGATCGCTGCAGCACCCACCGGGGGCAGTAGTGCCCACTTTGGGAATCACTGATCTATGCCTTATTTTTATCATATTTATTTCCAATTCTCCCAGCAGTTTTTGTCAAATAGTGAGTTCTTATCCAAAAAGCTAGGATCTTTGGGTTTATCAAACACTAGTTTGCTGAGGTCATTTACTCCTACTCTGTTCCATTGATCCACCCTTCTATTTTTCAGTAAGTACCAGATTGTTTTGATGATCACTGCTTTTTAGTACAGTTTAAGATCTGGTACCACTAGGCCACCATTCTTCACATTTTTTTTATTAGTTCCCTTGATATTCTTGATCTTTTGTTCTTCCGGATTAATTTTGTCATCATTGTTTCCGGTTGTAAAAATAGTTTTTTGGTAGTTTGATTTGGTAGTATGACACTAAATAAGTAAATTAATTTAAGTGGAATTGTCATTTTTATTATATTACCTCAGCTTATCCATGAGCAATTAATTTTTTCCATCTATTTAGATCTAACTTTATTTGTGTGACAAGTGTTTTGTAATTGTGATCATATAATTTCTATGTTCGATTTGGCAACAAAGATTTTCCAGTATTTTATGTTGTCTAGAGTGATTTTAAATGTAATTTCTCTTTCTAATTCTTGCTGCTGGACTTTGTTGGAAATATATAGAAATGCTGGTGATTTATGTGGGTTTATCTTATGTTCTGCAACTCTGCTAAAGTTTTTAATTATTTCAATTAGTTTTTTAGTTAAATTCTCTGGGATTTTCTAAGTATCATCATATCTTCAAAGAGTGATAATTTCCCTTAGCCTGCTTTAATTCCTTCAATTTTTTCCCTTCTCTTATTGCTGAAGCTAACATTTCTAGTACAATATTAAAAGATAGCAATGATAATGGGCATCTTCTTTGGGAAGGCTTCTAACTTATCCCCATTGCAGATGACTCTTGCTACTGGTTTTAGGTAGATGCTACTTATTATTTTGAGGAAAGACCCTTCAATTCCTAAGCTTTTCAGTATTTTTAATAGGAATGGGTACTGTATTCTCTCTAAGGCTTTTCCTGCTCCTATTGAAATAATCATGTGATTTATATTAGTTTGGTTAATGATATGTTCAATTATGCTAATAATTTTCCTGATGTTAAAACAACTTTACATTTCTGGAATAAAACCCACCTGGCCACAGTGAATAATCCTTGTGATATACTGTTGCAGTCTCTTTGCTAGAATTTCATTTAAGATTTTTGTATCAATATTCATTAAGGAAATTGGTCTGTCATTTTCTTTTTTGTGTTTTTGGTCTTCCTGGCTTAGGTATCAACACCATATTTATGTCATAAAAAGAATTTGGTAGGACACCTTCTTTGTTTGTTTTGCCAAATATTTTATATAATATTGTGATAAATATTCTTTAAATATTTGATAGAATTCACTTGTGAATCCATCTGGCCCAGGGGATTTTTTTTTTGCGTGTGTGTGAGGATTTTATTGATGGGTATTTAAATTTCTTTTTCTGAGATGGGGTTATTTAAGTATACTATTTCCTCTTTTGTTGACTTAAGTAATTTATTTTTGTAAATATTAATTAATTTCACCTAGATTGTAAAATTTATTGTCACATAATTGGGCAAAATAGCTCCTAATAATTGCTTTAATTTACTCCTCATTGGAGGTGAATTCGTCTTTTTCATTTTTGATACTGGTAATTTGATTCTCTGCTTTACTTTTTTAATCAAATTAACCAATGTTTTATCTATTTTATTTATTTATTTTTCTGCCACAGAACCTACTCCTAGTCTTATTTATTAGCTCAATAATTCTTTTACTTTCAATTTTTATTCATTTCTCCTTTGATTTTTAGGATTTTCAATTTAGTCTTCAATTGGAGATTTAAAATTTCTTCGTTTTTAGTTTTTTTCCCTTAGGTTTTTAGTTGCATGCCCAATTAATTGACCTGCTTTTCCTCTATTTTAGTGATATAACATTCAGAGATATAAATTTCCCCCTAAGTACTACTTTGGCTGTATCTCCTAAATTTTGATATGCTACTGCCTCATTATCATTCTCTTTAATGAAATCAGTGATTGTTTCTATGATTTGTTCTTTGATCTACTCATTTTGAAGAATTAGATTATTTAGTTTCCTATTAATTTTTTATTTGCCTTTCCATAAACCCTTATTGATTATAATTTTATTG
This sequence comes from Gracilinanus agilis, assembly GCF_016433145.1. Lineage (NCBI taxonomy): Eukaryota > Metazoa > Chordata > Mammalia > Didelphimorphia > Didelphidae > Gracilinanus > Gracilinanus agilis. The sequence goes on along the minus strand of NC_058132.1, from coordinate 389,265,627 downwards.
CATTATAACATGAAAAAATTGTAGTTATTATTTCTGCTTTTCTGCATTTGGTTTTCAAGTTTTTCTGCCCTAGTACATGGTCAATTTGGGGGTATGTACAATATGCTGCTGAAAAGAAGACATATTCCTTTCTATTTCCATTCAGTTTCCTCCACATAACTATTAAATCTGACTTTTATAAAATTTCATTCACTTCCTTAACTTCTTTCTTTTTTTTTTTTTGGTTAGATTTATCTAGTTCTGATAGGGGAAGGTAGAGGTCCCCCATTAGGAAGACATGAGTTCAAATCTAATCTAAGTTGCCAGATATGTGACCCTTGGCAAATAATTTCACAACTGTTTCCTTGTATATAAAATAATAATAATAGCACTTAGCCTATTTCCTGTCACATAGTAGGTACTATATACATGTTAGCTATTATTTTTCCTATGCCATGCTGATTCTAATATATATAAATATACATATACATATGCATTTATATACATGTACGTGTATACTACTATTATGCATGTATACACATATACGTGTATATACATATACATAAAAATATAAATAGATGTGCATATCTGTATGTGTATAAACACATTCAGGGATGCACTGGTATGTACTTAATAAATGAATCTCCAAAGAAAATACTCATGACACATCTTATGTTAAATATGCATTATTAATATTTTCTCTATCACTTTTGTAAGTAAAGGTAATCAAACAAATACAATTCATATTAACAGTGTTTGCCAATTCTTAAGGCATAAATGCTCATGCTGAAAATTTTACAATTAGTTCTCATGATCTGGTATGAGGTGGCTTATGTGCAAGTTAGAGTATATGTATGGGTATGCAATGATATCTATGTGTATTCATACATAATGCCCACACACATGCATGCTGTGTTGATAGAAAACAATCCCATCCAAGAAAGGATCCTTTGTTATCTCTCTTAGCCTGAGTCCAGGAATGGAGGACCATAAGAAAATTTTTTTAAGCATCTTATACTGAGAAAATGGACAGGAAGATTGATTGTCTCAGATTTAGGAGCACATTAAAAAAAAGAAACAGCATAATTGAAAGAAATCTTTTTTCTATTAAAATTTAATAAAACTTGTTAGAATTTTTAAAATAAAAAGGATTTTAAAAAAAATCTACTGAAATTGGGTTCATTGATATACAACAAAAGAAGCTATAAAGTGCTCTGAAAGCCTTAAGCTTTTCTGTGACACCACCAGGATTTGACCCTTTCTTTGTGTAAGGTACAGGTCTCACCCTTGTTGGTTATGTAGAAATCTGCATAGGTTTATCTAAATGTAGCTCACAGGAAGTCTTTGATAGATAGCCCAGGAATTTTGACCTCCCCTCTCCAATAGAGACTATGTTCTTGCCTGGAGGGAAGCACAAAAAGGGGACACAAGATTTCCCATGCAATTCTCTTCAGAAAAGGGGTACTACACTGGGATTATATCAGTCTCCCTCAAAAGTCTAAAATTATGATTAAAAAAAAGATTCAAGCAGCTTTCATGGTCACTAAACCTAAACGTGGTAGGGGATATCTCAAACTCTTATCAGAAGGTTTGACACACCAAATACTTACACAAAAGGCCATCACAAATAGTGAATAGCAAGTAAATCAAATTTTCCTAAAAGATATCCAGCAAAAATCAGAGACATTATGTTAATTAGCTTCTACTAGAAAATATACATTGTGAATGAGTTTTCTCACTGAAAGTGAGATTGCTCAGTTCATTGAGGGGAGAGCCCACAACCTACCCTAAGGGAAATTCCTTAAAGTTTTTAAGGGATGCAAGCTGAGAAACAAAGAATGTGTCTGCTACTTCCCAAAATATTTTCTTTCTCTCTAGAATTGTTCCTGAAGACAGTCTGGAGTCATTTATGTCCTCAAGGAAGAAAAAAGAGTTATCTTTTCCTTAGCTCTTGAATCAATTCTGTTCCTCTTGTAGGAGTGCAATACTAAGGCATCATTCTCTCTATCCATTACCTAATAAGTCCTTGTTTAGCACAATGTGATATATAATTGATACTAAATAAATATTTATTGACTGGATAAAATTTTGACTCCCCCTACAAAGGTAAAACATTTTTAAATGAGCATCTTTACTTAATGCTCTAACATGGAGAAATGGGAGGAAAATACTCTATTCCTTCCAAGACATGATATAGTTAAATTTTTTACATCTAGGATATTTATCATTAACAATTGAGTTTCAAACAGAGCACAATTTGCTAAATATTTATGAAAAAAGAGGTAGAAATAAAGGATGAATCAGATATAAGTTTACCTACATACATGAGTTGCATATATTTTGTAAAATTTGTACATGACCATCAGCTGCTTAGCAAGCCTTTCAATTGTGGATATTCAATATATATATTTGTTGGTTTTCTGAAAGGTTAAAATATTAAACTTTAAACCTCTCCCAACTTTAAAGGAATCAAAAGATCCAAGTTCTTACCCCTGAAAGGTATACATAGTTGGCATATAGCTCCATGTTCACTAGGTCATTGATGGCAACTTCACAGTCCGTGTGGAAGTTCTGGAGCACCTGGGACCCCATTTCAACACGATTATAGTTTAGATATCACAGATCAGGATTACTGCTGAGGGATATTCAGTCCTATTCCAGCTCTACCACCACTCTAATGCAACTGTTATTCATCTCAGTCAAGGCCAGTATGGAAGTATGACTGACAGTCACTCTCCACCAATAGGATTGTTCTTCACCATCCACATGACCAATCAGAATGGGGAAGGATGTCTTAGAATACATTTTCCTGATTGCCATGACTACCCTGAAAGGGATGGGAAAGACTGTTTTTCCATCTATGAAAAAAGTACATATATTTTTAAAATTTATTTTAAAATATATTTTAAAAATTTTTCCATGTTTCCATGATTCATATTCTTTCCCTCCCCTCTTCCTTCCCCCTGACCCCAGATCTGACAAGTAATTCCACTGGGTTATACAAATGTTATTACTTGATACCTATTCCCATATTACTCATTTTTGCTCTAGAGCAATCTTTTAAAACCTAAACCCCAAATCACATACCCATATATACATGTGAAAAGTGATGTCATATGTTTTGCTTTTGCATTTCTATTCCCATAGTTCCTTCTCTCAATGTGGTTAGCATTCTTTCCCATAAGTCCTTCAGGAGTGTCCTGGCTTGTTGCAAAGTCCATTACATTGGATTGTGGCTATGAATATTTTGCATAAACATTTTTCCTTATCTCTTTGGGGTGCAAACCTAGTAGTGGTGTTACTAGATCAAAGGGCATACAGTCTTTTAAAGCCCTTTGTGCATAATTCCAAATTGCCTTCCAGAATGGTTGGATTAATTCACAACTCCACCAGCAATGCATTAGTGTCCCAATAAAAAACATGTTCTTTGTAAAAAGATGACAAATATGATCTGAATTTCTCATAGTCCTTCCCAAATTGAAGAAAAGTAATTAAAATGACAACATCAGGGTATTAGCTATTCAGTGGCCCAGTTTCCAGTTTCCTAAAATGCTTTAGAAGAGATTAGGCCATACTTTTTTTTTTTTTTTAAGACAGAAAGTATAGCAAGGAAAGGAAAGTTTATTGAGGAAAACCCCCTAATAATACTAAGAATTACATAGCACTTTAAGATTTTGCAAAACACTTAGTTTGTGAACTAATTTGATCCTCATAACAATCCTCTCACAGAGGTACTATTTCATATCTACATTTGTAGATGAGAAAACTGAGGTAGGAAAAGAGATTATGTTACTTTTCCACATCACAAAGCTAATAAATGTCTATTAGACTTAAAATCCAAATTTCCTTTATTTGTAGCTCATAATTCTTGTCAGAGTTAATTAATTAAGAATATTTTTCCATGGTTATATGATTCATGTTCTTTCCCTCTCCTCTTACCTCTCTGCTCCCTGAGCTGACAAGCAATTCCACTGGGTTATGCATGTATCATTCAAAACCTATTTCCATATTATTAATATTTGCAATAGAGTAATCATTTAAAGTAAAAATCCCCAATCGTATCCCCATTGAACCATATGATTGTTCATATGTTTTCTTCTGTTTTTCTTCTCCCACAGTTCTTCCTCTGGATGTGGATAATGTTCTTTCTCATAATTTCCTCTGGATTGCCCTGGATCATTGCATTGCTGCTAGTAGAGAAGTCTGTTATATTCGATTGTGCCATAATGTATCAATCTCTGTGTACAATGTTCTTCTCCTGGTTCTGTTCCTTTTGCTTTGCATCAATTCCTGAAGGTCTTTCCAGTTCATATAACCCACAACCATACTAGCAGTGTATTAGTGTTCCAACTTTGCCACATCCCTTCCAAAATTTATTATTTTCCTTTACAGTCATATTGGCCAATCTGCTATATATGAGATGGTACCTCAGAGTTGTTTTGATTTGCATTTCTCTAATTATGCAAGATTTAGAACACTTTTTCATGTGTTTATTGACATTTTTTATTTTTTTTATCTGAAAACTTCCTATTCATGTTCCTTGACCATTTATCAGTTGGGGAATGACTTGATTTTTTTTGGACAATTGACTTAGTTCCTTATAAATTTGAAGTTTTTGTTATAAATATTTTCCTAATTTGTTGCTTTCCTTCAATTTGTTTGCATTGGTTTTGTTTGTTTAAAAATATTTTAATTTGATGAAATCAAAATTATTCATTTTACATTTTGTAATATTCTCTCTGTGGAGTGGAATTTTGGAGAGGCTTGTACCCTCAGAATCACTCAAATGAGCAGACAGATGACTTGATAAGATGCTGGCAGAGCTCATGTGGCTTTATTCAGGGGTGTGTGTGGGGAAGGGGGCATAGAGTGAGGGAGCACTATCTGAAGAGGCCTCTCAGAAACAGTGGATGTTATGCTCAAATTTACTCAGAATTTATAGGGATCCAACACAATGCTATCGCCTTTTTCCCACCATCTGAGTATTACATAATGCTTTTGTATGTTACATTTCTTTATTTTGTTCTATCCTCCTTAAGGTTTTTATTTTTTTAAGCCCTTAACTTCTGTGTATTGGCTCCTAGGTGGAAGAGTGGTAAGGGTGGGCAATGGGGGTCAAGTGACTTGCCCAGGGTCACACAGCTGGGAAGTGTCTGAGGCTGGATTTGAACCTAGAACCTCCCGTCTCTAGGCCTTACTCTCAATCCACTGAGCTACCCAGATGCCCCTATTCTCCTTAAGTTTTTCCCAATGCTTCCAAGCCTATGGGAACATTCCTTAAGTTTTCAATTTCTCAGTTGTGTCAAAATTTAGGCCTGTCTGAGGTTTTTCAGGCTACAACATTTCTTGGGCTGCAACATTTCTCAGGCTGCAACATTTAGGATATGTAGTCAAGATTATAACTTATAAGTTTTGAGATTTTTTTCATAGGAATTAGGACACCCAAACTTCTTCCCACAGGAAGAAAAAGAGGGGTGTGTGTGTCTCTTAGCCACATTTGTAAAGATTATATTAAAGGCCTATATTTATATATTAATATATATGAAGCTGCATGGGGAGGAGATTTCTCTACACTTCATAAGGAGAGATTGATATCTCCCTAGTGAAGTGTACCTAACTTGCACTAATTTTCTATAGGAAGTTGCCAATCTATGATTACTAATACTAATCAATGTATACTGGGAAATAATGCACAATTTTATCTCATACATTATCTACCTCTTGCAAGGTCATTAATGAATATTTAATTTGCCACATCAAATGGCATTCTTTTTTTTAATTTTTTTTTATTATTATTTTTTAAACCCTTAACTTCTGTGTATTGGCTCCTAGGTGGAAGAGTGGTAAGGGTAGGCAATGGGGGTCAAGTGACTTGCCCAGGATTACACAGCTGGGAAGTGTCTGAGGCCGGATTTGAACCTAGGACCTCCCATCTCTAGGCCTGGCTCTCAATCCACTGAGCTACCCAGATGCCCCCAAATGGCATTCTTTTAATCTCCATTCTTTTACTTTTCTGTAGCATTTCATGCTATTTGACCATTTAATTCTTTTTCTTCCTTTTACTTCCATGACATTTACACTTATATGTTTTTTTCCACCCTCCATCTTTAATCTATCTTTCTTAGTTTCCTTCACTAGTTTCTCTTTATTCTTCTGACACCCAGGTGTGGGTGTCTTATAAAGCTCTGTTTCTGATGTCTTATCTTCTATTTCTACTCATTTTGCCTTGGCAACCTGATTGTCTACTGTGACCTCAAATATAAGTTCTGTATAGATGAATCACAAATCTATAGCTTCAGCCCTGAACTTTGTATAAGGTTCCACTCCCTAATTTCCTTTCATGAGTAATGTAAAATAGGAAGATTAGGGGACTTGGAATTGCCTAGTCCTAAGCATTTAAAATTCTGAAGACTATTGAGACAGAAATATAATTCCATGGAAGGTAAATATGGTAGGAAAGCAACAGTTTGTATACTGATTAAGGAATTCAAAGTGGAATTTATGCACTGTGCTCATAGATGGAACTTCCCTTTAATCCTTCTTTATTATTTGTTCTTGACTCATGAAACTATGTCTTTTCTAGAAAATATATCCCTATTCCCAGAGGTTATTTCTTCTATTATTGTCAGGTTCCTGATTTCTCTTAGCTCATTACTTTTATCTGGCTAAGGAATATAATAACAGAATTAATTAAAAGGGCTTGTGACTTTAATTACACTGTTACTTAACCATTCAATGTCTCATGCTAATTGTCACATGTAGCTTCTGCTTAGATCAGCCTAGAGGAGGAGTCGGCAACGTATGGCTCTCGAGCCATATATGGCTCTTTTGAGGGCCAGATTTGCCATTCTGCAGGAGCCATAAAGTCAATTTTTTTTCAGGTGCTGTTACAGGAGTGTGCACTGTGAGCACTGTATGGCTCTCATGAAATTAAATTTTAAAAAATGTGGCTTTTAAAAAAACATTAATATTCATTTTTAACATGTTTACATGCTTCATGCCCCTACTTTCCCCTTCACCCCCCGCTCTTCCCCCACCCATGGCCAATGCACATTTCCACTGGTTGTAACATGTGTCCTTGTTCAGGGCCTATTTCCATATTGTTGTTAGTTGCATTTGTGTGGTAGTTTCGAGTCCACATCCCCAATCATGTCCGCCTAAGCCCATGCGTTCAAGCAGTTGTTTTTCTTATATGTTTCCTCTCCTGCAGTCCTTCCTCTGAATGTGGGTAGTGTTCTTTACCATAAATCCCTCAGAGCTGTCTTGTGTCATTGCATTTCTGCTGGTACAGAAGTCCATTACATTCGATTTTACCACAGTATATCAGTCTCTGTGTACAATGTTCTTCTGGCTCTGCTCCTTTCACTCTGCATCAGTTCCTGGAGGTCTTTCCAGTTCACATAGAACTCCTCCAGTTTATTATTCCTTTTAGCACAATAGTATTCCATCACCCACATATACCACAGTTTGTTCAGCCATTCCCCAATTGAAGGACATATCCTCGTTTTCCAGCTTTTTGCCACCACAAAAAGCGCAGCTATAAATATTTTCGTACAAGTCTGTTTATGATCTTTTTGGGGTACAAACCCAACAATGGTATGGCTGGATCAAAGGGCAGGCATTCTTTTATAGCCCTTTGAGCATAGCTCCAAATTGCCATCCAGAATGGTTGGATCAGTTCACAACTCCACCAGCAATGCATTAATGTCCCAATTTTGCCACATGCCCTCCAGCATTCATTACTCTCCCCTTCTTTCATTTTAGCCAATCTGCTAGGTGTGAGGTGATACCTCAGAGTTGTTTTGATTTGCATTTCTCTAATTAAGAGAGATTTAGAACACTTTCTCATGTGCTTATTGATACTTTTGATTTCTTTACCTGAAAATTGCCTATTCATGTCTCTTGCCCATTTTTCAATTGGGGAATGGCTTGATTTTTTATACAATTGATTTAACTCCTTGTATATTTGAGTAATTAGACCCCTGTCAGAGTTTTTTGTTATAAAGATTTTTTCCCAATTTGTTGTTTCCCTTCTGATTTTGACTACATTGTTTTTGTTTGTACAAAAGCTTTTTAGCTTAATATAATCAAAACCATTTAATTTACATTTTGTAATTTTCTCTAACTCTTGCTTGGTTTTAAAATCTTTCCTTTCCCAGAGATCTGACAGGTATACTATTTTGTGTTCACTTAACTTGTTTATAGTTTCCCTCTTTATATTCAAGTCATTCACCCATTCTGAATTTATCTTGGTGTAGGGTGTGAGATGTTGATCTAGACCTCATCTCTCCCATATTGTTTTCCAAATTTCCCAGCAGTTTTTCTCAAATAGTGGATTCATGTCCCAAAATTTGGGCTCTTTGGGTTTATCATACACTGTCTTGCTGATGTCATTTACCCCAAGTCTATTCCATTGATCCTCCTCTCTGTCTCTTAGCCAGTACCATATTGTTTTGATGATTGCTGCTTTATAGTATAGTTTAATATCTGGTACTGCTAGGCCCCCTTCCTTCACATTTTTTTTCATTATTTCCCTTGAAATTCTTGATCTTTTGTTATTCCAAATGAAATTTGTTATAGCTTTTTCTAATTCAGTAAAGAAGTTTTTTGGTAGCTTGATAGGTATGGCGCTAAATAGGTAAATTAATTTGGGTAGGATGATCATTTTTATTATGTTAGCTCGTCCTACCCATGAGCAATCAATGGCTTTCCAATTGTTTAGATCCAGTTTTATTTGTTTGGAAAGTGTTTTGTAGTTGTTTTCGTATAATTGCTGTGTTTGTTTTGGTAGATATATTCCCAAGTATTTTATATTGTCTAGGGTGATTTTAAATGGTGTTTCTCTTTCTACCTCTTGCTGCTCTAATGTGTTGGAAATATATAGAAATGCTGATGATTTATGTGCATTTATTTTGTATCCTGCAACTTTGCTAAAGTTGTTGATTATTTCTACCAGCTTCTTAGTTGATTCTCTAGGATTTTTTAAGTATACCATCATATCATCTGCAAAGAGTGATAGTTTAGCCTCCTCATTGCCTATTTTGATACCTTCAATTTCTTTTTCTTCTCTAATTGCTAATGATAGTGTTTCTAGTACTAGGTTGAATAAAAGAGGTGATAATGGGCATTCTTGTTTCACTCCTGATCTTATTGGGAAGGCTTCTAATTTATCCCCATTGCATATAATGCTTGTTGATGGTTTTAGGTATATACTGTTTATTATTTTTAGGAAGGGTCCTTCTATTCCTATACTTTTCAATGTTTTCAATAGGAATGGATGCTGTATTTTGTCAAAGGCTTTTTCAGCATCTATGGAGATAATCATGTGATTTTTGTTTGTTAGACTGTTGATATGGTCAATTATGTGGATGGTTTTCCTAATTTTGAACCATCCTTGCATTCCTGGTATAAATCCCACCTGATCATGTTGGACGATCTTCTTAATTACTTGTTGGAGTCTCTTTGCTAATATTCTATTTAAGATTTTTGCATCTATGTTCATTAGGGAGATTGGTCTATAGTTTTCTTTCTCTGTTTTTGGTCTACTTGGCTTTGGAATCAGTACCATATTTGTGTCATAAAAGGAATTTGGTAGGACTCCTTCTTTGCTTATCATATCAAATAATTTGTGTAGTATTGGGATTAGTTGCTCTTTGAATGTCTGATAGAATTCACTTGTGAATCCATCAGGTCCTGGTGATTTTTTCTTAGGGAGTTCTTTGATGGCTTGTTCAATTTCTTTTTCTGATATGGGATTATTTAGGTATTCTATTTCTTCTGCTGATAATCTAGGCAATTTGTATTTTTGTAAATATTTATCCATATAGCATCCAAATTCATAAGGGAGAAACTGGCAGAGCTCAAGAAGGAAATAAATAGTAAAACCATAATAGAGGGAGATCTAAATATTCCTCTTTCAGATCTAGATAAATCAAACCAAAAAATAAATAAGAAAGAGGTAAGAGAGGTTAATGAAGTCCTAGAAAAATTAGATTTAATTGATATGTGGAGAAAAATAAATAGGGACAAAAAGGAATTCACCTTCTTTTCAGCTGCACATGGTACATTCACAAAGATTGACCATGTAATAGGGTATAGAATCATTGCAAACAAATGCAAAAGAGCAGATATAATAAATGTAACCTTCTCAGATCATAATGCAATAAAAATAATAATTAGTAAGGGCACCTGGACAGGCAAATCAAAAACCAATTGGAAATTAAACAATATGATTCTCCAAAACCAATTTGTCAAAGAAGAAATCATAGAAACAATCAACAATTTCATTGAAGAGAATGACAATGATGAAACATCCTACCAAACTCTGTGGGATGCAGCCAAGGCAGTCCTCAGGGGGAAATTTATATCCTTGAGTGCATATATTAATAAATTAAGGAGGGCAGAGATTAATGAATTGGGTATGCAACTCAAAAAAATAGAAAGCGAGCAAATTAAAAACCCCCAGATGAAAACTAAATTAGAAATACTAAAAATTAAGGGAGAAATTAATAAAATTGAAAGTAAAAGAACTATTATTATTGAATTAATAAATAAGACTAGAATCTGGTATTTTGAAAAAACAGATAAAATAGACCAAGTACTGGTCAATCTAATAAGAAAAAGGAAAGAAGAAAACCAAATTGACAGTATTAAAGATGAAAAGGGAGACCTCACCTCTAATGAAGGGGAAATTAAGGCAATCATTAAGAACTATTTCGACCAATTCTATGGCAACAAATATAACAATTTAGGAGATATGGATGAATATTTACAAAAATGTGGCTTTAATGGCTCTCACGGCCATAAAAAAAAAGCAAGAAAAATAAAGGAAAATTACCCTTTAATCTTTACTCTAAGTTCATCAGTTCTCTATCTAAAAGTGGAAACCATTTTCTAGTTTGTGACCTTAAGAGCTGTGGAACATTGTATTAATCAGGATTTCTCTTTTATCTTTATAAGTTTGATTATCTTTACAATGTTACTATTATTGTGAATATTGCTTTTCTGGTTCTACTCATTCCATCTTGTATCAGTTCATGTAATTTTTACAAGGTTTTTATGAAACCACTGAATTCATCATTTTTTATATAGTAGCATTTTTCTTTGAGACTTTGAAGCTGTTTTCACATTGTTGTCTTCTAAATTTATGTTTTGGTCTTCGCTGGTGCCACAATAGATTTTTATGGTTAAGCTCTTTTGTTGTTGTTTACATATTTTTCCAGCCAGATTTTTACTTTGGGACTTGCTCACCTGGGGTAAGGAGGCACTGTGTTAAGTGTCAATTTATTCAGGTTGCTGTTTTCAGAGATAATTCTGGGGATATTCAAGTTTTTGGTGCTTCAATGGTTGTGTGATGTGGGGAGAGATGTGGTCACTGTTCTGGTCTGTGCTTTGATCTTTACAGAGGGAGGAGCCCTGTTACCCTGAAGCCATAAGAGCAGATACTCCTTTTGGCTCTGAAACTGTTACCAGACTTCCTTGCTTTCCTTCAGCCTTAAGTGCTAGAGTTCCTCTGCCTTGGAACTGGGACCAAGGCCCCTGCCTCCTTTTGACCCCTCACAGGTACTGTTCTCTACCCTGAATCTGTGACCCAGAACTATGTAGGTGCCAAAGAATTGTCAGTCATCACCAGCTGCATCCAATTCCAGTAAAGAGCCCCCTGTATTTCCTTATTGACCAATTATTTGTTTCCCTCACCATTCTCCCACGGGCATTGGTAGTGTTTCTGTCACAGCTACCTTCCAAGTCCATTGCTGAGTGGGTGAATTTAATAGAAATCCTACTCTTTATTCTGTTTGAAAACACATTTTCAGATGCCTTCAATGAGAAAGATATGGATGGTAAAATTATTTTACTTGAAAAGGATATGAGCCAAGACTAAAGTGGAAAGTTAGTGCACTGCTGCTTTCTGTTCACAGATTTCTGTGCACTCATTGCAACCTCTGTGACTGTGGTTGATTTTCTGCTGCTTGTGCCAATTTTGACCTGACAATCCAAAGAAAACAGAGGTTCTCCACCAGTTAGAACTGCACCATCCACATGTAGAGCCATTGGTTACAACAAGTGAAGAAATTTTGAATGCTGTGGACATGTTCACTTACCTTGGCTGTGTACTTTTCCACTGATGTACATAGAGATGATGAGGTTGAGGCATGCATTGCCAGAGCAAGCTCAGTATTTGGGAGGCTCTGAAGTATGGGGGAGAAGAGATATTAGACTTCCTACTGAACTGAAGGATTACTGAGCCACATTGTGTTGAATCATTGTTGCATGTCAATGAAACCTAGACAGTGTACCAACACCTTGTCAAGAAATGGAGTCACTTCCATTTGAATTATCTTAGGAAGATTCTGAAAATCATCTGGTAAGATAAGGTATTGGACACTAACATTCTTTCTCAAGCTTAACTGCCAAGCATTTAGACTCTACCTCCGAGAGCATAACTCTGATAAATTGGCCACATTGTTCAAATGTCAAATGCACATTTGCCTAAAAAAAGTTTAACAGAGAACTTACACAAGGCAAGGGCTCACATAGAGGACAGAATAAGAGATGTAAGAACACTCTAAAAGTCTTTAAAGAACTTTGGTATAAATTGTGAGACAAGGGAGACACTGGCATAGAACCATACAACATAGCATGTCCACATCAAAGAAGACACTGTTCTGGGAGCAAAGCAAAATTGTAGTAGCTCAAAAGAAGTGTGAAATATTCAAATTTAGAGACATCTCTAACTCAAATGTTCAGATGGGATATTTGTGCCTGTAGGCTTTAGCCTCCTGAGTTGTATTGGTTTGATCGGCTACAATCATACAAATTGTACATTAATCCCAATAGAGTGATGTCATTTTGGTCTGTTTGAGTATGAAGGATAACCATCATCATCACCACCAATTAAATCCATGGGTAATGATAATGAGATCAACAAGTGAAAGTATAGAGGGAGAAGAGAAGAGGATCTAGAATAGAACTCTGTGGAATATCTAAAGTTAAAGGGTATGATCTGGATAAGGATTCTTTGAAGGATACTTAAGAGGAATGAGGAGAGTGATGTTCCAAAAACTAGAGAGCAGAGAATATTAAAGAGAAAAATTTGCTCAACAGTGTCAAAGCTGTGGAGAGATAGAGGACTGAGAAAAGGCCATTGGATCTGTCAACTGAAGATCATTGGTAATTTTTAAGAGTAGGTGTAATACTAAGGTTGGAAATTGGATTATAAAGAGATAAGGAGAGAAGGCACCTATATGGGTGGCCCTTTCAAGGCATTTAATTAACTACAAAGGGCAGAAGCTATATAGGATGAGGATTAGCAGGGATGGAAAGATCAAATGAGGATTTTTCAGTATAAATATGGGCATGTTTGTAGGTAGTAGGGAATGAATGAATAGATAGGGAGATTTTCAAAAGAAGAAGTGACAAAGGGAACAATCTATTGGAGACGGGATAGAATGGAGTCACTGGACTAGGTGGAAGGGTTAGCCTTGGTAAGGAATAATACCACTTCATCATATGACATAGGAATGAAGGAGATAATGGCAGAAGGCATCTGAGTGAGAGATAAGAGTTCACAGCAAATCTCCTCATATTTTTCTGTAAAATATGAAGCAAGGTTCTCAGTTAAGAGTACAAGTGGTGGGGGCAGCCAGGTAGCTCAGGGGATTGAAAATCTGGCCCAGAGATTGGAGGTCTTGGGTTCAAATGTGACCTCTGATACTTCCTAGCTGGGTAAGTCACTTAACCCTCATTGCCTAGCCCTAACCACTCTTCTGCCTTGGATTTAATAAACAGTATTGATTCCAAGACAGAAGGTAAGGGTTTATTTAAAAAGAAAAAAAAAAAGAGTACAAGTAGAAAGGGAGTTTCGAGAAGGAATTTAGGAAGAGCTCCTATGGGAGAGTGGTTGAGTTGATAAGGTAAAGATTTGCCTAGCAACAGTGAGAGCCCACTTTGTGGGATTGTATAATATAAATTTGGAGTCAATTCAGTCAGAATGGCTACATGATTTTCTTCACCTTTGTTCAACAGCAAACTATTTATATAAATACTGATTTGTAGTTGTTATTAATATAATGTGTGTCTTTGTATATTGATTCCCACATATTTTGTAAATTCATTCTTTTGAATGTAATTTAACTTTTCTGGTTTTGTTTGTAATCTAAAGATATACTAATGATTTGTGTAGATGTTTTATATCCTGCCATTTTGCTACAGTTACTGTTCACTTTATGTTGACCATATCATCTGTAAAAGGTAGTGTTTTTTGCTTCTTTGCCTATGTTTATTTTCTCAGTTTTTCTTGTTATATTGTTCTAACTAGCATTTCTAGGACTCTTTTGAAATATTAGAGATGGGGATTGCCAACCTTCCTTTACAATTTACTAGAAAGAACATTTTCCTTTTTTCTTTGCATATAAGGTTGACTCTTGAATTTAGATACCATACTGTTTTTTATCCAGTCTTCTTGATTTCATAGACCATAGTGTATAAATACCATCCATTGGAATTTCTTGACCAAGTTAAAAAGGAATGGTTTGCCATTTCATTCTCTAGTGCATTAAGACAAACAGGGACTAAGTGACTTGCCCATAGTCATCCAACTGGTAAGAGTCTGAACTTAGGTCTTCTCAACTCTGCCCGGTGTTCTATCCACTGAACCATCTAGCTGCCTTCACTTACCGTATTAAGAGAGATATTATGCATTCTAATTTTTAAAAACAGAATGAAGAGTTAGATTTTCATTGTTGATATATTGTAGTTATTTTTTGATATGGCATTTTAGGATATAGCATGTATGGTTACAATTTTCATTATATTTAATCAGCCATTCTTGGGAATTATACAACTGAATCAATGTGGAAACTGTTAAAATGATGAAGTCTTTTTGCTAATGTTTGTGTTATTGTTTATTAGGGACATGGGCTCATATGCTTCTTTCTCTGATTTTCCTTTTGCTGGTTTTGATATCAGGGAAATATTCATACTATACAAAATAACACCATAACATTGGAAATAATTGTTCTGCAAATATTTGATAAAACTTAAATTTCTGGGACTTGGAATTCTAGAATTAGGAAATGCTGTAGAACTTACTCAACATTTTCAGATATCAAATTATTTATATCATCTATTTTTTGTTCTGTTAATTTGACCATTTTACATTTTATTAAATATTTATCACTTTTACTTTATTATTTTAGTTGACACATCATTGGACAAGTTAGTTATCCTCTATTTCATCTTTAATTTTTTGGAATTCTCAAATCTGGGTAAAAATATATATATCTACTAAGGCCACCAACGATGCCTTAAAATAATCACACTTACCTTTGCTTTGGGTTCTGAAGGATCAAAAAGAAGTAGTTCATGATATTCTTTATCTGTGGTTATATGCTAAATTTCCCAACTGCTCCCACCTGATAAACTGCCATGGTAAAAGGACTCATCTTACAATTTTGAATCAGGTCAATAAAAGTTTTATTCTTTTAGAAAACAAAAAGATAGAGACATGTAAATGGCTACATGGGGACACCTTTACAAAAGCAGGTATCTTCTATAGGATTTGAAGGAGTACTTCATATTCCCAGAAACAACAGCTGGTTTCTATTAGCATTACCTTTTCAGGTGGGCTAATTTATTGTAATTATCTGTCAGTGTAGGAGCTCCACATATGGATAATGAAATGAATTAGCCATGGCCAGTATAAAGAATATGTTATATTTTATGGAATAAACAATGACCAATAAGGAAGTGTGTTTTTTATGACAAAAAATAAAAACAAAATAAAAAACAAAAAAAAACACTCTACTTGTACTGTTTCTAGTGCTTTTAATAGGAATGAATGTTGCATTTTATCAAAAGTTTTTGCAGTGTCTGTTAAAATAATTCTACATTTTTGTTGTTTTGGGTTATTGATATACTTGGAATTTTTCCTAATATTGAAATATCCTTATATTTTTGGTGTGAATTTTTGTCATAGTGCATGATTTTGTGATATATTACTGTAGTATCTTAGATTGTATTTTATTTTAAATGGTTCATCATTATTCATTAGGGAAAGTGGTTGGTAATTTTCTATGTTTTCCCTCTTTCTGGTTTTAGAAATAAAAATCGCATTTGTGTCATAGAAGGAATTTGGTAGGAATTCTTTACTTATTTGAATTCTTTACTTATTTTTTCAAACAGCATATTTCATATTAGAATTATTCTTTAAATATTGGATAGCATTATTTTGTAAACCCATCTTTTCCCATGTTTTTTCCCCTAAGACTCACTAATTTATGGCTTGTTCAATTCCCCGGTCCCCAAGACAGGATTAAGTTTTCTTTTTCCTAGATTTTAATCTGAATAATTTACAGCTTTGTAAATATTCATCCATTTCATTGAGATTGTCAGTTTATTAGCATTTAGTTGTAAAATAGCTCCTAACAATTGCCTTACTTTCATCTTTATTTATTTTTAATACTGGTGGTTTGGTTTTCTTTCTTTTTCTAATCAAATAAGCTAATGGCTTATCTTTTTGTTTAAAAAAAAAACAACTCCTGGTTTTCCTGGTTTGTTTTGTTTTTACTTTCAATTTAATCTCTCTTTTGATTTTCAGGATATCTATTTTGGTGCTTAATGGGATTTTTAATTTGTTCTTTTTAGTTGGATGTCCAACTTATTGATTTACTTTTTCTCTTTAATTGATATAAATATTTAAAGATATACATTTTTTTTAAATTTGTTTTGGTTGTATACCACAAAAATTTTTTATTTATCTAATTGTTATAATTTTTAAAAATGAATTTTTTTCCTGTAATTTGTTCTTTCCCTTCTTACTCTTAAGGATTATTTAGATTATAATTATTTTTAAATACATACTTCAAAATATCTTTACTGAATGAAATTCTTCTTGAAATATGTTTTGAAAAATGTTCACTTGACTTTTCTACATTTGTGAATTTTTTATGTCCTATTATCATTTTTGTGAAAGTGTCATGCACAACCAAGAAATAGGTATATTCCTTTATATTCCCATTCTATTTTATAAAGGCCTATAACTTCTAAAATCTTATTCATCTCCAATAAATTTTTCTTGTTCATTTTATGACTAAATTTATGTAGGTTTAGAAGAGATAAGTTGAGGTCTCCCTAATAAGATTTCACTATTTTCTTCTATAACTTGTTTAACTTTTCCTTTAAGAACTTGGATGCTGTACCACTTGGTGCATATACATTCAGGGTAGATATCAATTCATTGTCTTTGGTACCTTTTCGCAAAAGGTTTCTCTGATTATCTCTTTTAATCAGATTTATTTTTGCTATTGTTTTGTCTGAGATCATAATTGCCTTTTTTTAAAATTTTAGCTAAAACAAGAGATTTTGCTCTATCCTATTTCTTAAAAGCTGTGTGTCTTTCTCTTTTAAGTGAGTTTCTTATAAATAAGCTATTGTTGGATTTAGGTTTCTAATATGTTCTACTATCCTTGTCTATTTTATGAATGAGTTATCAGTGAGGGAAAGGCTGAAGCCTATCTATAATAGTGGAAGAGCTGTTCTGATTTCCTGGGGAGAAAGTGTTAGACTTGGAGTCAGGAAGACCTGAATTTAAATACTGCTTCTGACATTTATTAGCTGTGGAAATGAGGGCATGTCACTCAATTCCTCTAAGCCTCACTTTCCTCATCTGTAAAAGTTTGACTTAATAGCTTCAGAGAACCCTTTCAGCTCTAAATCTACAAATCCCATGATCCTATGATTCTTTTGAAGTTCCTACTTGTCCCCCACCTCCATCTCTTATCTTTCTTTTGCTCTCTAGGGCTTAGTCCATATACCTCACTCTTCACTTCTTTAACTATGTTTACTTTCTCTGTATTAATGACATGCATTCTCAGAAGAAACATACTTCTCTAAGATATCACTTAATCATGTTTGTGTGTATATTTTAGGGACAAAAGTAACTAAGTTAACGATACACAGAGAGAAGGAAATGGAATTGGGCAATTATGCAGATGCAGAGGAAAAGGTAAGGTCACTGAAGCTAGATAGGTTATGAGGAATGGAAAGAATGAGGTGTCAGCTTCCTTGGCTTGTGGATGATGGGGAATGTTACATAAATAGCTATGAGATTTGCAAGAACTGATTTGGGCCCATGATATATATGCTTAGCCCAATCCCATATTGAGCTGCACACCCAATAGTCAATAAAGTCGACTACTTTATTATATTATATATTATACATAATATACTATTATAATGGTAACATCTTATTGCTATCATTAACTTGTTTTAATTCCAGGAGCAATATAATGATCTTTTGGGGTCAGCTTGTCTCCTCCTCTCATGAGAGTTTATATTTAAGGAAAAATTAGGAATACTATGACATATACTATGACTATAATGAGCTGTCAAAATTTCCTAACACTTAGGCAGAGGTTGAGTTTTTTGTTTTAATATGCATTTATATTCATTTTTTGCTAACCCCTTACTTTTTATGTTTGAGAGAAAATTTGGGTTACTAGAAACATTTGGGTCAAGAAGCAGCAGATTATACTAAAGTACCTGTTAATACACAGGTATGAGGAGGGGAAGTTGGTGAAAGAGGGGGCCCTCCCTTGGCCCTTTCCTCAGTCCCAAAAGAGGTGGGTACAATGGATAACAGCAGTCTGAGTACCCTGCTTTGAAATGCTAGAAGGGCCCATGGCTCTCCTTGATCTCTTTCTTCCATCATTGCCAAAGGGGGCCTGTTTTTGAAGCTTCTTTGCTGCCAATTCATTCTGGCTCAGCTCTCGAAGTCCCCACTCTTTCCTGTCTTCTAAGAGACCCTCAAAATCTCTTTATGATTCTGAGAAGGCTCGTCTGCTGACAAAGATTATTCTTTATCCTTATGGTAGGAGGAGGGGCCATCATTGCTAAGCAGGGTCCCTCCTGCTGAGAATATGAGGTAGGTGATAGTATTTGGTCCCATGGCATGTTATTCTTGGTGTGATGTGGCTTGGTGTATTATGGCTTGGTCTTCTTCTTCTTCTGGAAGTCTACTAATGTAAAGCATTAGTAGAGAGTTGTCCAAAAAAGAAAAGTCATTGGAACATTTTTCAAAATGCATGAAAACAGTACAGATGGAAGGCCAGAAGGAAACACAGACTAACAGGACAGCTTTGAAAGTCACATGTTGAATTTATTATATACTTAAAAAGAAAAGCAAGCTATATAGAATAAAGGTTTTTGGTTTCTTGTATTAAGCTTGTTTGATTATGAAAATGTTAATTTTATTTAGTATTATGTTCAGAATAAACATAAAAATATGGATTCAGCCTCTACAAGGTACCATTCCCTTTGCTAAATATTGATAACAAGAAAACTAAAGCTATAAAGGGATTCCAGGAGTAGGTACTCTCTTTATTCAGGGTCAAACTTTCACTCTCAGGAATGTGTATAAGGCATTGCTTTACAGAGGAAAGTGTCTCTGGGCCCCATTTTGCTCATCTGTAAAATAAATGGGAATTGGACTAATGGCATTTAAGGTCCATCCTCTACCTTTTATAAAGGGTTATTTCCAACTGAGTGACTGCAACAAAAATATTCAGTTGTGTTCCATTAATACACAAAATATCCAAAGTAGATTTTAAAATTGAAATTCAAGATTATTCAATAAATAAACTTTATACTTTAGCGCATCAATATTTAAACTGAGTTTAGTTTAGTTGAGCATGGTGAAAATGTGATCATAAATATGGATGTTTGAAAATTGCTTTTCATTGCTATTGGCTATCTGTTTCTCAAATCCCTTTGTTCTTTCCTCTGCATTAGTGAGATAGACCTACAAAAAATCCTCTTAGCAAAGGTACTCTCGTTCATTCTTTCTGAGGGATCCATAACCCATAACCTATGAAAAGTTGAGAAATAGATATTTACTTTTGGAATGAAGTCTAGAACGAAGGGGTATCAGTAATGAGGATTTCTATGATGACTGCTTCTGTTCTCAGTCCCTACCTTCATCCTCAATGCAATCTATGGACAACTGGATTTGTAAGGTATAGCTATCTAGGGGTGTGTGGGGTCAAGCAACTAGCTACAAATATCTGTGATTTGAATTGTGTTATTCTTAATATGATATAGTATCCAAATTATTATACAATTTGTGTAGCTCTTCCTGGAGCAAAAATCACTTCAGAGTACCACCATAGTGTAACAACCTCTGGCAAGGCATTGACTGTTCACAAAGACCCCAGAGAATTATAGTTCACCTTTGGAGAGAGGAAACTTACACGAGATTAGTGCTAAAATAGGAGCTCTCAAGTTTTCTATAAACCCCTTAAGGCAAGAGAGAATGAGAAGGGTCAAGTGGAATTTGTCCTAAGGCAGCAATAGGAAGACCTTGATAGTGGGTGGTCTTCACCCTTACCTCATTTTCACCTTATATTTTTTCAATTAGCTCAAGAATATCTTTATTGGATTTAATATGATTTATCATAAATTCCTACTATTGTCTCTGTCCCCAAATTGCTTAATGCTCCTCTGTCTGTAGCATAAGGATGCAATGGAAGACACTATCAGTGTGTACTTTCCCAGGACAGAGCTGGAAAACTCAATCCCTCCCCATCCCTTGTCTCACCCCTTCACCAATCTTATTATATGAGTTTTTATCTCTAGCAGGGCTATGAACAAAGTACAAAATTGCAATGAATGTGAACCATTTTAAAAATAATTCTACCCCATAGACAAGAGCACGAGAATAACCAATTATTAATAATAGCATGTTCCTGAACAAACTATGGGATTATTGTTTTACAAAGGACTTTAAAAATTCTTTTAAATTTTAATTTCAACTACTGTATATTTGAGTATAATTTGATTTTCTAAAATTTAATGGACCATTTTAGCACAATATGTCTTACATATATAGAAGAGAGACACTTGTTATAGTCTATCTCTGATCTAATATAATTCATTAATGAAATAATTGAAGAGAGAATTGAATGAGATAAATGTTAGAAATCATATGTGACCTTGTTGAGCCCACCAAACAAAAAAAGAAAGGAGTTTGTAGCTACTCTTGGACTAATTCAGTCATTTTTGCCTCTTCTGGCCCATGTTACTGAATTAAAATCATTTATTAAGCACTTACAATGTGCGAAACATTGTAATAAATGCAAAGGATAAAAATAGGAAAACAAGGCTCTCCCTGTTGTCAAGGAGCTGACATTCTAAGAAAAAATATACATCATAGGTTTTAGTTCCAAGTTAGAAGGAAAAGGCCAATGGTCATGTGTATCCAGATTCGATTCGATTTTCTTTTCTTTAGTGTCATTTCCATCAATAAAACAATATCTGGTCCTGATGTTGAATCTTTTGATAGAACCAAGAGCTTTACTGTCAAGAAGGGATAGGGTCCTGGATTCAGAGTCAGAAGGTTCTAGGTTTCAAATTTTAAATTTTAGATACTGATGGAGTGATCTTAGGCAATTCACCTAATTTCTCCATTTCTCAATTTGTTCATCTGGAAAATGGGTGATGTTGGACTTGATGGCCTTTAAAATCCCTTCCACCAGCATTAAATCTATGATTCTATGAACTGTCTTTTCAGTTTTCACTATCTTTGTATGCTTGGGAGGTAGACTATAGTATTTATAGCAGCAGTTGAGAATTCATATCCTCCCAAGAGTTGTTTCCCTGGATGATGGCTTTAGGGGATTGCATCCCTATCTGTAAACTTTGACCCTCCTCATTGCAGTGGGGATCAGCAAGAAGCAAAGGTGAGAATGTGAGGGGGCCACAGCTATTCCTGAGATTCCTAAGTACCATCTACTGGGCTGGGTCCCTCTGAATGACATGAGCTGATGGTTCAGGTGTGGTGGTAGTTTAAACTTCCTGGTCCACGTTGCATCCTTCCTCACTCTCTGGATTCGGCTTCCCTGCATCAGCAATGAAAATAGCTTGACAGAATTGATGGTGGGGGAGATGACTGACTACTTCTTTTGACACAGGGATCCTTTATGGGTTGGTGGCTATAGGATTAGTGGACTGGAAAGCACTGTTATTCCAAAGATTCTTAGGCTTGCCTGCCTAAGAGTAGCAGTTGGTTGACAGTTGGTGTGGGTGATGAAAGGAATTGTGGACCTCTTCTGTACAAGGATTGTTTCATTTGATAGATGTGAGGGAGGAGTCACTGCTATTACTAGGGCTCTTGAGCATAGGGTCCTTGTATGGAGTAGAATTCTGGGAAGGCTCATACCTCCAGAAATCACTCTAATGAACAGACAGGAGACTTGATAAGATGCTGACAGAGAAAAGCGACTATATTTGGAGAAAACAGTGGACAGAAGGAAGGGGGTGGGGAGGAGAGAGGAAGGGAAGGAAAAGAAAAAGGATTCTGCCCACACAAGAGGCTTGCTCAGAACAAAAAATGTCATCTCTACTTCTAGATACAATGACAGAATTTTATAATAATCCTGACCCAAGATTCCCCTCCTCTCCTTTGTCCAGTCCCTTGAGGTTTGGGGGGAACGAAGGGGGGAACTGTGACATTTACAGTCTTGAGTGTGTGATTTTCAACATTATATGCCCCTAAAGACTCCCATGATTAAGAAAAACCCATGACTATATCAAGGGATTCCCAGCCTAGGACAAAAAGATACTTCTGAAACTCGTTGTACTTTTCTTCCTTCAGCTTATCTTATAGTTTGATTTTCTTCATGAGGCTTTTGAAAATAGGTCAGGAAAACTAGAAGTTTTATCGGGTGTAGGGAGGTAGTTTTTAGTCTAAGGAATAGTACTGCTAAGGTGTCTTGAAAATTGGGGTTAAGAAAACCAAATCTCTCTCTTGAGAATTACACACTGAATCTCATCCCACACAGTCCTTGACTATCTTCTTTCCTTTCCTTCCTTCCCCACCAGATCTGAGGAGAAGTGGCAGTAGGGTATTTATGGTAGATTGAAGTGTCTGGCACAGAAATCTCCTGTCTCATATTTAGGAAACCTGAGGTTAACTTTACTATTCAGGTCATGGTAATCCATTAGAAAGGTAGTATTGGAAGTGATAAGGATAGTGAGTCACTTCTCTGAAGGCAATGCTAGCAATACTTTTTTCTTATTTTGTCACAAAATAAATGGTATGGAAGAAATGTTATTGTTTTGTTTATTTTAAGGAAATTGAAAATTCTTGAAACATTTAACATTTTTCTATCTGATGTCCCTTCCTCAAATATGTGGAGTGGTATTTTGGGGGGGGTATACACCCAGAAATCACTCTAATGAGCAGACAGGAGACTTGATAAGATGCTAGCAAAGAGAAAGTGGCTTTATTTGGAGAAAATAGTGGATAGTGGGGAAGAGGGGAAGGGAAGGAAAAAGGATTCTGCCCACAAAAGCAGCCTTCTTGGGTCAAAAAGTGTCTTCTCTTCTAGGTACCATCACAGAATTTTAAAAATTATCCTGATGTAAGATTCTTCTTCCCTCTGTTCAATCCTGGGGTGGGGGGGGGGAAGGGAAGTTGTGATAGTTCAAATTTTGATCATGTGATTTTCAGCATCATATACCCTTAAAGACCCCCATGATCAAAAAGCCCCATGACTATCATGAGATTTTCAGCCCAGGACAGTAAAGATACATTTGAAACTGCCTGTTCTTTACTCTTTCAGCTTACCTTACAGGTGGCATTCTTCCCAGGATATAGATAAACTCTTCTCAAGGTTTTTGAAAATAGATCAGGAAAACTAAAAATTTTATGGGGTATGTATGTGGGTAGATTTTAATTTAAAAATAGTAATACTTAAGGATCTTGAATATTGGGGTTATAAGCCAAATACTATTCTGAGAATTACACACTGAATCTCATCCCATACATATAGCAAATGAAACCAAAGACATGGCATTAAATATAGGATAGTTTGAGAAGACAGGTCATAGAGATTGTTCTGAAAGACAAAAAGAGAAGAAGGTCTCTCTCACAGAGATGAAAGGCTGAAGGGGTTCAAGGCTTTTTTGAGGACACCCACCCAAAGCCCTTGATAATAATGAGGGTGAGGGATCGGGAAGTAGAAGCCACCTTTCTGATAGACACAGCTAGATCCTTCCTAACTGTACTGCCCTTGGGAGCTAAACTTAGTAACAAAGAGAACTTGCTTGGCAGGAGTGAAAGGGGAGAATTTCCCTGACAGCCAATGATTGTAGAATATATATAAAAAAGAATAATTTTTTTTTCTGCTATACCACCAAATGGACATTATTGTAAGAAAAACAAGTCTCATCTCCCTTTTTACAGATCTGGGAATGGAAGTTGAAGATGAGCAGACTCAGAATACTATGTAGGGGGAAGGGATCCTGAAACCTGAAACAAAGTGTATTTAACTGTTTATTGTCTGTCTTTGTAAATCTATGTTGTCATGTGTGGGCAAGTGGGAGGTTGGAAAGAACTCTCTGGGAAGGATTTATGAGTAACTCTGTCTCTTCCAGTATTCCTGAATATGGTTGATGTTTAGAAGACAAGAGAGTGAGTAATGAATTTATAAAAGCACTTATGTGTGAATTGTGAGTTTCTTAAATGTTAAGATAGCTGAACAAAGTGAAAAGGAATAATTCATTAGATTTTACCCTCTGTTTTAAAAAAGGCAGAGGCAGGTGAAATAATCTGTTTGACTCCTCCTCCCCCTTTCCCCCTCTACTGGCCACAGAGAAAGAAGGTGGGAAGAAGAACAGAAAGAGATGTTTGATCTCTCAGCTGGATTTCCTAAATGGTGCTTATTTCAAAGTTAGATTACTTGCATACGTGGTTTTGAAAAATAACATCTTAATTCTGAAATATGCTCCTTGAACTGAGCAAAATAAATATAAAGTTCAAAGTCTCAGAACTGCAAATTGTCTATGAGGTTTACAAGATTACAGCAGGCTTTTTTTAAGCATTATTATTTTATACCAATCTAGTAGTGGGAAAGCATGCTGTTCTCTTTGAGATTTAAAGTGAACAAAATGGTTAGATGATTTAAACTTTTAAGCATATCCAGAATGGTTTTCATCTTATTAAATTAAAATTGAGAATTGACTAATACATTTCTTAATATTGAAAATAGGTAGCCAACCTGCTTACCAGAAAGAGTTTGCTTTAAGGCCAACAAGCAGCTAAACAGATAAGCAAAGGAGGCCAACTCATAATAATATTTGGCTGTTTAATGAAGTGCAATGATTCAATAACTTATAGTATCAAAATTTAGTACCAGCTTTTTGGAAGAAAGAGGAGATGAAGCGCTAAGATTTTGTGTAATCTAGAAAAGTGCTCACAAGTGAAAATGTTACAAAATGTTATGAAAATTGGGAATGAAAAAAGTTTAAAATCTATAAATATGAAATGGAACATATTTTGGAAGTTTGGAATACTGCTAAATGCTTTATGAAATATGGTTAAGTGTTATATGGATTGCCAACAAAGTATGTACTTCAGAAGAAGAATGATTTCACTGTTTGAATGTAATCTTTGTTTAATCTTAATTAATGAAATTTGTACTTCGGACTAAATTAATGTCTGGGTGAATTGGATAAAACAATGTGCTAAG
The DNA here is from genome assembly GCF_016433145.1 of Gracilinanus agilis. NCBI lineage: Eukaryota > Metazoa > Chordata > Mammalia > Didelphimorphia > Didelphidae > Gracilinanus > Gracilinanus agilis. The sequence continues at coordinate 389,240,122 of NC_058132.1, read as the reverse complement.
AAATATAGTATGTAAATGACTAATTAGTAGGTAAAAATAATACCTGGTGGAATGAAGTTCATTTGAATAATGATGGTGAAAAGAAAGTAGAAGGAGAGAGGGTGTTGGATTAGAATATGAAAGAAATGGGTTGTTAATGAATTTTAATCAGAGTATGGGGCTTTTTAGCAAAGTCTATTGGGAGGAATATAATAGTTAAGTTTCAAGCATGTAGATACCTGAGGAGAAGACAAAAAGGGAAAGTTCTATTCTGCTTTGAAAGTGTGTGAGATGGAATGAAATGTATGATTCTCAGAGTAAAATAGTTGGTTTGTCCCTCCACTCCATATTCCCAGAGCAGAGTACTCCAGGGGGAAGGTTTTAGCATGTTTCAATAATGTTAAATTCACAAAGAAAATTTGTTGCTCATCTAACCACTCCCAGGTCAAAACCAGCTTGGGAAAATACATTTTCACTTCTAACTTCAAGGACAATGCTTCTGAGAGTGTTTGGAGAAAGTAACTCTTTTGTTCTATATATTTCGCTTACTGTACCCTGAAATTAGTTTACTGCACACAAAGTTTTGTACATCACAGCACCCCTCCCAACAAGGAGACTGGATGAGAAGGGGTGGGAGAAATCTTGCATCAGGATTACTATAAAAAAAAGTCTGTTTTTTATTTAAAAACTACAGATTGTCATTAGGGAAGTCTGCCATTCATTTTGCTATTAGAGCATTTTGCCAGTTAGGGCAGAATGCCGGTAAGACCTTATCACACCAGAAGATTTCCATTATGGGAATCTTCTACCTTTTCTGAAAGAAGAATAGACTGCTGTTCTATCGCTGATGATGGGAGATTTTCAGGCCAAGTCTAAATTTCATCCCACTCAGTTTGAGGGCATGTGCTGGGATCGTGGAATGCTAGTGGGTTCTCAGTTCCTCTTTTGGGAGGCAATACTGGTCAGCCAGTATTTTTGGCTGCCTCTCCAGAGAAGGAGATCTCTGAGTTTTTCTGACAGCTTCTACCCTAAGAGAAAGGATAAGAGAGAGTGCAAGTGAAACTGCAGTGAGATTTGGAACACAGAAAGCTGGAGCAGCAAAAAGATTATGTAAGTACAAAGAAGGGCCCAAGGTGTGGTGGAGGGTTAACCCTGACTCTGAAAAGTTCCCTTGCATGTACATGGGTGTGATGTGTTATAGATGTGGAGTGAGTGTGTGGAGCCCCCCCCCAGTATGAGCTTCTCTAGTGTACCCATTAGGGGCCCAGCCAGAAATAGGGTGAAGCAAGTGTATATAAACAAAAGATCCAGGAAGCAAGGACAGAGCAGGAGCAGATTCCTGACTCTGTTGAGGATTAGCAAAGTTGAATAAACTCTAGCTAGTTTTGCAAGATATTCTGGACACGAAAGTCAGGGAATGCGCAAGCTAGGATTTTTTTTCTGGGTTTCAATACATCTCAGGCAAGACACAGATTGCACTGGTGAATCCAAGAGCGAGCAGACTAGATTGACCAGTTTTCAGAACATGTTTTGATTAACAAATCCAAAATAAGAAAACAACTGGGAGAATTTTCTGCCAGGAGATTTTTACAGAATTTCTAGATGTCTTGACAGACAAACATTAATTGTCAGAATGGGTCAAGAAAGTTCAAGAAGAAAGAATAGCAAGAAGGAAAAAAAGTGTTTATACAAAATTTCCCCCAAACAGCTCTTTAGGGGTTAAATTATAAGCTTGGGTGAAGAAAATGATAAAATTTTGTTGTTTACATTAGGGAGGCCTTGCCCTTGGCAAAGGTGCCTTATGTTGGCCCAGATTTGGTTCTAAGGAGGAGTGGACTTGTGAACAATTAAATTTCCTTGTAAAGTTAAAACAGCCTAGAAATGAGGAAGTGTGTGGTTTGTTGCCCTCTGGCTGCCAGATGTGGAGATGTCTGTTTTAAATAAGAGAAAGGAGGAGAAAGAAGTTTTAGAATTGTATAATGAGGTAAGGAGGATGAGAATTTGTGGGATCCACTTAATGCTCTTCCTCCCCCATATTTACCAGCTTTAGATCCCCCTCTTCCTCCACCACTTCCTCCAACACCTCCACCACCTCCTATTCCCTAGGCACTACCACCTCCAACTGAGGAGAATTTAGCCTCTCCACTTGCTCCTCATGGATCCCTGTGTCTAAAACTTAAACAGTTAGTAGAGGACCAGAGAAACCTGCCCCTGAGGGGGGCAGTGAAGCAGTGCCCATTAAGAGAAGTTCCAGTGGGACAAGGGATCAGATTTGTTAATGCTCCTCTGAGTGGTTCTGAAGTGGATTTTCTTTTCTCAGAGGAAGAGCAGCCAAGGCTGATCAGCCAAGCTGCTATGAAGGACTGGGACAATGAGTATCCCATAGCCCAAAGTGGACTGAGAGGTGAACACAAATTCCCTCTCCAAGATCCTAATTGGGATCACAATAATCTAGACCGTCAGGACAATATGAGAGATTTTAGGAAAGTTATTATTCAGGACATAAGAATAGCAGTACCCTTGAATCAGGATCTGAATGGTGTATCTGAAGCCAAACAGGAGAGAGATGAGATCCCCTCTGATTTTTTTTGATGAGCAGATGCTGTGGCCTAGATGTGACTGATAATTTCTGGCCAGATATTAATAGGAAGCTTCAGAAAGTAGAAGAATGGGCTAATTCACCATTAGATGAGCTCTTACAGAAAGCACAAAAGGTATTTGTGAAAGAGGAGCTATAGCGGGAAAGACAGACTAGGAATGGAATGGTTCCCAGAAAGAAGAGATGGAACAATCATTCTGGAAGGCTTCCAGGGGCTTCATGCATACTTCTTATGTGTAATAGCTGTGGAAAGGATTGTCCCAAACAAAACAGAGAGAGCAGAAGATTCTCTCTCTCTCTCAGAGATTGAAGACTGAAGGAGTCAGAGACTTTTTGATGATTCCCTCCTGGAGCCCTTGATAATATTGAAGGTAGATGATCAGGAAGTGGAGGTTATCTTCCTGAGAGATATATTCACCACTAGGTCGCCCTTTATTGTGCTGGACCCAGGGCTAAGCTTTGTAAAGGGAAACTTATTGTGACTGGGGTAAAAGGAAAGAATTTTCCTGTCCTCCTCACTCAACAAATCATAGTGAAATGGGAGTAAGAGAAATTATCAGGGCAATTACAATTTCAGAGAAGAAATCTCCAGAGCTCATAAGGTGGGACTCCCCATAAGGTGGGACTCAGAAGGAGAATAGAAGTTCTCAGGAACTGAAGAGAGCTTTACAGTCTGAATCAAGGATACTAAAGTATGAATCCATCTTGTTAAAGATGACCTAGCTCTGATATCAGATTCCAACTTGAACCCTGCAATGTTTTTATGGGGAACGAAGAAAGAGAATCCTGAGGAAACAGAGCATTATTATAAGAAGACATAGATCATTGTAAAAGGAGAAATAGAAATGCTGTAATTGATGGAAACAAAGCTGCTCTAGTGGATAAAGGGTGTCTTCCAGAACCTGTGGATTATATGCACTCCACCATGCTTTGAAAATAAAAGGAGAAAGGCCTGTTTTTTCGAAAAGGGAAAGAATTAGTTTATGGGGAATTACTAAATCAAGTGCTTGGGAATCTGCTGGATCCAGAGCAATTAGCAATAATCCATGTGAATGGGTATTAGAAGGGAAATTCTTTTGAACCCCATGGAAATAGATTAGCAGATGAAGAGGCAAGGAGAGAGAGAATTGAAGAACAAATTGATGTTCCCATGATGGCTCTGATTCCTTCCTTGCCTAAGTAAATAGGGAAACCTGAATTTATTGACCCAGAGATAGGCAGATTACAATCCTTGTTCAATCAGGAAACAGCAAATAGTTTTTGACAGATTAGAGAAAGGTAATTAATCAGTCTATAGCTAGGGGTATTTTAAATCATTTGCACCAAGGCAGTCATTGGGGGATACAAAATCTGTGATTTGATATTCTCTTTAAATATGCATTGAATTGTATACTGTGGCCCGGCAGTATAGGCTTGTTTGATCTGTAAGAAAGTAAATAAGCAGAGTCTACAGAGCCATCCTGAAGGTGGAAGGCTGCCAGGACTTAGGCCATTCCAAATAATTCAAGTAGATTTTACTAAAATGTTATCAATTGGGAAAATAAAGCATCTTTTAGTGATCGTGGACCATTTAACATCATAGGTGGAGACTTTTCCTGTTAGTCAAGCCACTGCTCAGACAGTAATCCAAATTTTTCTTGAATACATTATTCCAAAATATGAGTTTATTGAGAATATTGATGCTGCTAATGAGACCCATTTTACATCTTTAGAAATTGGTGGAGTTTTACAGCTTTAGAATTTGATGGGGTTTTCATACCCTCCTTTGGTACCCTCCTTTCTCAGGGATGGTTCAAAGAATGAATAAAGAAGTTAAGAAAGAAGCTCACCACGTGGATAGTGGAAACTCAGTTTCTTTGACCTTACTGAGGTATTAGTACTGAAGAGATATTAGACTATACCCCTTTGCTATTGAAGCCTGAAGACATAATTGTGAGAAATGCTGAATGAGGTTGGACACACTACACTCAAGTGAAAGAGCTAGTAGAACCTCTTGTTCTGGGAATATTGCTGAAATATGTTTCAAAGTTTATGTTAACTATTTGATGTCTGTCTCTTGTAACTCTGTGTCATCATGTGCATACACAAAGGGGATATGTGATTGATGAGGTAACTGTCTCTCCCCCATCATTTTGGATACAGGCTCTGGAGAAGCTCAAAAGGGAATTTAAAAATTAAATAAGACAGGTTGAAGAAAAATAGCAAAGGGAAAATAGTAGCCCGAAAAGCAAAACAGTATCTGGAAACAGAGGAACAAGCATTGAAAGCCAGAATTGACCTGCTGGAAAATGAGGCAAAAAATCAGAAGAAGAGAAGAATGACTTGAAAAGAAAAATGGATCAAAAGGAAAAGGAGAATCAAAAGGTAGTGGAAGAAATTTAATCTTTAAAAATTAGAATTGGGGAATTAGAAGCTAATGACTACATGAGACACCAAGGCACAATAAAACAATCAAAAGGAAAAAAATAGAAGAAAATATGAGATACCTCATTGAGAAGACAACTGACCAAGAAAATAGATGTAGGAGAGATAATTTAAGTATTATTGGACTACCTGAAAGTCATGACCAAAAAAAAGCCTAGATATCATACTACACAAAAATATCTAAGAAAAATAGAAATTGAAAGAATCCATACATCACCTCCTGCATTAAACCCCCAAATGACAACTTCCAGGAATGTTATAGCCAAGTTCAAGAACAAGGAGAATATACTACAAGCTGCTAGAGAAAAATAACAACTCAAATATCAATGAGCCCCAGTCAGGATTACACAAAATCTGGCATCATCCACACTGAAGAACCAGAAGGCATAGGATATGGTATTCTAGAAGGCAGGGGAACTGGGTCTACAACCAAAATCAACTACCCATCAAAACTGATTATACTCTTTCAGGAAAAAGTATGGTCATTTAATAAAATAAAAGATTTCCAAGAAGTCCTGACAAAAAGACCAGACTTACAGAAAATGTGATGCCCAAATACAGAATTCAAGAGAAGCATAAAAAGGTAAATAAGAAAGAGAGAAACATTTAAGGACTTCAATAAGGTCTAATGGCATGTATTCCTATATGGAAAGATGACATCTGTAACATTTAAAAATTGTTATCATTATTATAGTAACTAGAAGAAATATACATAGAGGGTGTGATGGTAAGCTGTTTAGGCTGATACATCAAAAAATATTAAAAAAAACTAGAGGTGGAAAAGAGGATAATACTAAGAGAAATAAGAAAAGAGGTAAAATATATTACATAAAGAAGCATGCAGGGGGTGGGTAAGGGGGAGGGGAGAAGACCAATACAATGGAAGAGAGGAAGAGGTTGGTGACAGGTTAAACATTACTCTCATTGGAATTGTCTCAGAGAGGGAAGAACAGTGAGATCCACTGGGGTATCGAATTGTCTCTTGCCCTATAGAGAAGAAGAAGGGCAATAAGAAATGAAGTGGTGGGGAGTGGAGTTATATAAGGGAGGGAGAGGTTGTGGTGGGACATTCAAAAGACTCTATAGGAAAAGGGGAATAATAAGGGAGTTGGTGGGAAGGAGAGTAATATAAGGGAGGGTAAAGGGGGGACACAAAGTAAAACATTGGAGGGGAAGGGTAAGAGGGAAAGGAGGAAGGTTAGGATTAAAGGAGGAAGTCAAAATGGAGGGGAATACACACAGATGGTAATCATAATTGATTATATTGTGAATGTGAATGGGATGAACTCATCCATAAAACAGAAGCAGATAGCAAAATGCATATGTTGTCTAGAATAAACACATATGAGGGAAGCAGACACACACAAGATCAAGGTACGAGGCTGGAGCAGAATCTATATTTATGATAGTTAATTACACCTTGATAAAAGGCAACATAAATATTGAAGAAATATCAGTACTCAACATATATGCTCCAAATTGTATAGCATCCAGATTTTTAAAGGAGAAACTAAAGGAGCTTAAGGAGGAAATAGATAGTAAAACCATACTAGTGGGGGATTCTCAACCTTCCCCTATCAGAACTAGATAAATCAAACCAACGAATAAATAAGAAGTAAGGGAAGTAAATGAAATGTTAGAAAAATAAGAGTTAATAGATATTTGGAGAAAATCGAATAGGGATAAAAGGGAATATAGAGTGGTACCTTGGAACTCAATTTGCTCATGTGTCAAATCAAATTTTTCCATTTAAATTAATGGAAATGCAATTAATCTGTTCTGGCCCTCAAAAAACATGAATTTTTTGTTTTATATACTTCTAAATAAGAACATGTACTTTATAAATAACAAACAAATATATTTATAGATAATAAGAAAGATTGTAAAGAAATAAACTTGCTTACAAAATGTTATTTACTTTCAAGGTTAGGCAAAGATGCTGGCAGAGAAGGTTTTCATTTCGTGTGCTATCTCTTAACATAACTTACTCTCTACACATGTAATGCCACATTTAAATACAAAATTGACACATAACTTATGATATGTAATTGATATGTGACTTTATTGCTAAACTTAATTGCTATTTTTTTTACTTTACTCAATTATCATCATTTTCTTCATTGAAATTTGACTGTTTTGCCACACTTTCCTTGATTTCACTTAGAGGCTGTTTCAAAAAAAACCTTTCCATGGAAAGGTTTATTTCTTCCTCCCTTTCAAAATGTTTTGATAATGTGTGAAACAAGTGTTATTACATAGCTCTAATGCATGACCTGTTGCAACTATTTCTGGGTGTGTCTTTTCAATAAACTGCTTAATTTTTTTCCAAATCCTCAACATTTCCTTAATCTCGCTTGTATTGATTACCTCATCCATCTCGGGCTCCTCCCCACTAATTTCCTGCAAAATTTTTGTATGTTGCTGCTGCTGTAACTCCTTCATCATCAGTTCCTTGCTGTGCTTCTTGATGAAGTCATCAATGTCAAGCAAAAGCAATTCAATACGGATTCTCACATATCCAGACAAACACTGAACTAAATGAGACGGCCTCGTCTAACTTGTGAAACCAAAAGTTCAACAGGCTATCTAGTAGAGGGTGATGGAAGCTTGTGATTCAAATATCTGCTTATGACTTAATGAGTATTTACAAAAATATTAATTGCCTGGGTTAACAAAGAAGAAATAGAATACTTAAATAATCCCATCTCAGAAAAAGAAATTGAACAAGCCATTAAAGAATTCCCCAAGAAAAAATGCCCAGGGTAGGATGGATTCCCAAGTGAATTCTATCAAACATTTAAAGAACAATTAATCCCAACACTATACAAACTATTTGACATAATAAACAAAGGAATCTTACCCAAATTCTTTTTATGACATAAATATGGTATTGATTCCAAAGCCAGGTGGTCCAAAAGCAGAGAAAACTATGGACCAATCCTTAATGAACATAGATGCAAAAATCTTAAATAGAATACTAGCAAAAAGACTCCAGTAAGTGATCATGAGGATTATTCACTATGACCAGGTGGGATTTCTATCAGGATTGCAAGGATGGTTTCATATTAGGAAAACCATCCATGTAATTGACCATATCAATAACCAAACCAACAGAAATGACAACTCAATAGATGCAGAAAAAGCCTTTGACAAAATACAACACTCGTTCCTATTGAAAACACTAGAAAGTATAGGAATCCTTCTGCTACTTCCTTCTTCACCTTTGTTACGATTAAAATTCTCTCAAGAGGCTGATTTTGGGTAAGAAATATCAGTTTATTGACTATCTTGTTTATTGGTTAAACCAGCATCGTAACTGATAAAGTAACATATAGGTTTATGGCACTCTAAAATGACCACAGAACCTGAATCCTCTTGAGTAGCTTAATAAATAGTTTTAAGAGGTACTTGAATATTCCAAGACATTTCTAATCACTAAGTAGCTAATTAAGAGATGATTCATCAAATCCTGAGCCCTTCTCCTCACCCAACAGGTGTAAGAGGGAAATTTTAGGTATTATATGTGTGTGTGTGTGTGTGTGTGTGTGTGTGTGTGTATTAAGGTGTGGCCACCAGGAATCAATAATTCAGATTGATTCCATAATTAAAATAGACCCAAGTCAGGATCAAGTTTAAGGTAGTTTATTTAGTTTATTTACAATTAGGAAGGTAGAAGGTAGGGAAATAGAGAAAGGGAGAGGGAAATAGAGAAAGGGAGAGACTAGCCCGGGTCTACCTGAGGCCAGGTGGAGAGAGGATTGAAAAGGTAATTAAACTAGACTACAAGCTGCAAGGCCTTAGCAATTAGGGAGGCAAGAAGCCTACTTAAGGTAGAGAGTCTGGAAATGCCAAGGTAGATCAAGGAAGTCAGCCTAACTTACCCATGTGACCATTCAGAGTAGAAGCAGCCTGATGTCTCAGCCGAGATCCTTCAGCACCAAGTTCAAAGGGGGAACTGCCCCAACAGGAAGTAACCAACATACTTGAAGAGATAGTGTCTTTCATCACTTCCTGTGGGTCTACCTCTAATTCAAGTGGACAAATGGCAGCCTCTACACTTTTTTGGACTGCCCAAAGGGCAGTCTCTTGTTCTTGATTTGTTACTTATTGTCACATGTGGGTAACTCATCTCCCCTCCCACTAAGGGAGGTAGGGATGACAGTATCTTTGATGGCTAGAATTTTAACAATGAATGGGCTTGAGCTAATTCTATTTACACACAGGTCAGGAGGTGAAGGTCCACAAGTATAATGGAAAAGAATCCTTGCCTCCTTCATTTATTAGCCAAATTCTGTTTTTTTTTTAAAAAAAGGACTTTCTTTGGGATTCCTAAGGACAAAGAAAATGCAAACAGCAGTAGATTGGTTAGACTCTCTGACCTAGATAACGGACATAGTGATTTTCTCTAGTATACAGGAATTGGGGCCTTTCTACTCCAGGGCCCTGATATGAAAATTAATACACCTGTCTTACACAAAGAGATTACCTCCCAAGACTCACCACTCCACTTGCACAAGTGATCTCTATTCTATAGTGTTTTCCTCCAACAGAATGTTTCTACCATTCCCACTACCTCTTATTTTCAATCTCTCCCTGTCTACTGTCTCTTTCCCCCATATCTTCATATTCATAAACATGCTTGTCTCTTCCTCATCCTCAAAAACTTTGTCACCTCCCACTCTTTTCTTAACCCCTTATTCCTCTGACTCTGCTTTTTCCAAAGTTATCAGTGATTTTAGTTGCTAAGTACAAAGATCCTTTCTTAATCCTCATTTTCCTTTACCTATCTGCAGCTTTTGACATTGTTGATAACCCTCTTTTCCTGAATAATTTCCTCTTTATAGGTTTTTGCAACACTATTTTCTCCTGGTTCTCCTCCTGTCTATCTCAGTTCTTTTTGCTGAATCTGTATCCAGGTAACATCATCCAACCATAGGAGTGTCCTGGGTTGTTAAAGCCTGTTGATTTCATCCTGGCAACATCTCTCCAAAATAACCCCTTCTCTCTTCTGATACTGCTACCACCCTGTGGAGGACCCTAATCTCATTTTTGGACTATTTTAATAGTCTGCTGATGGATCTGCCTGCCACAAGTCTCTCCCTTTTCCAAACTATCCTCCATTTAGCTGCCAATATGATTTTCTTAAAACATTTGTCTTTATTCAACAAAATTCCCAGTAGAGTGGCTCCCTATCACCTCCAGGACCAAATATAAAATCTTTATTTGGGTTTCAAAGTCCTTCATAACCAACACTCTACTCCACACATTTTCACCCCCTCTCTCCATACACATATAATTTCTTTTAGTCTTATTTCCCAGAGTATACTCTTCAGTGCAGTGATATTGATCAACTTGTTTGCTTAAATATTCTATTTCTTAGCTCCTAGAATTTTCTTTGCCTGTCCCATATTGGGAATGTTCTCCCTCCTGATCTTTGCCAACTGACCTCTCTGACTTCCTTTGAGTCCTAAATGAAATTCCAACTTCTACAGGAAGTCATTCCCAATCCCTCTGAATTCTAATGACTTCTTTGAATTATTTCCTGTTTATTCTGTATACAGTTTATTTGTACAGATTTGTCTGTTATCTCTCTCATTAGATAGAAAGCTCCTTGAGGGCAGGAGCTCATTTTTGCTTCTATATATCCTTACCACTTACCACAGTACCTGGAATATAGTATATGCTTAATAAATGTTTACTGATTGATTATTGATTGATTAATCAATGTAAACACATGTGTTATATCACTATTAAGACAATTCAAACTCAAAATTAAATTTTGACCTTTTATACAATTTCTGCTTCCTGAGACAATTTCTATTTTTAAGTTGGAGAGAAATAATTCTTACAGTCAAGGTTCTCTAGTTTTAGGCAAGACTGAAAGACTGACAAGTATTTATGGCAAAATTGCTTTGGAGATTTTTCCCACCCTTCTTGGAGTTACTGAAGAGATGGGGGGGGGAACCTTTTAAATAGGCTTCAGATGAGTACCTTTTGCTGAATAGATATTAACCCAGAATCTCAGAAATGACAAAATATGTATTTCCATCCTTACCATTCATTCACAAAACCAAAAATCCATTGAATATGCTCTAACTTTAGATGAATGGATACCAAATTTATAATATTCAGCTAATCAGGAGTCCCTGGGGAGAAAATTATAAAATTATGGAATTCTCAGAGGAGGCCAAAATAATTAAAATTTAGCTCATAAACTGGACCCCTAGAGTGATCCACCGTCCTTTGCTAAGAAGAAGAATGAAGACATTTGTGTCAATGGGTCTCAGAATTGGGCCCTTGTATACTGAAACCTCTTTTTCCAAATTGGAAGTCATCAGGTGCTACTGAAATTGTCTTCATCCCAGACTAGTTAAGTGACTGATAATTTATGCAAACAAGGGCTTCTACTGACATGTCATTATGACCTATAACCTAGACAATGCACAGATAGGAACGGGGACATGCACAATCACCTCTTCCTATGTCTGGAAGACTTAGTCTCTTTCTTTCAATTGGCAAAATTAGTCAGATGGTCAAATAGAGCAAATTCACAGGGCAACTCTATTACAAGATTGGGAAGAGGACTTATTACAAGGGTTCAAAAAGTCTTTGACTTATATTGAGTAAGTTATTGTTTGGACATGGATATCATTCAAAGTTGAGCAGACCTGGACCACACTGACCTCCTATTTAAGAGACCTGAAATTTTAATTCATGTGTCTGTTTAAGTTGCAAAGAAAAATATTGATACCATACTCTCAATCTTAGGTACAAATTTGCCAGAAACAATTTTTAAAAATTAATCTAACATTCCAAATCCAAACATTTCTAACTTAGAGGAAGTTCTATAGTAACATAGTCTTTTCTCCACTCCGTGAAATCCTTCTCACACAAGGCAATTTGAAGTAACATATGAATCTTAAATAAGATATGACAAAATTCAGTTTAGGGTTAACATGCTATGCCATCTTCTCCTAAAACTACTAAATTCTTTCTTTGATTCCTTTGAGGGTCTACTGGAATGATAAAAAAGGACTACCTTGCTGAGCAATAGTCAAATAGTTTCTAATATGCTTTTAATACCCCAAATCTATCAGTCTTCTGAACTTTAAATTTCAATATCTTTGTTGAGAGTACCATTATTCTTCTGAAGAGTTGTGAATTATTCTTTGACGCCTCCTTCTCCTTCATCCTATACACCAGGTCAGCTGCCAGGTCATGTTCACCTGCACAACCTCCCTTGTTCAAATCTACTTTTCTCCTCTCTCAAGGCTACCACTCTGATTTAGGCCTTTCTCACTTCCTAGAATTGGCCTTCTACTTGGTTTTCTAGTTTCAGGTCTCCCATCTAGATCATCTGTCTTCTATTCAACTACAAAAAGTAATATTAAACATATATTAAAACTCTCCAAACAATGGAGAGAATTACAAAAAATAAAATGGACAATTTTGATTACCATAAAAAAAGTTTTTGGTCAGACAAAAATTAGGAGGGAAACAGATGACTTGGGGTAGGGGATCTTTACAGCAAGTTTACTAATAAAATTCTTACCAGGAATCCTTGAAGTTCTTTATTGCATTAAAGATATATTTTCACTTCCATAAGATTATATCTAGTTTGGCAGAGAAAGTTATTTTTAGTTGAAAACCTATATTGTTTGCCCTTTGGAACATGGTATTCTAAGCATTCAAGTTCTTTATGGCTGTTGCTAAATTTAGACTGCTAAATCTTGTCTCAGCTTGACTTTAGTTCTTGACACTGGAATTCATTCCGTTTGCCGAATTTTTATCATATTATTATTTTTTGACTATTATTACTCTATTAAATTAACTATTCAAATTTTTTTTTGGGGGGGAAACTCTGGATTTGGGCTATTATGTTCCTTGGAGTTTTCATTTTGTGATTTCTTCCAGGAGGTGACTAGTGGATTTTTTTCCATTGCACTTTGCCCTTTAGTTTTAAGATTGCTGGGAAATTTTCTTTTATAATTTCTTGAATTGTTTAATTTGTGGCTTTCAAGTATCCCATTAATTCTTAAGTTATTTCTCTTTTAAATGTCTCTCAGGTTGGTCATTTTTGTTATAGCTTACATTTCATCCTCTTTTTTTTAGGCTTTTGATGTTTTTACAAAATTTCTTGTTGTCTCATGAAGTGTCTTCTATTTGGTTCTCTCTAATTTTTGAGGAGTTTTTTACATAAGGTTTTTTTTAACCTTTGCCAAGTTGTTAATTCTCTTTCCAGTTCTTTCTCCCCAAACTCTCATTTATTTTTCCAGTTTTTCTTAGTTCCTTTATTTCATTTGCAAAACATTTAAATGAACTCCTGCTTTATCTCCTTGAATAACTCTACTTGAGTTTTCTTTTGAGGCTTTGCTTTTAGATTTAGCAGTGAGTAAGTTCAAAAACAAGCAGTAGCTATGGGTCTCTAACCTCAGGAGAAGTAACATTCAGTAACATTCTCCAACTTAATCTGAAGCATGAAACACAATAAATGAGGGAAGAATGGAAAGCCTAAGTCAGGAAATAGATTGTTTGCTCATTCTGCCACAATCTATTTCCTAACCTGAGATTTCCATTTGGGCAAGGTTCTATGCTCTTCTGCAGGGAATATCTAAGAGCAGTCTGGGATTTCTTCCCTCATTTATCCTGTTTTAGGCTAAATTACAAAGCCTAAGATTATATCTCATTGTGGAAGGCAACTGGTAGGCAAAGGTCCCCTTCTCAGACTGCCCTGGTTCTATGATTTAGATCTGGTGGTAGCTGCAACACTGCCAGGTGGTACCTCTTCAAAGTATCCTGTATAAGGTTGGTCACCTCTGTGTGAATCTGGGATTATTTCTTGCCTTTGGGAATAGTCTATTCCTGGGCTGTAATGCTCCACATGGTAGTTTCTGGCTAGGCTTAGTTGGTCCCTAGTTTCTGCAGACCTATCTCCCTTTGCTAACTTGGTCTGGAAAAATTATGATTTGTTTTCCCTTGGCTCTCCCAATCAGGATTGTCTGTTATATTTCATTATCCATGTGGAAGAGTTTTAGAAAAGACCTCTGCTGTATTACTTCTTGATATTCTGCCGTCTTAGTTTTGTCTTCTAGGGCTTTTTTTACAATGATTTTAAAATGATCTCTCATCGATTTTCCCCAGCAGTTGTTTTTGATATCAGATCTTACATATTTTTCCAACATCTTGATATTGTTCTAATATACACACATATATGTAATTTTTGCTATCTTGTATAGCCATTGATTTGTTTGGTCTATTCTAGTTTTCCGGGAATTTGTTACCTGAGTAGCTTTTACTACTTTCTATTTCTAAGTCATTTAGTAGATATTTCTAAGTTGTCTAATCTCCTTTTTTATACTTGCAGCAGGCACTTTAATTTTTAAAAATCTCTTGATTCATTCCTTGCAGATATTCATATAATCCTTGTAAAATTTTATTTTTTCTGTTATCAATCCATACAATTTTTATGGAGTACAACTTTTTTTTCTCTTGGAGGATTTTCTAGATCTACAATATATATTTTTTGGTCTATACTACATGGCATTTTCTTTGATTTACTCTTTACCATCATCTACTCTTTTACTCTCTATCATAATTTACTCTTTACCATTTCATCTCTTTACCTTTAGTTTCTGAACTGGGACTTTGGACTTAGGTCTTGCTCTTCTTTTTGCTATACTTTTGAATGACTGGGATATTTGGTTCTCGTTAGAATTGCTCCAGGTGTCCTTGTTCCCGTATTCTTGTGCTGACCTTCATCTAGGGCTACCTCCTTTCCTATCTTTTGAGGTTAAAAGATTTTGAATGTTCAAGGTCCTCTAGGATGTTTCAGGAGAGAGTTTTAGGAATGTCAGAGCCCTTATGCAGATTGTTTTTAGATATGAACTAGTACTGTCCTAGTCTTTTCTTGAAAAATACCCCAATTTTTCTCTTGAGTTTTCAAGGAGTCCACCTTGGTATTTTCTAATCATGATGAGTCTTTGGAGATATGGTGGTGGAGGTAAGTGAAGGAGAAGAGTTTGGCTCTTGCCGCCTCTGGGCTCTGAATCTTATTGGCTACATATACATCTCTGGCTGATATTTGGGTAAAATGGAAGTCTGGACTTGTTTGCTTGTGTTGGTGCTGGTTTTGCTGGTAGTTCCTTTTCCTATCAGTGCACTGACTTTTTTTCTGCAGCTCAAGGATCTTACTCTATCTAGTTCCTTAATAGTTTTTCCTAGTCAATATTCAGTGTGGTACAAAGGAGGACTGGATTGTCAGGACTTTTTAGTATATCTTAGGACAGAGGGCTAGAGACTTCAGAGCTCTTATACAGATGTCTGAGACCCTGGTCATTTATACTTTCTGGGGTTCAGCAGCAATATTCATAGGAATGTCCTTATTACCTTCATTAGCCACTTTGTGCTTTAGTTCTGTGACCAATCCAAGACTCAGTGACTTTTTTCTCAGGGGTATATAGGGTACCTCTTTAGACAATCATTCTATGATACATTGTGCTGGGGAGACTATGTCTCAGTATCTTTTTTTTTAAACCCTTACCTTCTGTCAATATCAATTCTAAGGCAGAACAAAGAGTGGCAGGGTCTAGGCAAAAAGGGTTAAGTGAGTTGCCCAGGGCCACACAATTAGGAAGTGTCTGAGTCCAGATTTGAACTCAGGTCCTTGACTCCAGGCCTGATGTTCTCTATCCATTGTGCTATCTATTTACCCTGTAGTATCTTTTTTGGGGGGTGGTATATGTTTCTGGTTAGTCAGCTGTTCAAATCTATTCACGGACAAGATTATACCATCCACAAAGGTTTTAATTTGTCCACGCGGTTCCTTATCTTCACAGAGAGTTTTAGTGATCCATTTATAAGAACTGTCTTCAATATCATCTGAAAGAGAATTTTTGTATGGATCCCAGGTAAAATACATTTATGTTTATAAAAATTTACAATAAAACCCCCCAAACAGATTTAATCTTGTTTGCCTTCTAGTAATTTTCCTGTATCTCTCTAGATCTTTTAGAGTAACTTGTAATATTTCTAAATTGTTAATTTAATTGCTCCTATTTTTATGCTCAGGGCCAAATCCTACAATTTCAATTCCTCTGAGGGTTTCTATATTAATTACTACATTTCTAAACTTTTGCCTTGCACTGTTCAAAATCAAAGTAGAATTTTGCTTAGTAAAGCAGTTGTATTAATGTGAAGAAGCACACAAACAGTGTGACCAAGAGGGATTAGAGCAGTGGTTCCCAATTTTTTTTGGCCTACCGCCTCCTTTCCAGAAAAAATATTACTTAGTGCCCCCTGGAAATTATGAAACTGTTTTGTTTCATAATTTATATGAACTCATAAAATATATGAACTCAGAATAGAATGTAATACAAAAAAAGTGTGGCCATCACTGCTTCCCTGGATCGCTGAAGCACCCACCAGGGGGCGGTAGCACCCACTTTGGGGATCACTGGATTAGAGTCTACTATTTGAATGAAGAGAGAAATGAAAAATTAAAATTTGCTATGACTCTACCTCTACTCTCAGGACACTTTTCTAATTTTTTTCTTCAAATTTTTAACCAGGCTGTGCATCTTACCCAGATAAAATTTCATTTTCAATACCTGTTCTGTTGTACAGTTTAAAAAGTCACCAGTAATTGGATTACACTGAATAACCAACAAGGATAGACTCGATACCATATATATTTAACTAATGGGACAGTTAATACATAACACAAGAATAATGATTAATATAGTGATCAATGAAAATACATTGGTAGAGTCATAATGGATTTAGAATTCTATTAAAAAAGCTAAATTGGTTAGAAGTAGTAGAAGTACTCAAGATGTAAAAGCAAACAATAAATACAAGACTGGGAAGGAAATATTTATAGCAAAGAAAAATAAAATTAAAAATAACATTATAACATTAATCTAAAAGAAAATTTCCTTAAGTTAAATAGAACCCCTATAAACTGTATAGATACGTTTCAGACAGATGAACATGCTTAGAACAAGCTATAGGCTTAGAAGTCACTTATGTCCACATACAGCCTCTGAAGGGACATAGCAGCAGTAACTACTTAGACTGCACTATCTATTCCAGTCATCGGATGGCACTCCAAGCTCAATCTTCATCAGCTCACTTTTACTGTACAGAATTTCTCAGGTTCCACTAGAGGGCCAGGAAAAATGTTCATTGCTGATTTAGGAGTCCAGTCTCTTTTCCCAAACAGTGTGACACAGAGGGATTAGAGTCTATTATTTGAATGAAGAGAGAAATGAAAAATTAAAAGTTGCTATGACTCAACCTGTACTTCCAAGACACATTTCTAATTTTTTTTTAAATTTTTAACCAGACTGCGCATCTTACCCAGATGAAATTTCATTTTCAATACCTGTTCTGTTGTACAATTTTAAAATACCTTTTTTTTTTTTTAAAGAAAAAGCTGCTGTGGCTTCAATAGATATTATAAATTTGAGCAATTAGACCTCTGTCAGAGGTTTTTTGTTGTAAAGATTTTTTTCTCAATTGGTTGTTTCCCTTCTAATTTTGGTGCATTGGTTTTGTTTGTACAAAACCTTTTTAATTTAATGTAATCAAAATTATTTATTTTACATTTTGTACTTTTTTCTAACTCTTGCTTGGTCTTTCCTTTTCCAAAGATACTCTATGCTCACCTAATTTACTTATAGTTTCCTTCTTTATATTTAAGTCATTCATCCATTCTCAATTTATTTTGGTGTAGGGTGTGAGATGTTGTTCTAAACCTAATCTCTCCCATATTGTTTTCCAATTCTTCTAGCAGTTTTTGTCAAATAGTGAGTTTTTGACCCCAAAGCTGGAATCTTTGGGTTTATCAAACACTGTCTTGCTGAAGTCATTTACCCCAAGTCTATTCCACTGATCCTCCTTTCTGTCTCTTAGGTAGTATCACGTTGTTTTGATGACCACTGCTTTATAGTACAGTTTAAGATCCGGTACTGCCAGACCACCTTCTTTCACATTTTTTTTTTCATTATTTCCCATGATATTCTTGATCTTTTGTTCTTCCAAATGAACTTTTTATAATTTTTTCTAATTCAATAAAAAGTTTCTTCGTAGTTTAATAGTTTAATATACTAATAGTATATTAATTTGGGTAGGGTTGTCATTTTTATTATGTTAGCTTATTCTATCCATGAGCAATTAATGTTTTTCCAATTATATAGATCTAGTTTTAATTGTGTGGGAAGTGTTTTGTAGTTGTGTTCATATAATTCCTGTGTTTTTCTTGGCAAATAAATTCCTAAATATTTTATATTATCCAGGATGATTTTAAATGGAATTTCTCTTTCTAGCTCTTGCTGCTGAGATGTGTTGGAAATATATAGAAACGATGATGATTTATGTGAGTTTATTTTGTATCCTGCAATTCTGCTAAAGTGGTTGATTATTTCTATTAACTTTTTAGTTCATTCTCTAGGATTTTTTAAGTACACCATCATATCATCTGCAAAGAGCAATAGCTTAGTCTCCTCATTGCCTATTTTAATACTTCATTTTCTTTTTCTTCTCTGATTGCTATTGCTAGCGTTTCTAGTATAATGCTAAATAATAGAGGTGATAATGGCTATCCTTGTTTCACTACTGATCTTACTGGGAAGGCTTCTAATTTATCCCTAATATATTCTTGTATAAGGGCAGCTAGGTGGCTCAGAGGTTAGAGACTCGGGCCTAAAGATCAAGGTCCTGGGTTCAGATCTGGCCTCACACATCAGTTGCCTATCTTGCCTATCTAAACTATCTGTTCTTCTGCTTTGGAATTTGAGACAGAAGGTGAGGGTTTATATATGTGTGCTTGAATATGTATTCTTATAGGTAATTTAAAAATTGAAATTTATTTAAAATGTTTATTAAAATTTTTATTAAACATTGCCAATTTTAGTTAAATTCAAAATTTGCAACATTTCAATTTCTCTATAAACTATTTTGTATAATGTCTTTAAGTGGGAATTTTTCATTGTTTTTTTCTTCCAAAGTGTTTTAGTAGAAACCAGAGTCTTGAGTAGCCCATTTGGGAGCCTCTGATGTATTTTGATTAAGTTTTCAATATTCAAGGCCAATATCTGGTTTTGAAAAAAAAGAAATATTTTTGTTTTTTTTCAATCACTTGCTGTTAGGGTAAGACTATATTGTTACCCATAACCATATGGTCCAATTTGGAATCAGCTTTGGCATGAAGCCTGAGATTTCTAATCAAATTGACATCCTATCTTTCAGCTTCTTCAGGAGTAATGTTCAACTATATGCTGATAAACTGATGGATGGGACAGAAAGTCTCATTTATGAAGAGTGAAGCATTTTCAATGAAATCAAGGCAAGCCACTAGGAAAAAGTCACTGATGAACATTTTTATAACATGCCCTAGGTACTATCAAAATAAAAGTTTGAAAGCATTCAACAAATTTTATTTTGGTGTCTTTATGTGTAGGGCTTTTGCTGAATAACCCTAGACTAAGTCTTTTAATACCTATCTTCATTTTTTAACATCTTTGTAATGGCTACGGTTGCCAAATAGTAGAGATTACGTGGACCCAATTTGAATTTCATTAAGATATTATGGCTGGTAAAGAGATTGTTAATGTCTCAATCTTTTGCATGGTTGAAGAATACAAATAAAGACCTATGAAATTAGCATTGTTCTTTTGCTGAAAGGACTGGAAAACTGACATAATTATTATCTATGGTCTTTTAATCTGGTAAGGTCTTCCATGGCAGCATCCTAATTCTGCATTAAAATTTCAGATCCTAGTTTTCCCTGTAGTCATTTTAATCAGTTGAGGGGACCAACACTCTAAAAAAAAGAGATAGTAGAATTTTGCATACTTAGAAAGTGTACCTAAATATTTTTTTGCAAAAAATCATGTTTCTAGGTAGTCAAATAGCATCTAATCAGTTCCTGGTAGATTGCTTCTGCCTTATCATCTTTGGATCTTTAAACATCTTGATTGGTTGTTTCTGTCTACAGCTGTTTTAGTTATGCAACAACAGTTTTTTTTTTTACATGAAGCATGAGGAATATCACTAGAATAAAAGTTTTTATACACATTCATTGTAAAGTTGACCATGTTTGTGTCTTCTAGAAGATCCAATTTTTCTTGAAATAATTCCTTTCGATTATATTTCTCTTTGAGAGAAATTATTTTGCTCTGGGGGTCTGTGCCATACAGCTGCTGCTTGCTTCTGAATGTTTCCTTTCAATGAACTCTTAAACAATTCTGGGTATCATTCTTGGGGAGAATGAACCAATGCAGAGCGAAGTGAAGAGAACTTTGTATTATTACATATAACTCCAAACCAATTGTTTTGGGAAAGGATTCCTTTAGAATTCCAATAGATTGTCACATTTATAGAATCAAGTTTTCATATAACACAAATACTAGGCAAAGTATATAGGCTATATATCCGAATTCATAGTGTAGTTCTGAATTCTCCTGAAGAAAATAAATTTTTCTGAGTTTACTTTTTTCACAACATTAAGAAAATAAACATTATAACATTAAATTCATTGTTTCATTTGGAACCTCAATTAAATATTGAAGCTACATTCTGATCCTAATCCAGTTAGCCATGAAGTACCATTTCTAGATAGTCTTGTTCCAGTTCACTTAGATTTTCCCCCTACCTTTCTCAGGCTGTTTCCCTTCTATGATGTCAAAGTTTCCTTCTAGCTTTAAATTTATGATGTGAACCATTTTTCTAATTGTCTATGGTAGACTAACCAGATACTTGACAGGCTTCTTCTATTCACATACAATGTTGCTGTCCTTTCCTTTCTCTCTCTTAGGACAAAAATCTGCTCAGAGTCCCCTGAAACTCCCTTTCCCTGGGGAATCCATTTGTGGGAGCTCTTTCAGAGTTACCCTTCTCATGACATAACACCTGAGGACTTCAGGTTTTGAAGGCCACTTCAGGAGAAGGATTTATTTTATCTTCCAATGCAAGATTTTGGGTAAACAATTTAGCATTTGTGTTTAACAATGAATAAAGTTTATAAAATTACCTATGTTTTAAGAGGCAAGGGCAGGGTGACTTTATATGATGTTGTCAAATAGTTTAGTATCCACCTCCAAAACACTATTCTTATGACTTTGGAATGAAGTTGATCATGATTGTTGAAGACTATGTCAGCACTTTGTAAGCTCTGCTGAGTATTCATTGGGCGATGGAGTATTATGCTCCAAACAACTTGGCTAACTTTGGAAGTCTGCTCCTATGGCATTGAACTTTTTCAGCTTTCAAAGACCACTTATCAAGTAGTAGAGATTTTTCAGTCTGTATCTCTTCAAGTTGAGAAGATGTATCCATAATATCATGGAACCCTTAAGTATTTTCTTTATGTCTAATGTGCATATGAGTGCAGTCATCCTTTTTCTCTACAAAGGCTAATAATGTAGCTTACTTATATTTAAGTTCTGTGTTTTGAAATAAAAGTATCAGGTGAAATTATTGAACTGGACAGCATCAATTTAACACATGTAAATATATCAAAGATAACTGCTTTTGAAAGCATCCACGATAATGGGCAGCATTTGTATTTTCCAATATGTGTTTTTTTTTCTTGGAAAGACTGCTATATCTTCTTCATTGAAATTTTCATTCAATATAACATGCTAAGGGGGGTATATTATGATTACAATTCTCTGGAGACTGTATATTAATTCATAGTTATTTATTAGATAAGAAAAGCAAGAGAGAGAAAAGGCACATAATCACTTGGTCAGTGGCTTAGCTAATCTGAGTTTGCCACTCACCTCATGTCTCTTTTTGCTAGCTGAGAGAGAGAAAGAGTGAGTGAGTGAGTTGCTTTCTCAATCCCTAAATTATAGCCCTGGAGACATTACTTTTCCTATGTCTCTCTGGTGGGACAGACTTGATTTCAGTCTGTTTCAGAGGCCAGTCTTCTGGATGCCAGGAGTCATGTGGGACCAGAGGTAAGCATCTTCCAGAACAGCAGGGAGCCTTGAGGCCTCTGATGCCCTCCCATAATATGCTGCATGCCCAATCAAAGGATTTGGGAGAGACAGATGGATTTTCAAGACTTTTCTTTTAGAAAGGAAGGAGGGTACAATTTATATTTAATTCACACAATCCCTCCTCTGATTCTTTGGGGGAGAATAGTACATTAGTTCCCCAATGAATCATCCCATACATAATATCTATACTTTTCAGGATTGTCTCACCAGGGTGTGTAAGGATCCAAAGATATTATACATCCTCTGAAGGGTATAACTATAGTTGGGTGTTTCTTAACATGTTAAAAATGATTGGAGGTATTCCTCTTTTTTGGCACAAGAGTCTTCCAATCAAGATAAAATAATGGCATGTTCATTGTATCCAAAGGCTTACTCAGAATCTCATGAAGTAGTGTTTGATTTCTGGGAACATCATCTATTGCTGACATATTTTTAGTCCATCTAGATAATGATGGTCCTCACAACATCTTCTCCAGGAGAGCTGCTTTCTTGGTTCAGGTTATTGATGATATCATTCAATAAAATTGCTTTTAAAAAGTCTTAGTCTATGGATCTTTCAAGATAACTTCACAATCCCCCCTGAGGAGGATGAGATATTGCCCATAATCTAATAATATGTATATACATATTATATGTAAGCACATACATAACCTAACCTGATGATAATACACAAAAATGTTCCAATATGGTGAATATTCTTTTCCAAAAACAATAAATCTGGTAAAGGATGTATGGCTAGGTTGCCAACTTAAGAATGCATTAAATAAGTCACCCAAATAATATATGAATCACTTTTCCCAAAAATAATAGGAAAAAAATTACGAGTCTTTGATACATATTTAAGGACTAGTGAAGGTAATTTATATCCTACAAGTATGTAGATTAGACACAACAATATTGCATTTACCTACCTTCTGCCATGACTACAGAAAGTTGCCATGCCAAAGAAAAAAGGACAGATGTCTGATAAAAAGGGGAATGTGATCCCTTAGTCTGATTTTTATTCTATATAAGAGTGATAGGGATAGCAAGTTGGAGTCAGAGCCAAATAAGAATATTTTCATGTCTAGAAAGTTCATGCCTTACAGGTTAAGTCAGAAGAGGCCTACCTCAGAACTTTTGATGAACAGTTGCTCTTCCGACTCTCCCCAAGACAGTGCCCTCACTTTGGCACTGATATTTTTAGCTCCTACAGAGGTTGTTGACATCCATGATCATCGGGTTATCAGTCTGATCTTGTTAGCTTGTTAGTAGGCCTTTTGTAGTTTTCCTGGAATCTGACTCAAACATCAGTTATAGTCCCATAAGATTTAATAGCCATGGGCAGGTTTCAATAGTCTAAGCTTTGAGGTATGCAATGTTGTCAGGGCAGTTAGACATTATAAACTGACTATTTATTAACACATATCAGGTATAATAATTCCATAAACTGAAGTTTAAAGAAATCATATTTAAATCAAAAACATCATTTCTCAAACCCCATTAAATAATGTAACAGTTATATATATATATGTAACAGTTAAATATGCATATTTACATGTACATATTTATATAGATATAGATATAGATATAAAGTAAACCTATTATATCTTTAATATGGTAATGATTCTCAGTATGAATGTACATAAGTTTTTTTCTTGGTAAAAACTTGGCATAGACTTTAATGAAACAGCTAAGGCAGAGTCTGAAAAGGACAAAAATTCCTAGGATTTAAAAGTTCCATTTAGCTGCTGTTGCTAACAAACCTGTGCTCTGTAGTCATGAGAGGCTCCACCAGGCACTATCAGAAGTCGCAAGGTCTCTAATGTGATTTTTTGTGTCATTCAAAATTCTTTGAAGCTCATGGACATTTTTAACAATTTCATGTAACATTTATGTAAGAGTAATAAGTTTGATTATAATATAATATATATAAATGCACATATGTTATATTAATAAGAACACAGGCAAAAGCCACTGTAAGCATATCAAGGGCCAACCAATTTTGTATGACTGTCATTTTCAAGAAATTAATCTCCTCCTAGACATAGTTTTAGAAGTTCAATAGATGGCTTGAACTGTATTATCCTGAGCCAATTACTCTACCTCAACAGATATATTCCTAATAGAATCTATTACTGCCAACATCCCAAAAGTTATAGCAGGTCTGAAAAATCTCTGTGCTGCAGAGGAAGTGGCTACTGAATTGGGCCTAGATCTCTTGCTCTGTGAAAGTCATCAAGTGCCCCAATTCCTAGTCATAAACTTTTCTACTTGGCCAATAAAGTGATTATGCACTGACACCCGTAGAAGGGAAGAATAAGCTAAAGAGTTACTTAGAAATATCCAGGGGACACCAAAAATCACAGGAAATCTGTCTCTAACTGTGATGAGGCAGTAGCAGTTGTAAAGTATATGTATTTATGTGACTTATTCTTTCTGCTGTTGAGCTTTGTCTCAGCACAGATAAATGTTGTGGTAGGGGATAAAATAGCAAGGTTGACTTCACATGCACTTCATATTGTCACCTATATATCTGCTACTCAGTAGTCCCTTACCTCTTTTAACACACAAGTCAAAGGTGGATAAATGGTTAGTGGGAGTGGGGCTCCCAAAAATCTGAAAATTACCTTAGAAGACATGATAAAATCAACCAAGATTTGAAAATCTGTGAATGTCTCAAAGATCAATCATAGTGGTTATATCTACGTAGATGGGCTTTATCTGTCACTATCGATATCACATATAACAAAAGCAAAAGGAGCAAAAAGGCTCGTTTGGAAATATATGACTCTCATGAAGTACAGGTTGTGGCAAAGTCTCATTAACATGGACTGGAATTATTGCCCATGATAAAACAGAACTCCAATGGAGCTGGTGACAGACTCAACATCCATAATGTCCAATGTATGGAGTATGTCCTATTTGACTCTGGACCTTATTAATAGCATTACTTTTAGTCCATTCATTGGAGGAGGGCACAAAAGAGGAAAATGCAATATGGCTAAATGCAGACAACAGAATAATACCCAAATGAGGGTAGCATTTTTTTTTAACAGAGTAGACTAAATTAGCTTTGACTATAAGATTGCTAATCACAAAAGATAAGAAAATAAAAGTAAAACTAAATCCAAAGATGAATAGGCAATAATAATAGGCAATAATGTACAAGAAACTTATAGGATTAACTTGTAGTTAATCAGTATCAATAGATAGTACCAGTTTTACATGAGAGCAATGAATTCAAGTATCTTTTTCTCCAATTTTGATGCTAATCAGAGAAGTTAGTAACACTTGGAAGGGGCCTTCCCAAGCAGGCTGGTCCCATCCAGTTTGCTGAAAGTTCTTTATATATTCCTTGACTACTGAGTATAGATCCTGGAGTGATAAGTCCAAGGGTCTTGCCTATATTGCTGCTACAGAGTTGTGAAGTTCATGTAACTTGACCTGTAATTCCTGTATAGAAGAAGCAGCAAAAATGCCTCCTCTCCCCCAGTAATGATATATATTCAGGGGAAGAGGTTTGGCCTGTATGGGGGATGGTTAAAAAGCATTTCAAATGGTGAGGCATATAGATCTCTCCCTAGGTCTGTTGTGTAGTACAGGAGGCCACCTCAAGTGACGCTTAGTGCATCATTTGCCATCATGTTTTTAAGTTCTCTCTTCATACATTTAACTTAGCCTGAGCTGTGGTGATGGTAGGGTGAATGAAACATGGGAGTCATTTTCAAAATGAATAAACCTGTAATGAAACAGAATCATTAAAATGAGTTCCTCTAACTGAAACAATTCCTGCATGTAGGCCAAATTAGGGAATAATCTCCCTCAATAACCTCTTAGCAACAAAAGCTATTGTGGAAATACCAGGGAAGGCTTCTATCCATTTAATGAGTTGGTACTATAACAAGACAAAGTATATAATGTCCAGCTTTAAGCAAAATGATGAAATCAGCCTGCAAATATTCAAAAGGTGTAAAAGCTAGGGGATGACCTCAAAAAGGCTTGGCAAAGAAAGCATGTTGATTACATGCCTGGCTGGTAGATCAAGAGCAACATACATGGGAGACTATATTAGTAATACCATAAATTGGCAATACTTGGGGCCACCTAAACTCTTATAACGGAATACACAATCTCCTGAGTACCAAAGTAGTCACTCCTCTGGACAGATAAGCTTATTTAATAATAGAAGATTCTGGGAAGTAGAGGTTTTCCTTCTGAAAACACCCAAACCCTATTAATATGCCTTGCTTTAAACCTGTGATTCCACTTCTCCACTTCTTATTCATTATGAGAGAAAAATTTCATTCATTATTGGATGCCCAAGTTAAAATTAACTCAGATCCTTCTAAGGCTGCAAGCTAAGCTGCAGTGTCTATCAGATAATTTTTCCTAGAGACAGGGTTAGTTGCTCATTTATGGTCAAAACAATGAACAATAGTCAAAGCTGCAAGTAGCTGAAGAGCATAGAGGTGTTCCTTAATGAGCTCTTTGTTTGCAATTATTTTACTAGCAGAAATAAGAAAACCTCTCTGCATCCAG
This sequence comes from Gracilinanus agilis, assembly GCF_016433145.1. Lineage (NCBI taxonomy): Eukaryota > Metazoa > Chordata > Mammalia > Didelphimorphia > Didelphidae > Gracilinanus > Gracilinanus agilis. Next base: position 389,213,596 of record NC_058132.1, on the reverse strand, counting down.
GACATCCTAACAGCATGACAGACATCAAAGCATATCTGGAGACCATGTAAATTGTGATTTTCTTTCCTTTACCTAGCTCACATTTCATTTTCAAGGCAAGCAGTTCTGCTGCCCAGAGAGTATCATGGTCTATTACAAGTACAGCAGCAGTGTGGCATGTGCCATTCATTCCTCATAAAAGATGTAGTAGACCCCATTGTAGAAGGCTAAATCAGGGTTTACTAAAGGTATGTAAAACACTAAGGGAATTCTCAGCTATTTCTACTATTGACATATAGCCATTTTAATGATTCCTTCAAAGACTGGAAAATCAGGAAGCAATGCAGTAGACTTAATAATTGTAAAGCATTTAAGGATAATATTTTCATTCCCTAACGAAGCTAGCAACTCTTTCATCTGAAAATACTTGCGTTCTCTGTCATTAATGCCTTGACCTTTGTGTAAATAGAAATTAGGTACTTCTCGTAAAGGAAATAGTGTTGTGCTCTCCTGAATGGCAGGGAATGTATGTCCTGTAGCAATAGCTGTATCCCTGAATGTCTGTAGGAGGGGCTGAGGGGTGGGTTGGACAGGTTGAGGGGGTGGGAGCAGGACAGGCTGGGGATGTAGTGGTATGGGTTGGGGAGGGGGTGGGATTTGTTGGGGGGAGGGAACGGGTTGAGAGGGCAGTAGGGGTTGGGGAGGGGGCGGGATCGGTTGGGGGAAGGGAACGGGTTGAGAAGGAGGGAGTAGGGGTTGGGGAGGGGGGATGGGCTGAGGAGAGGGTGTGTCAGGAGCACTTTCATAGGAGGAATCCTCAAAGGCGGAACTATTGAGGAATAATTCTCTCTTTTGTTGGAACTTTTTTATAAACTGTTTCCTCCTTCTTAAATGCTTAGCATGGTTTTTTATATAAGCCAGCAGTTGCTCTNTACTCCCTCCTTCTCAACCCGTTCCCTTCCCCCAACCGATCCCGCCCCCTCCCCAACCCCTACTGCCCTCTCAACCCGTTCCCTCCCCCCAACAAATCCCACCCCCTCCCCAACCCATACCACTACATCCCCAGCCTGTCCTGCTCCCACCCCCTCAACCTGTCCAACCCACCCCTCAGCCCCTCCTACAGACATTCAGGGATACACCTATTGCTACAGGACATACATTCCCTGCCATTCAGGAGAGCACAACACTATTTCCTTTACGAGAAGTACCTACTTTTAATACTGAAGGAGACCTGGTATCTGTAAGACACTTTACTCCCTTCAGCCCTGATGATTTAGCTGGATTGAAAAAGAATATGCCTAGTTTTGAAAAAGAACCAGTTTTAGTTTTAAAAACATTAGAAAATATATTTGATACTTATGACCCTACTTGGCAGGACGTTGAAAATGTTTTAGGAGCAATTCTGACACATGGTGAGAAAGAGAGGATCATTAATCGGGCCAATCGTAATAAAAGTAAAGACTCACCTAACTGGCCCCATACAAATCCAAAATGGAATTATAACTCTCCAACAGATATTAAAAAATTACATGATGGCAGGCAAGCATTATTAACAGCTATGAAAGCTTGTGCTGACACAGGATACATGTGGGGCAAATTCGAAAGAACTAAACAGCGTGCCGATGAAACTCCGTCCCATTTTATGGACAGACTGATTGAGGTTGCAAGGCTATATATGGACTTTGACTTAACCGTAGAACGGGAAGTAAAACATGTACGTAGACAATTTGTAGAAAATTCCTGCAAAGTAGTCAAAGACTATTTTAAGACTCATTGCCCAAATTGGGATAAAATGGGCCTTGAGGAATTAAGGAAGACAGCATCTTATGTTTTTAGAAGCCAAGAAGAACAGGAGGATGATACTGACTCCATAGATGTTTTAAAAGCAGAAATCAAAATGCTAAAAGCAAACCAAAAAAATAAAGGAGAGATTATAGCCCCTCTCCAAGAATCTAACAATCAACCTGCTTTCTGTTATTTCTGTATAAAGAAGGGCCATACAATGGGGATTTGTAGGACTTTCTTGAGACTACTCAGAAATAATACCCAGCCAACAGATAACTATAGGAATAACAACAGAAACAGGAATAGCAATAATAAAGATGATGATTCCGGGAATAGCAATTTTAGGCATGATAGAAATGCTAAAAATAAACCTCGGGATGATGATAGCTCATACCAAATGACCCCACAACAGTATATCTCAAGTGGAGCTCGCCCCCGAACTAATCAGGGTGCTAATGCCCCTCAGGGGGGTGCCCATGGAGCCCAAGCATCTTTATGAAGGTGCGTGGGGGGAGGGACGGCTTTGGAATCAGAAAGGGAAACCTTTGACTTTCCCGATCAGGATGTTCTAATGCCTATTATCCCTGTACATTCCCCCCCAAATAGTAAGGAACCTTATGTAACCCTAAAAGTGGGTAATTCATGTTATGATTGTTTATTAGATTCTGGGGCTTCAAGATCAGTACTGGTGAGCAAACCAGATGTAAACTGTAATTCTATTGGCTCTATAAACATAGTAGGGGTATCAGGAACATCTCAAAAGGTCCCAGAACTTTCTCCTCGTATGGTAAGCCTTGGACCTTTATCAATAGAACACTCCTTTCTTTTAATGCCTGGATCCCCCACAAATTTACTGGGAAGGGATCTATTATGTAAACTTAGAGCCACAATAATTTGCAATCCAGATGGTTCTATGTCACTGGAATTGCCAGAGGACTCTTTAAACCTACTCCCTGTACTTCTTTCAGAAGAGCAGGAAGTAAAAGAGCCTCCTACTTTTAAAATCCCAGATGATATCCCAGAGTCTCTATGGGCTACATCTTCTACTGATGTAGGCCTACTTAAATCAGCTGTACCTGTTCAGATTAGAACAAAAGGAGGACCAGCTCCCTCCATTCCTCAGTACCCCTTATCAAAAGAAGCCATTGAGGGAATTACCCCAGTGATAAATTCACTAATTGAGCAAGGAATAATAATCCCGTGCAAGTCAGAATATAATACACCTATTTTACCTGTCAAGAAGCCGAAATTAGGCCCAGATGGAAAACCCCAATATAGATTTGTTCAGGATCTAAGAGCTATAAACAATCATGTTATAAAGAGACACCAAGTGGTTTCAAACCCAAACACAATTATTTCTTCTATTCCCAGCACAGCCACTTACTTTACGGTCGTGGACCTGTGCTCAGCCTTTTTCTCAATTCCCATTCATGAGAATTCCAGACATATATTTGCCTTTACCTGGAATAATTCTCAGTGGTCCTGGGGACGTCTTCCCCAGGGTTATTGCGAGAGCCCGTGTATTTTTGCACAGATTTTGAGCCAAGATACAGAAAATATAATATTTAAAAATAGTAAATTGATTAAATATGTAGATGACTTGCTCCTGGCTTCACCTGATGCTGAAACATGCCAGGAAGATAGTAAACATCTTCTTTTAGAGTTACATAAAAGAGGACATAAAATAGCAAAAGAAAAAGTGCAGTGGTGTCTCCCCAGAGTGGAATATTTGGGGTTCATCTTGACAGCTGGTGCACGACATATATCCCCTAAGCGCATTGAAAATATTCAAAAATTGAGCAATCCTACCACTAAAAAACACTTAAGAGCAATCCTAGGAGCAACAGGTTTCTGCAGACAATGGATCCCTTGCTATGGGGAAATTACTAAACCCCTTATAGCATTAACAAAAGATTCAGTCCCTGAACCACTTAAATTAGAGCCAGAACACAAGTTAGCTCTATCGAATTTAAAACAGGCTATTCTGTCTGCTCCTGCTCTAGGCATCCCAGATTATAACAAACCATTTACTTTATATGTACATGAGCGTAGAGGAGTAGCTTCAGGTGTTTTAACCCAAACTTTGGGACCATACCAGCGTCCAATTGCTTACTATTCAGCTCAGCTAGATCCTATAGCTGCAGGTGCACCACCATGCCTTAGAGGTGTAGCTGCCACAGCTCTGTTAGTGACAAAAACTGTTGATCTAGTATTGGGATGCCCATTAACAATTATGTGCCCACATGAAGTAGAAGCATTACTGCTAAGACATAGAACACAGGCATTTTCTGATCAGAGAATTACAAGGTATGAAATAACCTTGCTAAATAATGAAAATATTACTTTAAAACGTTGTACAACCCTTAACCCAGCCACCTTACTTCCAGATTTACCAGTTTCGGAAGAACCTTTACATAATTGTGAAACACTAGTGTCCATGGCTGAAAAGCCTCGAGACGATCTCCTGGACACTCCTTTAGAGAATCCTGATCTAGTTTTATTTACTGATGGCTCTTCATTTATGAGAGATGGCATAAGCTACACTGGAGCTGCTGTAGTTACAGAATTTAACACTGTATGGTCAGCTTCACTGCCCTCAAATCTAAGTGCTCAAGCCGCAGAACTCATGGCTCTAAAACATGCATGTATAATTGCCAAAGATAAAAAGGCTACAATTTATACGGATTCTCGATATGCATTTGGAATATGTCATGCAGTGGGTATGTTATGGCTCCAGAGAGGATTTTTAACCTCAGCTGGAAAATCTATAGCTAATGCAAAAATTATTAATGAAGTTCTTTCTGCTCTCCAGCTACCAAAAGCCCTAGCTGTAGTTCACTGCTCTGCTCATACAGGTGGCACTGACCCTGTCTCTAAGGGAAATAATCGGGCAGATATTGCTGCAAAGCTAGCAGCAATAGAAGGGCCTGAACTAATTTTAACATTAACAACCACTGATGACTTAAATTTATCACTTTCCTATGATGAGAAGGAAATAACAAAATGGAAGCAGAAATTTAAAGCCAAACAGATAAATGGAGTATGGGTGTCCTCTGAAGGAAAACCCCTGCTCCCTAGACACTTTTATCGCCAAATTTGCCAATCTATTCATAAAAATGGTCATTTTGGTACCCAGGGCATCGTGGACTCTGTTAGGAGAGTATGGATAGCTCCTGGCATAACCACTATAGCCTCTAAAGTGTGTGCAGCTTGCCCTACTTGCCAAGCGTATAACCAACACGCTTTTCGTGGCAAGGCTTTTGGTGGGCGTCCATTGGCTTACACACCTTTTGAGCACCTACAAATTGATTTCATAACAATGCCAAAGGCTGGACAATATAAATTCTGTCTGGTCATAGTGGATCAACTGACCAGGTGGCCGGAAGCATTCCCTACTGCCCGAGCCACGTCAGCCTTTGTTGCCAAGGTGCTTTTAAAAGAAATCATTCCTCGTTTTGGTCTGCCTGCACGTATTGACTCGGACAGAGGGAGTCACTTTACTGATTCAGTTTTATCTGAAATATATTCATGCCTGGGGATAACTCCAAAATTCCATGTACCATATCACCCCCAGAGCTCAGGCCAAGTTGAACGGATGAACAGAGAACTTAAAACCATGATTGGCAAATTATGTACTGAGACACATCTAAAATGGCCTGAAATTCTCCCTCTAGCTTTATTTTATCTTAGAAGCAGACCTAGGGGAGATCTACACATCTCACCATATGAGATGCTTTTTGGACATCCTCCTATACAGGCTAAACCTTTTTCTCCTGCATATACATCACTATTAGGAGGAGATACTTCTATTGCTTCCTATATACAGGAATTGCAACACAGACTGCGTGAACTCCATGAATCTGGAACTGCAGTACAAGCAGGACCAATAGACTTTTCACTTCACGACCTGAATCCAGGAGACAAAGTGTATATAAAGAACTTCCAGCGCACGGGGGCAACCCAGCCTTCGTGGGATGGGCCGTTTGAAATTTTAATAACCACCCCAACAGCTATAAAGATTGGAGAAAAGGACTCTTGGATTCATTGCTCACATGTAAAGAGGGCATCTTCTATTGAACCTGATTGACTGTTTCCTGTTACCTGCATTGGAGATAACAGTTCATGGACTCATGGATGTTAATTTGGAATCATTGGTTTGTCTTGATTCTTTCCCTGATTTTATTTTAATTTTCTTATTGATTTACCTAATATCTTTAATTGAATAATTGATATTTTTTCTTTTTTCTCATTTCTTGTACTTGAGTACATATAATCACTTAATTTTTTCATTTTTTGCAATGCTATAATTTTAATATATATATAATTGCTGTAATATTAATGCTTACTCACAAGATTTAGACTCCAAGAACTTGCCATATATTGTTAAATGTTATGGGACTGTGATTAATGCTTCTATCTAATTCCAGGAGAAGGGAACACATGAGCCATTAATGGTGCTAAGGAAAGCACCAGGTCATGAAGACCGACCGACAAATCCAATGGGATTTCTGAGAACATCTGCACAGTGCCAAGGAGCACGAGGTTAAAGAGATCATACATATACAGGTGGGATTGAGGTACTCCCACGCCAACACTGAGGACTTGAACTCAGTGTAAGAATCGAAGCTGCGACGCTTAACATATGTTAAGACGTAGGACTCTCCGAACTACACTGCCGGTCAGGTACCACAGGTTGGCTATTATTTGGCTCACCCATATACTCCTGAGAGTAAAGGGAATGACAGACGCTTCCCTTGCATTTAAATCGGGTCCTTTTTTCTCTCTTATAGAATGGCAACTTCCTGTAGTCTTAGCTGCAAATGGGTAAGTGCAGTATTACTGCATTGTATCCTACAGACTAGTAGGATGGAAATTATAATTGATTAGACCCTAATACAAGGGCCTGTTATAAATTTTATTTTGTTTTCTTCAAAAATTTTATGTACATAACTTTTGATATTTGATTTTGATTTTAATGCTTCTTTTTTTTCAAAAACTCCAATTTCCTTCTATTTGATTTTATATTTTTTCTTTCCTTTTTTCTTTTGAATTGACTCATGCAACCCCATGACTCAACTGTATATATTGAGCTGATCTGGGTATTTCTTTCTAAATACCCACGTCAGGGGGGATTGTATTTTTATAAAATCCAAGATTAATCGTATTTTTATTATATCCAAGATTTAATTTTTGGTTTTGTTTGAGAAAATTCTCAGGGAAAGAAACTTGCTGATTCCTTAAATCCAGAGAATGAACTGTTTGCAGAGAGATGCCTGAAGAACCTACGTTTAATCAAGAGATCCAGAATGAACTTTGGGTTGCAATTGATTGAACTGATGGGGTTTTGTTGCATCAAGTGATCCAGAACGAACTTTGGGTACTAATGAATGGACTGATGGTTTTTGAACAGTTACCTTAATTGTACATGTTATGCTGATTGGGGACTGCCCCCAATTGGTTTCTTGTCAACGCGCTTAGCAAAACATTGGTTTTGCTTTCTCTCTTTTCCATTTCCCTCTTATCTCTAACTATTGTAGTTAGAAGGACCTTTGTGGTAGAAGATGTTTGTGTAACATGATCACTTGGGGTGACTAGGCACCCAATGATCATCAGGGGGGATTGTGTAAATAGAAATTAGCTCTATCCCATAAATAGTCAAAAATCTACTCAACCCAGGCGTGCTAATGATGTCACTCCCACCTCCCTTAGTGGGGAGGGGAGACGAGTTACCCACACGTGACAATAAGTAACAAATCAAGAATAAGGGACTGCCCTTTGGGCAGTCCAAATCAATGTAGAAACTGCCATTTGTCCATTTGAATTAGAGGTGGACCACAGGAAGTGATGAAAGACACTATCTCTTTAAGTAAGTAGTGAACTTCCTGTGGGGAGAGTTTTTGCCGTCTGGAACTAGAGGAAGAAGCATCTCCTGAGACCACAGACAGCTTATGCTCTGTATTGTCACGTGGGTAAGTTAGGCTGGCTTCCTTGGCCTAGCTGGGCCAATTCTAAACTCTGCCTATCCGGCTGTTGGGCCTTGCGGCTTACAGCTTCATTTATTTAGACCTCTAACCTCCCTCTTCTCTTTATCCCTACTTACCTTCCTGATTGTAAATAAACTCTTCAACCCGATGCTGACTTGGGTCTGATTTAATTACGGAATCAACTTGAATTGTTGATTCCTGGCGGCCACATAATTTTAATATATAGCTAATAACTAAATTTTAATTCTTACACCTTATAGGTGGAAAGAACAGTTAAATGAGAATCCAAGTTTATATCTGAGGCCTTTTCCCAAGAAGCTCTATGGCAGCAACAGCCCAAAGGCAGGCAGTACTCCAGCCACCACTGCATCCAGCTGTGTAAAATAGTAAGCTAATGATCATTCTGTGGGTCCCAAGCCTTAAGTCAAGACCCCAGAAGCTATTCACCCTCTGATCATGAACATACAGAGTAAATGGCTTTGTGTAATCTGGAATTCCTAGAGAAGGGGCATACAGAATTGCTTATTTTAATTCTGTGAGAGCTGACAGGTGTTGGGAATCTAACTGAAGTGGTTAAGGGCCTGAATTTTTAATCAGAGCTATCAGGTGCTTAGAAATTTCCCAATAATGAAGAAATCTATTGCCTACAAAACCCTGTTGCACCTAATATTGTTCTCAGATGCTTCTTAGAAGAGAGGGTAGAGAGTTGCTGAATAGCTGCAATGCACCTGGGATAAATGGAGCAGATTCCAACAGCTAAAATAAAGCCTAAATATTTCACTTTTGGAATGCATCATTGAATCTTTGACCTAGAAATCTTATGGCCTCTCAACTGGAACTCTAAGAGGAGATACCTATTGTCTTTTGGCATGTTTCTGAATCTGCAACTGAAAGCAAATCATGAACATATTGAACTAAAGTAGAACCCTTAAAAACAATAGTAGTTAAGTCCTGCTGTAAATTTTGAGAGTTAATAAGGTTAGGCTCTCTACAGATTCCTGATGCATTCAAGTCCATATCCACTGGAGACCTTTCCGGGTGAAAGCTAATGTTTTCCTAGAATTTATATGGCTAGGAATGGGAAAAAATGTAGGTCAATGACTATAAGATATATAACTTCACTTGGGATTGAGGAGATGGTTGCAGGATTTGGAACCACCAGATGTCTAGGTATAATGTAAATTAACTGCATGCAGATCTTGTACAAACTGAAATATGTGGATAATCTTGACTGATGGTGTTAATAGTGAGCTACCAAGGTTTTGTTGGTTTCTTGGTAATCCACAGTGAAGGGCCTTGTAAGCCAGGGCCAGCCCACATCTCAGACTCTCAGACAGATGTTAAAAAACAGGTTAAGGTTTATTTTAACCATGGTTAAGATGGAAGGGAAGATTAAGGAATTTGAATACCCTAATACTAAGGGGTCTAGCTATATTCCCACCTCTATGATCCTCAAATGTAGGTCTCTTCTGGTCTTCCAAGCTACTTAATTCCCTACTCTGGCTGTCTTAAATTCCCGGCTATCTAACTACCTGACTCTATATTAATTCTCCCAGATAATGTTTGGTAAGATGTGTATTTCGTCAAAGCAATTTTAGGGGAAATGCTTTATGAGAGGGTTCAACCCTATCCTGATTGGGTCCAAGATGGCTTCAGGCCTTCCCACCAGACAGGCTTACTGGCTTGCTGGCACAGCAGGGAATACTCTCTCAGGAGACTGGAAACACAAGTAGATCACAAGATATGACAGATTTCTCCAGGAAGGACACTAGAGTTGGTAGCTTCGGCTTCAAGGGGATAGGAAACCAAACCCCTTTGTGGCTCACAAAGATCAAAAGCAGGAGGAAGTGTTAGCTTCAGGCTGTCCCAGCAACAGGAAGTGCAAAAGCACCCTGGTAACTCACTGTGTCCACTTTTATTAATTCCCTGTGTTCTAGAACATAGCCTCTGCAGTTCCACTGCATGCAGTCTAGTTCAGCACACTTTTTCTCTTTGTACCTCTTTTGCCTGTCTACAACCCATTCTGTTCTTCCCTCATTACATTCCACCCTTTTGAACAAACCAAAATTCATTTTGAAAAAAATGTTTTGGTATTGTTCACCAATATACTTAAATTCCCCTTATCACATTCCTACTCTAATATTCTTACTCAAAATAACAAAAATCCTACTCTCACTTACCTTATCCTAGTCCTATACTACCTTACACTAAGGAATCGAACTAGGGAAAGGAAAGGAAAGGGAAGGGATTTACAATAAACAGTTACAAAAATACAATCAAAATGCAAACATTTGCAAAAACAAAACAAGCAAGAACATTTCAAAATAAAGCTACAAATGCAAAGCATAAAAGATCTAAAAATGCAAAATGCAAATACCAAACTTTTTCAGTTTGTAAAAAAATTATGATGCTAAGCTAACATACAAAACAATCTTATCTAAAAACTATTATAGCAATTCATAAAAAATAGAAAAACAGAACAAATTACAATAAAACACAATGTAACATAAGCTTTTACAAAAACAAATCTGATTAAAAATAAATTATGCAAAATGCACTTAAAAATCTAATAGGAACAATTCAAAACAAAACTTTTTCTATACTAAATACTATTACTATTACATAAAACCAAAACTATCTATATAGAACTTTGAAACTGAGTATCCTATCTTAAGAATGTAAGGTTTTTCAACATTTTAACTATTCACAAATCTATCTTACATAATGTATACATGTTTACATATATGTATACAGATGTATGTTACATATTTAACTTTGTAAAAACTTTTTGCATTATAGTAACTATGGACAAATATATAGACATATCTTATACCATATACATAATTTACAAGCCATATATACACATATGTACATGTATATAATGTTATGGGGGTAATTGAGGAAAGGTGTTTGGGATAAGGGAATTGAAGGAGGATGACTGGAGACTTGGTAAGTGGATAGACTAGGCTACAGGTAGGCTGGGATTAAAGGAGGTTCAGGGTATATAGGACTGAAGTCAGGAGTATAACACAGAAGGGAAACAGAGATCTTCTTGGGAGAAGATAAGTTAAACTAAACAAACTAATACAGCAGGCTTACAGACTAGGACTTGGACTCAAACATAAGCTGAGGGAAACAGACTAGACTGAAATTAACAAACAGGCTTTAGTTAATTTCACAGGAAGGGACCTATTTTGAAGTATCACCTTCCTTCAAGATGGATGCCCCAGCTTCTCTCTAAACCCAGAGTATGTTGTCTCTTTCCCTCTTCTTCCCTCTTGTTAACTAACAGACAAATTACACTAAATATGACTACTGAAACACAAAGAGTTTATTTATTTGAAGGATGTTGGTTAGGAAGGTGGATTAAAGGAAAGCCCTATCAGTTATCTCAGGAACCTCAGGTGGGGGAAGGGAAATAAAGATGGAATCTAAGTAAGGACCTGCCTCACTCAGTTTTTACAAAATGCTATCTAAAAGAAAATAAATGATGATTTGATTAAATTATAAATAATGCTGTCAATTAGATAACTCTTCACAGATTTAACTCCTCTCTAATTTCTCTCCTTATAAACTCCACAGCCACTAAGGTAAGGGAGGGAAGGCAGGGTGGTATTGGGAAAGGAAGATATAAAGGATTTATCTAAAATAATAATTTCTTAAGTAAATCTATCAATGCTAGGCTAAATTTCAATATTGAAGCTAGATAATCTAAGAGCTCGCTCATTGACTTCCTCCCTCCACGGAAGATCCAGTCAACTGCCTCTCCTCAAGATTCTAAAACCTCTAACAGCTTTTTTGGAACTCAGCCAAAGCTAGAAAAAACTATAACCCCCAATTCTGTATACTACAATAAACATACTATGTTACAATTATATTATCCCAAATTATGTTACAAGTTACATACATGTATGTACAGGCCTATTTAAATATGTTTATGTAATGTGTACTGCTTTTGTAAATTTTAAATCCTAATCTCTACATATTCCTTCATGTTGTCAGATGTTACCTAAACAGAATATCACAACTCAGACCTTCTATTTAGGTAAGACTTTATTGAAACTAATGTATATAGCTAATCTAATACTATTCTAAACAAAATCTAATAGTATCCATTTATCTAAATAGATAATCTTACTTAACAAAGATTTTATAATAGTGAGAAATGTATCCTATATATACATGTTGGATGGATCTTCAGACTCTCCTCTTCTCATGTTGCCTGTTGATTCCCTTCTTTTCTTCACAGTTCTTGGTAACATTGTGTAATGTTGCATTTAACTAAAGTGGATATATACTATGTTTAATGTAGTATCTCACAGTCTTGTGTCGATTAACCATCTGTTCCTCTTCTGTGCAGAAATCTTGCGCAATGTCTCTTTTCCTGTCAGCTTCAGGTTGGCTGCTTTCTATGTGTTTCTTTACATGCTATCATCTAGATCCTATGCTATTATCCTCTGGTCTGCTTGAATCATCCTCATCCATAGGAATCATCCTCTCCTTACTGTTCTTTTTGACTGCAGACTCATTTTGCCTGTTGGAATCTCTCAGCTCTCTTTTATGTATCTGTTTTCTTTGTCTTTTTTTCTCCTCCTTCTATTTATATTTTCCTTCACTATCTTCTCTATCTTCCCTGAGAGCTAGTTTAACATGAGAGCAATGAAGCCACGAATCTTTCTCTAGGATCTTAACTGCAAAAGGTGACACTAAAATTATGTTGAAAGGACCAATCCAACTTTCTTGGGTGGCAGATGTTTTTGCAAAGTTCTTAATATATACTGAATCTTCTGGTTTTATATTATGCAAAGAATAATCCAGTGGACCAGACTGGATTAACACTCCCATGTCATGTAGTTCTTTTATTCTTTTTTGCAAAGCGACTATGTAGGATGCAATTTGCATATTCCCTCCCAACATTGAGCCATAAGCAGTTTTACAGGTTTTTGCGTGTAAAGGTAGATGACCAAATAACATTTTATAAGGTAAAGAATGGAATATACAAAGGGAAGCCATGAAGACAGGTGAACAGTGACAGAGGCTAAAGGTCATTTAGAATCCTGAGGCAGGGGCAGTTGGGAATTCCTAACAGCCCTGAGGAGGAGTATGATCTAGATCTCTGAAGGAGCATCAGCTCTGAGAAAACCTTCTGAAAGAATGGATTTCCCATAGTGGGGATTTCCCAAATCTCTGAAGAAAACCCAACAGCTCTGAATCTGCTTTTGAAACTGAGGGAAACCTGTGTAAAGTGATCAACAGCCAGTTATCTGGAGGGGGAAACCCTGAGAAGGGATAGGACAGCCTGAAACCTAATCTCTCTTGTTACTTCCAGTCTAAAAACTTCAAATCTTTCTTTTAGATAGCTTAGGAGAGCAGTGTGAGTTCCATTATTAGACAGATAGTCAGGCAAGCCTTGGCTTTTAGCTGAGGGCTGAAAGCCTTGAACTAGTGAATAACATTGTCAGCTAGGAATCTGATATCCCTCTCTCCCAACCCGTACCTTGTTAATCATTTTATTAAAACATTTAACTTAAAGCAAAGCAATAAGATCAGTTAATAAGAGGATTAAAGCATGATTAGTAGATAGATGAAGGATTATTCAGAGAGATAACTCTCTAAGGTCTAGGTAGAGCCAAGTCCTGGGCCAGCCATCATTGCTATCTCTCTGGCAGTGGTTTGTAACAGAAGGGACATCTAGGGAGACTAGGTAATGCAAAACCCTAGTTAAACATTAATTCATTACCCCAGTGGTGTTCCCTATCTGATACAGACTTCTGTATCCTCTTGCCTCCAAGTTATTCTATCAGGGACAGAGGGAGCCATTTGCTCTCTGTCTAGAAGAGAGGGATTCCCCAACAAATCAGCTCACTCAAACAACCTGACCAGTCATTTATTTCAACATCTTAGGGGTTTCTCTACCTATTAACAAAGGTAATATATGTAAATCACCTCTACGTCTGGTTCTTAGGTAGAGAAGAGCTATTCCTATGCTTTCCCACCATGATCTTTATTTCCCTTAACCTCTCCACTTGTCCAGAGCTCTGTGGATGGTATGGCACATGAAATTTTGCTGTTATCCCTAGATTTTCACACACATGATTTAATATTTGTAAAGTGAGATCCTCTGAGTCTATAGAAACTGGAATCCCAAATCTAGGAATAATCTCCCTTAGCAACACTTTCACTATAAAACCTGCTGTGTTTGTTGTAGATAGAAATGCTTCTGTTCATCTTGTTAGTTTATCCACCAGCACGAAGCAAAACTTGTACTTTTCTGCTTTAGGCATGCTAATAAAGTCTACCTGCAAATTTTCAAATGGGCAGTAGTAGGCTTTTCAACCTTTCTAAATGCTCTCTGATTGAATCTTTGACATATAGGACAACTAGTACAGACTCTATTTGCAAAGGTACTAATTCCTGGGGTGACACAAGTTCATTTTATGGAATCTACCAATGCCTGAGTGCCAAAATGCCCTTTGTTATGTATGGCATGACATATATTATAGTAAAACTCTTTTGGAAAGATTGGTTTTCCAGTGTCTGAGACCCATATGCCATTTACTTCTCTAGCTCCAAACTTTTCCTTCCATGTTTGAATCTCAGAGTCCTGATATGCTTTTTGGAGAACTGTTGACTCTATGATAGAAAGATTCATAACATAGAATGGAGTTTCTCTAGTAGCATATTTTGCTGTTACATTGGCCCTATAATTCCCTTTGGACACTGGATCTCTCCCAAAAGTATGTCCTTGCAATGTATTACAGCTATCTGTTTGGGCTTCTGGATAGATACTAGCAGCTCTGTCATTATATCTGCATGTGTTATCTGTTTACACCCAGATGTTAGGAATCCACACTGTTTCCAAATTGATCCCATTGCATGGCAAATCAAAAATGCATATTTTGAGACTGTAAAGACATTAGCAATTTTGCCTTCTCCAAGAATGCAGGTTTGCTTCAATGCAATGAGCTCTGTCTCCTAGGCACTTATGTTTTTTGGGGTAGTGAGACATACCACAGAGTCTCAAATTCTGTGACTACTGCAGCTCCCATATATTGGATACCATCCTGCATGTAAGAAGATCCATTGGTAAAAAGAACTAAGCCAGGATTCTTGATAGGTGTATCTCTTAAATCCTGCCTTGGTTGCTTCACCAATTTCTCTACTTCTTCACATTCATGCAATTGCTTCCCATTTGTTGGCAAATATGGTAATAGTATTGTTGAATTTAACACACTACACCTCTTCAGCTCTATGCTCTTGTAAGGATGGAGGGCAAAGGGAAGAATCAGGGGGTGACAGAATGTTGGAAGAGAGGAGCACAAGACAAGAATGGCAGTTGAGGGAGCAAAGGATTCTGGGAAGAATTCCAGAAGGACCAGGTCTTTTGTTGGAGGAGCTTGAGGAGAGTGGAAGCGATTAGCAAGCTCTGAGTGAACCAAGTATGAACCTGTGAATTTCCTTAACTGGAACTGAAGACCTGACACCTTTTTCTTTGTAAGTCAGATAGTGTTCCAATTTTATTGAAAGACAAGAAGGGAAGGGGGCACCACTGTTTAGCCTGACAGAATCTATCTTTGAGCCAGAGCCCCCCATGCCCCCGGGGTGCTGTTGAATGGTTGAAGGGGAAGCTTATGTAAACCCTGGTTCTGGCCAACATCGAACAGGGTCACTATATACCTTATCTTATGTGGACACCTTCCCTCCAACCTTAGAGGGCGCTGGCACGCCTTCCCTGGTCACCCACCATCTGAGTGGAATCCCCTTCAAGCGTCTCCTAGTATTGGTGGCTCCACAAGAGTGGGAAGAGAGTTACCACACTGACCCATCTCTCTTCCTCACCTGTTCCCCACCCCCCCTTCCTTCTGGGCCACTAATACAGTTTGGCGAGCCAGCATAGGATTTGTTACCTGGAAAAATACTAAAACCAACTACATAAAAGCAAAAACCTCTGTGAAAAACCAAGAGGCAGCCATCTTTATTTTGAAGACCTGATACCCTAATTGTTTGCCAGTGGACATATTCTCACGTCCAAGACTATATCATCCTGTCCTTTGGGGACTTCTGGACTCCATCTGGGTGCAGATTCCCCAAACCTTCTCTTCCTGTCCTTGCCTTGCAGAGAGACCCTATACAACTGAATTATAGTTATAGCTTATAAACTAGACATAGAAATAGAGGGAAGAGCAGGAGAAATTTTGGGTTTGGGTACTAAATTGGCTCCCCAAAGTGATGGACCTAGGGGTTAGACATTAGGGCAGATGATTTCCTCTGACCACTACCCATAACAATTACCCTTCAAGTATCCCCTAGTATTGGTGACTCCATAAGAGTGGGAAGAGAGAGTTACCGCACTGACCCATCTCTCTTCTTCACTTGTTCCCTTTTCTTCTGGGGCACATACATCTCATTACCCAGAAGAATTATTTCATACCTAGAAATTCTCTGATGAGAATAAGCCCGAGTATGAAATTTTCTCATAAGTGCCTCAATTTGGTGAGCACAAAAAACTGTCAAAGGAGATACCAAAACTAAACTAGCTGACTTCTACACTAACGCTACAGCAGCTGCTATGCCTCTGAGACAAGGGACTGTTCCTGCAGCTACAGGATTGAGTTGGCAACTGTAATAACCTATAGGATGATAATTTTGTCTCAGTCTATGTTAGAACTCCAGATACAATCCCTCTGCACTATTTACTGAATGAAATGATTTACTGAATGAAATGGTTTTGAATAATCTGAGATCTCAAGTGCTGGGGCAGAAAGAATATTCTTTTAGCTTTGCAGTGGCTTTCAGATGTTCAGGTTTAAGCTTTAAAGGTTCGGTTCCGAGTTTCTTTTCACGTAAGTAAGACATTCAGTAATTTCACTGTACCCTAGGATCCACTGAAGGCAGAATCCCATTGTCCCAAGAATTGCTCTAAGTTGCTTTTTAGTTTTAGGTGCACTCAGTTTTTGGATATCTACAATTCTTTTCTGGGTAATACTTCTAGAACCCCCCAAATAGTATGAACCCTAAATGCTCAATCATTGGCAAACACCACTGTAGTTTTGTTTTTGAAAATTTATATCCATGCTTATATAGTTCACATAGAAATTTGCTGTCCCTCAGACAAACTTTTGCATTCGGGGAATCTAGCAGAATGTCTTCCATGAAATGCACTAACTTGCTCTCCCTAAATTTGATTGTTTTAAGGACTTTATTAAGGATTTGGGAGAAGAGGCAAGGACTTTTGGAATAACCCTGGGGCAAACAAGTTTATGTATATTTGGATTCTTCCCAGGTGAAAGCAAAAATCTTTTGCGACTCTCTTCATGGATAGGGATTGAAAAGAAAGCTGAACATAAATCCACTACAGTGAAATATCTAGCATGATTTGGGATTTAGGAGATAATAGTTGCTGTGCTTGGTATTATAAGGTGAATTTTTTTTTAAACCCTTAAATTCTGTGTATTGACTTATAGGTGGAAGAGTGGTAAGGGTAGGCAATGGGGGTCAAGTGACTTGCCCAGGGTCACACAGCTGGGAAGTGTCTGAGGCTGGATTTGAACCTAGGACCTCCTGTCTCTAGGCCTGGCTCTCAATCCACTGAGCTACCCAGCTGCCCCGTATAGGGTGAATTTTTATAACATGATCATTTACTGTTATCAAATCTTGGATGAATCTGAATACATCTGCCATTTTTATCTAATTTTGGCTTTTTAATTGGAAGGATAAGTGTATTATATTCAGAGTAGCATGGAATTATTATTCCTTGTTGTATTAGGGATTTGATAATTGGTCTGATTCTCTCAACAGCTTCTTTGCTAAGCTTGTATTGTGGTATGCATAGAGGAGGTCCAGCTTTGGTTCTCACCCTGACTGGTGTTGCCGACTTTAATAAACCTATGTCTGTAGAAGACAGACCAAAGATTTTTAGGGATGTCTTCTGGTATTGGATACACTGATCTTGTGTCCCCCTCTTCCTCTATTGAGTGTCTAATGCTAAGAAAAGCATTGGAAAGGCTTTCAAAGATTTCTCTGGAAGATGTAGTGATATAACTCCAGAGAGTGTGCATTGAATTGTTACTCTTAATTTGCACAAGAAATCTCTACCCATTAGGTTCATTGGGAAATTTGGCATTAACAGAAACGTGTGGACTATAGACAGGGGTCCCAAAGATATCTTTTTTGGCTGTAATTTTGCTACTCTCTGAGGTCTACCTGTAGCTCCAATCACTTCCATTGAACCTATAATCCTGCAATCCTCAGGTGGTGTTTGCAACACTAGCACTGGTGTCAACTAATAAATCATAAATCTATTCTCCCACTTTCCATGAAATGTGTGGCTCTGTGCTGTTTGGTGGTGAAAATGTTTCTATAACTGGGACCAACATGGTTGTGTCTGGAAACTTTATCTCTACCCTCAGGTCATCAAATCCCATCTCCTCATTTGCTTGTACTTCCTTGCACTGCCAGGATTTTCTATTGCTATTGCTTTCCCAGAACTTAGTAATTTCCCCACAGCTTCCTTCAGCTACTATTTCTGTTTCATTGCTCACAATTGCTATCATTACTTTTAAACCTTTGCTTTCTTCCTCACTGTTTACTATTACATTCTTGCACACTAGCTATGGTTGATACTGTTGTTTCTATTTGTTTTTCTTCTGCACACTCAGTACTATTTGCAATATTGTTATTTCATATCTCATTGTTCCTATCACTTTCCCCATTTGCCAATTCTTGTTGCCTTGTTAGTTCATTGTCTGTGCATTGCTGGGTACCATTTATAAGGAACCTGCTCCTTTTTGTTGTTGCTCTGATTTCTGGCAACCTGCCCCTGCTATCTGAGAGAACTTAGGTCTTCATCATTCCTAATATAATCCTGCATGGTGTATAATTCAGGAGCTTGGCACCAAATGTGAGAGCAGCAATTTGACTTCTCCTGTCTCTGGTATGGTGGATATTTTGTTACGATTAAAAATGATAAAGACTGATATAATAATATAAATTAGTATTTTAATTAAAGCCATGCTGATAGAGATAAAATCATTAGACCACGCGCCTGTAAGAATTCAAACTTGCCGCCCCCGCCATTATTGTTACCTCTTCGTATCTTCCCGCGCCTGGTAGCTAAAGAGCTAAGCTAAAAAGAATTTACTTTCGGATTTCCTCTCATTTAAACTGTCCTCTGCGTGGGGACGCCAGAACCAGAAACCCGTTGGACCACGGGAAATGTAGTTTGATAGTTCCCACGTGTCCAGAGAAAAAATATATATACTTTTAAATGGCATCTCCCAAATTTCAATTAACAATTTATTATTTCCATTATTGTAGCCATATGAGTTCTGCCTCCACCCATTGCCTCAGTATCCCTATTTTGTTGTTTTAGAGTCTGTTGCATTTGCTCAACAGCATCCTTAAGAGTCATCACCAAAGCCTTTAATTCATCCTCTTTCAGTGCCAAACTGCCATTTGCTGTTAATTTCTGTAGGACATTACAAATGCAGTAAGTTTGATAAAAGGTGCACCCCAAAAATAACAGACCTAGAACATAGGATATCATTCGTGACAGAGTTAAGGTCATTAATTTCATGTTTCCATACAAGTTAAGGAAAAAATAAAAATTTTCTGGTATTTCCACCAGAAACATATTGTAGAATATTACTAGGCATTGATAAATGAATGCCAGCATTTCCATAGCTGTTATCAGTAAGGTTTCTCTGGGTTATGTATTATAGTTTTGAAATCAGAGCAAAAAATAGTTTTTCCATTACTGACACTTTAAATATTTCAAACCTTGAAGGTACCTGTGGTTGCTTGATTGACATGTGTTGTTACTGGAAAGATTTCATTTGCTGAGAAAATAAAATTTTTTTCTAAGATAGAAGCCACCTACTGTCTTTCAGGTTTCAGTAGGCCCAAATGCCACCAACCTCAGAAAATGGTCTCTTTCACTAGATTCTCTTCCGTTTATGGCTCACCAACTGAAATAAGTGAGTGGGGGACCTGGTAAAAGTTAATAGAGTTTGGCTTGATGTTCTGGCCAGTGCTTACCTGATGCTGATCACCCACAGGATGAAGCTTGTTGTAGGCCTCACTTCTTCTGGAATGTTGGCAACATGATCTGACTACTCTCTCAGTTTGGTATAGGCAAAGATCTTGGTTTATTGAACAAAACACAGGATGGGTAAGTGGACCAGGTTGATGGATGCCCTAGCTCTAAAATTCTTATTCTCCTCCCCCCCAGACTGGCCTGCAAAAGTCACTTCAGTCCCAATAAATTGGGCTACTCTCTTTACACTCTTTATCTTCCTAAATTAATCTGTCTACTCCTGACCATTTGGTCCACAGTAAACAGGGAAATATTATAGTTCATCAGATAAGACAGCTAGAGGCTCAAAAGGCCAGAGCCTAGGTGCCTGACTCGGTTTAGATAGATAGATTGGGTCTTTGCAGCTCACAAACATAGATGATAGAGATGAGAACCAAGTCACAGGATCAGGATCACAGAAGGCTTCTTGATTATCAGGAACCTCCAAGTTGAGTCAGGAACTTCAGCTTTCCCCTGAAGCTTGAAACCAAGATGGCCACAGGAAGTAAGCTTCTGCCTTCCTTGGTGTCCAGAGATCAACAGACCCTCTTGGAATCTGAGTGTCTCTTCTTAAGTATTCCTCCCATTCCAGAATGAGAGCCCAGCCAGTTCCATGTGTATGCCAAGCTGCCTGCAAAGTATTTGCATTGCTCAGATCCTCTGCAAATCTATCATTCCTTCTATTCTAATACATTACAGTATCCTCTATTGCCTGTTTGGCAAGAGTTGGTAGCTTTGGCTTCAAGGGGATAGGAAACCAAACCCCTCCGTGGCTCACAGAGATCAAAAGCAGGAGGAAGTGTTAGCTTCAGGCTGTCCCAGCAACAGGAAGTGCAAAAACAATGGAAGAGAACCTTTTTATAGTCTGAAATTCATTAAGAGCTTTTTAGAATATGTGAGTGAACTCATCTCCCTACAAAATATATAAAGCAAGAGAGGAACTACAAAATGAGACAGTGGAAAAAGTGAAGGAATAGCTTATTGGTGTCATTGAATCATTCAATCTACAGAATAAAGAGTGGAAGTAAATATTGTTATAGAGTGCTAGGTTCTTTATTCAATCCACAAATGGAACAATTGAAAAAGAGACATTGAAAACTGAAAGCATTTTTGAAAATGAAACAATTAAAAAGGGAAATTTTTAAAAAGACAATTGAAAAGAGAATGGGAGAATTCTTTTAACCCTCTTCTAAAAAAAACAACAAGGTTTGGAGACAGCAAATTGAGACGTGTATGAAACACTGGGACGTCTACCAGTGTAAGAATGAAATAAAAGCAATAGAGATTAGAGATTTGAAAGAGACTGTAAATGATATCAGTCAGATGAAATAATAGCAGAGAGTATTAGAATCAATAACCTCATTGAAACCACAAATAAGAGAAAAGAATATATATTATATAATAATATATATGATATATAAAATAATATTAGAGACAGGTAGTGATCTTTTGCAAACCTCTAATGATACAGCAGAAGATATGGACTTAGAGAAATGAAACAATGGAAGTGAAACATTAAAGAATGTCAGTTATTTTGTACAACTCCAAAATGAAATAATTTTAGAGTACAGAAACTTGTTCTACAGTACCAATATACTATTTGAATTCACAAATGAAACAATGCCTCTCTTCCTTTGTTATCAATGACTTAATCCAATCCAAATGAAACAAAGGAAGAGAGGGACTTGGTAGAGACTGAATAGGTAACGTCCCTGAACCCATTCATTAAATCTCTATCCACGGAAGAAATATTTGTTGGAAACCATGTCTTCATTAGTCATTCCACTAATGAAACATAGGAAGCAGAGGACTTTTGAGAGGAAACCATTGACTTATTCCAACCACTAAAGAAGCAATGATACTGAGAAACCTGCTCAAGAGTAAAAGAGACTTGTCAATCCACACCAAAAACAATGAAAGAGATTCTTAGTCAAGAGTAACAAGATTCTTGAAATTATTATTCGAGTAAAATAATAGAAGACAGATTAGAAATTTTATTCTTATTCAGGTCACATGAAATAATGAAAGAAACATTAGACACTGTCATCTTAATTTCATTTTACTCACAAATGAAACAATGGAGAGAGAATTATTGGAGACTTGGATTTATCTTATATAGTCCTCCAAGGATGGAAGGATGAAAATTAAAGATCTTTTAGAGACTTTTTCAGAGATATTCATCAGCCCATTAATAAAATAATGGAAGAAAGGCATTTGTTAAGAGAGTTGCAGTGATGTTTTAGAAATCAAAAATCAAAAAAGTAGAATTGAGGGTCTTGTTTTAGATTGACAGTGACTATAAATTCTATAAATAAACTAGCTATAAATTCACTATCAGAAGACAAAGACTTATCAGAGACCGGAAGTAACTTTGTACAACTCACAAATAGAAAAATAGAGCTGAAGAGAGATTTGCTATCCAACTTCAGACTCAAACAATGAAGAAGTAGACACCTTAGCATCTTGGAAAGACCTCCAAAATGCAAATCAAACAATCTTAAGCAGAGACTTGATTCAGAGTATAAGCATCCACAAATGGAAAAATCACAGAGTATACTTTTAAAGAAAGTGAATTGTGGGGGCAGCTGGGTAGCTCAGTGGAGTGAGAGTCAGGCCTAGAGACAGAAGGTCCTAGGTTCAAATCCGGCCTCAGCCACTTCCCAGCTGTGTGACCCTGGGCAAGTCACTTGACCCCCATTGCCCACCCTTACCAATCTTCCCCCTATGAGACAATACACCGAAGTACAAGGGTTTAAAAAAATTATTAAAAAAAAAAAAGAAAGTGAATTGTCTTGTACAGTCCACAAAGAAACAGTGGATTATGTACAGATGGCCCCTCCCCCTGACAATTTCATAAAAAAATTGGTTTTATCAGTGTTATTTGCATATCAAGTTTGGTAATTACATACAGAGGTGGTAATGCTATAGAGATATGGGATAATACATTTTCAGCTATATATTTTCAAATGGAAATGAGAGGTTATTCTAGAATAAGATAATAGTTCTTCAAATAGTAATGAAAAACAAATTTTTGCCAGATTATTATGAAAACTATCCCATCAAGTCTTCATTCATCTGAAGCAATTTTGCAATAAGGCATTCCATGTATTTCAATTTCTTATTTAAATGAAGCTTATTACCTCTTGAAGTAGCAAAACATTAAATATTTTTTTTTGCCCTTTGTAACCATCAGTTAAATTTCTAGTATGTAAATCTTTGAACTTTTATAACCCTCTCTCTTTTCTTAAACATTTTAATGTGAATTTAAGAAATACCAGATAAAATGATTATTTCCATGTAAATAAAGTAATGGAAGAGGATTGTACATGAAACTGTGAATCTCTATTATGCAGAGCACGCTTTTCTTTCAAGTATATAATATATTAAACAAGCCACTTTCAAAGCTACCCTACTTATCAATAATTCTTTATAGCCTTCCATCTATTCTTTTTTTGTGCATTTAAAAATCTTCAATAAACCTCTCTTTTCTTTTCCTTTTATTTTTGGCAAGAGGCAATCCTATCTCTATCCTACCCTTTTCCAACCTCCACTCAACTCAATTAAAAAAAGAAAAAAAATTTGAAAGAAATATAACTAAATGAATCAAAGCAAATTCCCACATTGTCTATATCCAAAAATGTATGTTTCATTCTGAATCTTGAGTCCATCCCTCTGTCAGGAAGTGAATAGCATGCATCATACCTGGTGCTCTGAAATCCTAGATGCTATTGAATTCATCAGATTTCTTAACTCTTTCAAAGTTGTTTTCCTTTATAATGTAATAGTTGAATAAATTCTTCTGCTATTCCTGCTCTTTTCAGTCTGCATCAGTGGAAGTTCTACACAGGTTTCTCTGAAACCTTATCTTTTAGCGTTTCTAATGGAGAAATATTTCATACACCCATGTACAATATAATTATTCAGTAATTCCCCTTTTGAAAACAACCCCTTATGATCTAGCTCTTTATCACTGCAAAAAAGAGCTCTCTGAATATTTTTGTACATATAGGTCATTGTCCTCTTCCTTTGAGCTCTTTGAGAAACATGCCTAGTAGTAGAATCCTCAAGTCAAAGAATATGTACAACTTAATAAATGGGGACCTAGCACCAAATTGTTTTCAATAATGGCTGAACAAAACTTATAAGGACTTTTAGTGCCTTTTTTGTGACCCTTAAATGAATGAATTAAGCAGAGAGACTTTTTTGAGAATGTCAGTGAATTCTTTCATTCCAGTATTCAAGCAATTGAAGAGAGAATTGCCTGAAAGTATCATTGACCTTTTCTAAGACTTGAATGAAACAATGGAAAACACTTCTTAGAAACAAAAATGGAGGAAAATGGAAGAGAAGTACTTATTAGAGGTTTTAAATGATTTCTTCCAATTCATATTTCAAAAAATATGGAAACCTATTAGAGAGTGTCGTCGGCCCTGTTCAACCAACAAATCAATCATTGAAAAAGATATATAATATAATCACAAAGAAAATATTACAGGAAACATATATGTTTGTACATTTATATATTACATAAGCATATATTTATATCTGTATTATATATTATTTCAGTGTTACCTAGCTAGAAGTTCTAATTTTTTCATTTTTCTGTCTAGTTGTTACTCAAAAAGATATTAGATAACAACATATTTGAAAGACATTCTGGGTTTTTCTGAAGCAAAGTAAGATTAGGTGTGTAGTTTGAATATCCCCATTTTAATTGAAGGATTTGAGGATGGAGGTGAGTATGAAAAAATTTTAAGTTCAAAAGGTAACATAGAAAAGGATAAACTATGGGCTAGATTTATCTCTCTTTTGAATGCAATTTTCCTAATGCTATAGCTTATGACTACCTATTACTCCTTTCCCCTAATCTAACCTAAATTCTTCTTGCTCCTTGTGGCTTTATTCATAAAGCTCTTGCAACATGAAAAGAACTATACTATATGCCGGAGATACAAATAGAAAATCAAAGTGTTCTCTTGCTGTCAGGAAGGTTATATATTAGTCAGGGGAGACAACAAATATAAGAAGTTTTAGTAACAAAGCTGAAGGAAAGACCCAGTGAAAAAGGAGATTGGATTTCTTTTGAAAACTATATCTATTTCTGATGTTTGACCATTTGACATTTTACTAGTTATGGGACTCTGGGATAATCACTTACCCTCTCTAGGCTTCATCTTGTTCATTGTTAAAGTGAAAGGGTGTTGAACTTGATTGACTCAACAATCCCTTTTATCTCTCAATCTATGATCCCATGAATTCTCTTGTCATGATTTTAAGATATAGAAAAATATTCTGCAGCTTTGGTTGAGAGAGCTTTCAGCTAGAATCTCCACAGTTGCTTCTCTGGATGGCTTGGGGGAGGACTGAACCTGGAAGTAGAGTTTAAGATCTGATGACCGTTATTATTCCTGCGGTGCTTAGGCTTCCCTGACTAGTAGTTGGTTGGCAGCTAGTGTAGGTGGTCAGCAGGATAGTGAGTCCCTGCTCCACAAGATTTGTACCTCTTAATTGCTATTGTGGACTGAGGGGAACTGTTGTTTGTGACTGCTACTCCTGGGGTCCTTGGACAAAGTATTGAATTATATATACCTTGATGTCCAAGTGATGGTGATTTAATCTGCTAGCTCTCATCTCACCTTCATGATATCTTGCTGCTTTCTTCACTACACTGCCTTGCCTGACTGAGAAGTGGCAGCTGGTTGGCAGTTGATAATTGTGGTGGTGAAAATGGCTGGGTCTTCTCCACACTTTCTTGTTCTTGCTCAGAAGAGTGGCTGTAAGATCAGTGGTCTGGAGATCATTGTGATTCCAGGGCTTTTGTTCACAGGTGGCAGTTAGTTGACAATTGATGTCTATGGAAGAGAGGTTGGTTGATCTTTTAGTCACCAGGATTGGATACACTTTCAAATGTAAACTGATGCTTTGTATTGAAAAAATTTCGTATGTGAATTCAAAGATAATTTGAAATGCTAGTCCTCAATGTAGCATCCTTCCAAATGATTTTCATCAAATAAAGTCTTTTTTTAGATGGTTAATGTTCTAATCAAAATTCTTATTTGGGGACATTCTGGTTCCTCTTCCTTCTCAGGTCTACTTCTGAGGCCTGGATCTCTGCTACTCTATAATGTATCCTTAACAGAACATATCTCTTTGGAAAAGATATAAAGAACTAAGACAACAGAGAAGTCTGAGGCAAAGCA
This sequence comes from Gracilinanus agilis, assembly GCF_016433145.1. Taxonomy (NCBI): domain Eukaryota; kingdom Metazoa; phylum Chordata; class Mammalia; order Didelphimorphia; family Didelphidae; genus Gracilinanus; species Gracilinanus agilis. Next base: position 389,187,575 of record NC_058132.1, on the reverse strand, counting down.
GCCTGTGAACTGACCTGAGATCTTGGGGGCCAGTGATTTATGAGCTAGATCTCAAGGCCAAATGGAGCTGTTCAAGCCTGTTATTCCTAGGCTACTTTCTTAAGAGCTCTTTTTTCTGTTATGGGAAAGAGGTGATTTAATTCCAAACCACTCTTTTTTTGTGGAAAAATATAGAATATTTTCTCATTTTGAAGGAATTATCTTTTCTTTTAGAAGATCAGAGCCTTGTTTGTATTCTTTTTTCTCTATTACAAGGCTTATGCCCCAGAAATACTTCAGCAATATTTTAGACCAAATGGAATTCCTGCACCACTTAGAAGACAAGTAAAAGGGATTCTAAAATGTCTTCTCTCATTTCTGTAAAATGTCTCTCTCATTCTGGTTTTGTTTCAAGGCTTTAGTTAGATTTCTGTAGCTGGGTACCTTTATTCAATTAACCATTTCATCACTGAATCAATCACTTCATTTAGTCAATCAGTTCATCAACACCCATTTACTGTGTCTAGTATGTGCCTTGGAACAATGGGTATAAAAAGATGAAAATGAAGGAGTCCTTGCCCTCAAGGAGTTTACATTTCACTGGAGGAGAGGTACACATGTCAATATATACAAAATTAGTACAATGGAGGTGGGGGGCAAAGTACTAATAAGCCTGGAAATGTAGATTGGATCCAGACTCAGAAGAGTTTTAAAGGCCAAAAAGAGAAATTTAAAATTCATCACAGAGATCACAGAGACAAAATAGAGAAAGGATGGACAGGGAGCACCAAAGCCAATTAGGAAGCTATTGGAATAGGTATTGTAAAGGACCTCAACTAAGGTAGTAGCTTTATGCTTGATGAGAGAAATCAAGATTTGAGAAGTATATTCAAGGGAGCAACTATTTAAATACATGAATTAAGTATGTCTGGTCCTCTTAACAAGATTAATCCTTGTATAATAGTAACACTAAGGTTTTTGAAATATTTGTCAAGTAGCAGAAACCCAAGAGATTTAAGGATATGGCAAGAGAATACCTGGGTCCAAAAGAAGGGATGATTATGTCAAGAAGTTCTGCTTACTTACAGTTTTATAATGGCACTGAACTGTACTGTAATTTCTATTGCTCATTGTAAATCTTTTTATCTAAATATTCTCTAGCAGGAAATCTTCCTACCTTAATAAATCCTCTTACATTACATATAAGCCATGGAGGCCAATGATTTTGGTATAGATACTAAGTTCCCCCACTGTAGCACTAAATTCTATGACCAGAAGTAGATAGACAGTGGGAAGTAAGTGTAGGATATGAACTATTTTATAGCTCATTATATTCTAAAGTCAGTGAGAGAAGAAAATCTTTGAAGTGAAAGTTAAGAGTATGTTAGCAGATTTCAACCAGCAGATTAGATTAGAAAACTGGTTGCATAGACTATTTTCAGAACTTTTTCCTTGACAAGTGCTCATAAACTTTTTGGGCCAAGCTATCTTTTGGAAAGTGTTACTGCTCTGTTGTCATATTAGTAGCACCATACCTGTTTCTTAAACAATGGCTCAGAGTGTGTTTCCCAACCAAAAGAGCAGCTAGCAGAAGATAAAGAATAATCGGAACTCAGCAGAGTATAAATAAGGGAGTGATAAGTGCTCAATGATACTGTGCACAGGGGATAATAAAGGCTAGGAAAAGCCTTTATTGAGGTTAGTTCTTTACCAAAAAGCAAATCTATGAGAAAAGAGTAGGGCTGTAGGACAAACATCTCTATTCTACACTCAATAGTTAATTTCATTAAACAATTTCTATATATGATAGTTCCAATATAATATCACTAAAACAAAAGTACTTCAGTGTTTCTTGGGAGTGAGTTTAATTTGTTCATTCTTAGCATTGTAGGATATCTTAGTCAGATCCCAATATTTTCCTTGCTCTTGAGCAGATGAGCTATTGAAACCCTTCACATTGGAGATGGCTTCTATGAGACTCACTAGATTAGAGTCAACACACATGGTTGTAAGTATATAGTGAAATTTTGGGGGGCCATGCATTAGTGAGAAAGCTCCCTCTACCAATGAAGATTACTGACTGCTCTAAAATTAAAAGTTTTAAATATATGTGGGAAACTGAATGTAAAAGCCCAGAAGATGGGGTAGAATGGGCCCAAGAGGAAAAAAAGAGTCAAGTCAAAGTTAGGGGTTGGAAGGGCCTCGGTTGCTGGTGGCAACCAAGTGTGATTTATTGAATGAATACGGAGGCTTTTAAAGGCAAGAATCACAAGGAATTTTTCTCATGAAAATTCAAGCAACCTTCCAATAATACGGATTAGCCTTGAGCAAGGAACTGATGATGGAGGTAACCAAGGACATAACAGGAACTGAGAAAGGGGAGAAGCAGGTGCTGATAAAACATGTTTTTCTGTCTGGGAAGAAAAGGTCTGGGAAAGGGAGCCTGGGAAAAGATTATTGCCTTCATCAGCAACTTTTAGAGAAATGTGGAAACTGAGGGATCAGTCAGACCCTGGACCTACCTAACATCAGGCGTCAACAGACCTTTGCCTTTTCAGACCCTAAGACCTCAGTCCCTGACATCTCCTCCCTTTTTATTTGTATCAAATGAATAGAACAGGTAGTCCTGATGGAGGCAATAATCAGTCAAAGCAAAAAGGGTTAACTAAGTGAAATATGGAAAATGAGCAAGATATCTAGATGCAAAAAATTTTGGGGGGCTGAACGTGTCATTGAGGGAATAGGGGGATAACTAATTTTGTCTGGACATTTATGTCTACTTCTTGATAAAGATACTTTGAATGCTGAGCTAGGGGAAGATGTTTATGTTCCAACTTTTGTCTAGTTTCCTAGGGTCCTCTGTCAACTGAACTTTATGCAACTCCTCCAGGGTCACAAAGGTGGAATGCTCCAAAGGCAGGATGTGAGCTAAGGTTTTCCTGTCTCTCAGACATACTATCTATGAACAGAGAGCTCCACAATCCATGTAAACTTCCTTGACAAAACCTAAAGCAAAATGTAAGCCATTATCATTATTACTGGTGTGATAACCATCTCTATTTGTGACCGCAGGTAACAGTTTGTGAAGTCCATTGATAGGCTGGAGATTGTCCAGAGGACAGCACCCAGAATGGTAAAAAGGCATGATATATGAGGTAAAAAGGCTGTTTAAAGAAACTAGGCATATTTGCTTTAGAGAAAAGAAGACTCAGGAGTCACATGATGACTGTCTTCAAGTATTTGAAAGATATTATTTGGAGGAGAATTCGGAACTGGGTGAAATAGGTATATATTCCAAAAGAGCAAATTTCGGCCGGCTATCAGGAAAAATTTCCAAGAAATTAGAGCTGTCCAAAAGTAAAATGGAGTACTTCAAGGGTTAAGAGGATGTCCCTCCTTGGACATCTTCAAGCAGAGACTTGATGACCACTTGTCAGATATATTTTCTTTTGTGAATAGATTAGCCTAGTTAGCCACTGAGATCCCTTCCAACCCTCATTCTTAGTTAATGAAGTTCCCATATATTCATGACCTACTGGGATTAGAATGTCATTTGAGACTCCAACAGGGGATCATTTCCCTTCTAATGTATTCCAAAAATATTAATCTTTGGGCTCTTTTTCTTTTTAGGGTATTAAAAAAGAGCTGCACTTAGCTTTAGATGGCCAGGGTTTTCCTCCAGAATTAGAAATTTTAAGGCACAAGAATTTGATACCTTAAACATCCTTTTAGCAGCATAAAAAAAGGGATGGAGTGCCTAAGCTCAGACATTGGCTAAATAACAGAAGGAGGATTGTGTTCTGGAAAGCCATAGAATCAGAGTGTAATGGACAATTCGCTCCTTCCTTCTCTCTCACTGCACATGGAAGAAATTCCCCAATCTAGTGCATCTCATCTTCTTCCCAGGCCTCCTTATTACCTGTATGATAAAATATAAATTGCTTTATTTAGCATTTAAATTTGTCCATCATTCTCTTTAATAACTATAATCTAGCCATTCTGAATTCTTGCTTTTTTTTTTTTGCACAGAACTCTCCATCTCCCTTCTCCATTTCTTTGTATAAGCTATCTTAGATGCCTGAAATGCTTTCTCTTCTCACTTCCTGATCTTTGAGTCCCCAGTGCCCTTAAAACAAAACTCAAATGCCATCTTCTTTAGCACACTTTCCTGGTTTTCCTCTAACTGCTAAATTATATTCTTCTAATGTTCATTTATCTCTACCAAGCATCTTGTATGTACCCATTAATTCACATAGTCTCTATCATTAAAATATAAGCTTATTATGGAAAGGTTGTATTTTTACCTTTTCTTATATTTTCTCAGATCTTAGTGTAGTTCTTGGCATATAGTAAGTTCTTGATACTCATTTTTATATACATTTTATCGATATTTCTTTTCTAACTTCAAATAGGAGTCATCCCATATAACATTTTAAATAGAGAATAAATTCAGCAAAACTGACTTTTGTGGAAAAAGTGAAAATATGTACCTGTGGACTTTCTACTTCTGCAAAGGAGTGAAGTGGTGTTGTTTCCATATCTCTTCTTTGGAATTATGCTTATACTTTATAATTTTGTGGTCAGTTTTTTTTCCATTGTTGTAGGCACTGGGTATATTGTTTTCTTGGCTCTGCTTACTTTACTCTTCATTAGATCCTATAAATTTTCCAATTTTTATCTTTATTCATCATATTTTTCAGTAAATCCCATTTTATAAATATATATATATATGCATTTGTGTGTGTGCATATTTCTATCACAATTTATTAATTTATTGTCTAGCATTTTGTCTCCAATTCTTTGATATCAGAGAAAGTGTTACTATGTATATAGGTAGTAGCTTTTTATTATCAATGATTACCTTGGGGAATAAGCTTCATAGTATAATCTTTGTGTAAAATGGTATGGGCATTTTAGTTATTTGATTTGCATAATTGTAAAATTACTTTCCATAGCTGCTGTTGTATTGATTCACAGCTCCACCAAGATATGCTAATGTGCCTATCTTTCCATAAGGCTCTTCAATATTTATTATTTCTGTCTTTTGTCATTTGGTCAATTTGCAGAATGTGAGGTAAAACTTGTGTTTTATTGTTGATGGTAATCCACATTTGTAATATGTCTAGACTTATTTAAGGACAAATATAGCACAGATGACCTATACCTATTTGACTTTGTCATCATACTACCTTCTCTCTTATGCCTACATGTTTGGGACCTTTCCACCTGATACTATTCCATTCTCCCATTTACTTTTGAGAGTAGGACAGAGGAAATACTACATGAGTGCAGACTTTTCTTGATTTTACTAATTTAAGACAGTATAGAATGATATAGCACTGATATTACAATTTTTTTTAGGAATCCTGTTGGACACATTTATATTGCTTTTTTATTTTTCCTCCTCTTCACTCCCATTTTCATCTTCCTTTTAAATGTTGTCTTTGTCCATTAGATCACAAGCTTCTTAAGGGTAGGAACTATTTCATATTTATCTTCCCAGGGCATTGCAAATACCTGGTACATAGTAGGCACTTCAGAAGTTCTTATTTATTGTCTGACCAAACTTTTTAATATATCTTATCTTATGAATATTTTGCTTTTGAGATCTAAGTGTAGGGCATTACAAATAGAGACCACAAGGAAGATGGGTATTGCCCATAATAACTACAGTCTTATAAGACAAAATGTTTAAACTAAGAATATATTATAAAGTCACAAGATGCTGCCCAAAGCACAAATACCTTAATATTTAGTTATGATGTTTAATTAGTGATGTTTAATTACTGAAGATACACTTCAGACCAAAACTGATATTGATACTTCAGGGATAGAGGAAGGAAGTATTCTTCAAGCTTCAAGAAGTATCTGAAATATTTGAACATGAATTTTTTGGAAGAATAAATCAAATCTATCAATGGTCTTATGAAAGTAATGCTCTGAATCATTAATGATTAGAGAAATGCAAATTAAAACAACTCTGAGGTACCATCTCATAATTAATTCATCCAATTATTAGATTGACTAATGTGACAGAAAATATAATGACTGAAATGACAAATATTGGAGTGGGGTGTGGAAAAATCAGAATTGATACGCTGTTGGTGGAATAGTAAACTGGCTTAACCATTATGAAGAACAATTTGGAACTATGCTCAAAGGGGTAAATGTCCTTTGATCAAATGATATCACTAGTAAGTCTGTATTCCCAAGATATCAAAGAAAAAGGAAAATGGTCTATATATGCAAAAAACATTTATAGCATTTCTTTATGTGGTGGCAAAGAATTAGAAATTGAGGGATGTCTATCAGTTAGGGAATAGTTGAACAAATTGTGGCATATTGTGATGGAATGTTGTTATTCTACAAGAAACAATGAGGATTGTCATTTTTAGAAAAAAACTGGGAGGATATAATGTGAGTGATAAAATACCATACCCCCTTATATATGATTAGATTTTAATGTTAGTGATAGTTTTCAGAGAATCATAATTTTAATTCTAAGATAATTAGTATAAGTCATGATTTTAGAAGGGTTTTTCACTTATATTTTAGCAAAGTTTTAAAACTGCTTTAACTTAGGCCTTAGAGTCAGCTGCACCCTTCTGAGTTGATGTATCATGTACCCTTAGTATTGATCAGGTATGCATCAGTGGCTTTGACCTTAGTTTCATAACCAGACATGGTGCTATCCATCACCACCCATCCTTCTCCTGAGTGGACCCAGAGAACATCCTTCTCCTCCCAATAACCATCAAGTGACTCTTAGGTCATGGTCAAAAGATCTCTCTCACAAAATAAGGGGTACTTACTAGCTGACTTAACCTTTGGACAAATAAGGGTTGTTTCCTAGTTGAACTAACCAATGAACAGTGTTTGCTGGGTATCTTCATCCTTTGAAGGTTATGACTATTCTTATACTTTTCTTTATACTTGTATGGAAAACTTTTCTGTTACTTTAAGGTTATGAAAGAAGGTCTCTTCCAGTGCGCTGGGTCTTCTGATATTAACCAGGACTTGTTCAGCTTTGCTGGAGGATTTGGCCCTCTTCCAAAAAACCTAAATAATTAACTGGCTTGGAGAATTTTACATACCTTATTTAGATTTATCTAAAATGACTATTCTTATGAAAATGTTGTCACAATAGGAACTGATATGAGTTGAAGTGAACAAAACTAGGAGAACATTGTAGATAATAAAAGCAATATTGTAAGATAATAAAAGCAACATTGTAATATTGACTTAGCTAGTCTTATCAAAACAGTGATTCAAGACAATTCCAAAGGACTCATGTTGAAATTTTTTTTCATCTCCAGAAGAGAACTGTTAAACTCTGACTGCAGAATGAAGCATATTTTTTCACTTTATTTTTCTGATTTTTTTTGCAACATGGCTAATATGAAAATGTTTTGCATGAATTTACATATTCAATTAGTATCATATTGCTTACTTTCTCAATGGTGGTATGGAAAGAATTTTGAACCAAAAATGTAAGAAAATGAATGTTAAAAATAAAATACTTATAAAAAAGAAGTGTACTTCAGCAGAGAAGAGGGATGTTTTAGAAAGGCTCAAATACTAAGAATCTAGTTAAGCAATTTAAGGATTCTATGTAGTGAGAAAAGCCTCCCAGATCTTGACATATCTAGAGTTGTGTTATAATTCAGCTGTATATGTTCTTTTTTTTTTTTTTTTACTTCAGCTAAAGGATAGCAGATTCTGATCCAGTCTCTTATTTTAATTCTGCATGTCCTTCTGTTTCAACGATGTCTCTTATAAACAACACAGTGTAGGATTCTGGTTTCTAATCTATTTTACTCTCCTCTTCCATTTTATGAGTGAATCCATCCTGTTCACAATTCACAGTGTTGTGAAAGAAGAAATATCTCTTATACAAGACAAAAACACATGTAAGAGACAAAAAGAAAAATGATATGCTTCCATTTGCATTCAGATTCCATCAGTTCCTTCTATGGCTCTGGATAGCTTTATTCCTAATCAATCTCTTAGAATTGTCTTGGATATTTTCATTGATTATAAAAGTCATAGTTGGCCATCATAAATTATTGCTATTACTACATATAGTGCTAATCTAGTTCTGCCTCCTTTACTCTACATCCTTTCATTTAAGTCTTTCAAGGTTTTTTATGATTTTCCTATTAATCATTTTTATGGCATAATAATATTCCATTTCAATCATATGCCTCAATTTGTTCAGCCATTCTCCAATTGATGGACATCCCTTCAGTTTCCAATTTTTGCCATCACAAATGTCATTGTATCGTAGACCCTTTTCCCCTATCTTTGATCACTTTTGGGAACAGATCTGGTAGTGATATTGCTGGGCCAAAGGATATGCACAATTTTATGACTCTTTGGGCATAGTTCCAAATTGCTCTCCAAAATGATTGTATTAGTTCACTGCTCCACCAACAGTATTATAGTGTCCCAATTTCCCCAACCCCTCCAACATTTATCTTCTTCTTTTTGTCATATAAGGTAATATGATGGATGTGAGGTGGTAGGTATCTCAGAGTTGTTTTAACTTGTATTTGTCTTATTAATAATGATTTGGACCATTTTTTCATATGACTAAAGGCAGTCTTAATTCCTTCATCTAAAATTTTCCTGTTCATATATTTTGACAATTTATCAATTGGGGAGTACTTTGTATCCTTTTAAATTTGAGTCAATTCTCTATCTCTTTGAGAAATTAGGACACTGTTGGAGCCACTAGCTATATTTTTCCCATTTTTTGGTTTCCCTTCTAATCTTGCTTGCCATGGTTTTGTGTAAATTTTTAAAAAAATTTAATGTAATCAAAGTTATCTATTTTACATCATATAATGCTCTTTATGTCTGCCTCTATTTAGTCATAAATTCTTCCCTCATCATGTGTCTGACAGGTATACTATTTTATGCTCCCCTAATTTGTTCATGGTATCACCCTTTATTTCTAAATCATGTATCTATTTTGACTTTATCTTGGTATAGGATGTGAAATGTTAGCCTGTGCCTAGTTTCTGCCATATTGTTTTTGTTGTCTTCTTTTAGATATTTTCAAGTCATTATCTTTGTCTTGAGTTTGCATCTTGAGCATCTCTGTCACTATAGTAGATTTTTATGGTCAGATTCTTTTTTGTTGTTTGCTCATTTTTCCAACCTACTTTTTGACTTTGGCCTTTATGTCAGAGTTAGGCTTTGCTCATATCCAGAGATGTTGGAGATATCTCTTCTAAGCTTCTGCCTTTTGTGCCATTCTGCTGTTTTCACAGCTCTGAGGTTGTTTCTAACATGGTGGGTTCTGGGGTGCAGTCTGGCCACTTACCCTCCTGGGCTACACACTGGCCCTTATGCAGCTAGGGGCCCCTCCCTCCCTTGTAAGCACAATCACTTCTCTCCATTCTTGGGCAATTGACCCAGAGCTATCAAATGGTTCCTCTTCTTGCTTTTCATTCTCTCTCTACCATTTCATATCTTTTCTTCAGGGCCAGATTGAACTTTCAGATCCTTTATAAAGCCTCTCTGAAGTCCTCTCAGAGGTGAGTCAGTGATGCGCTTCCTGCTGTTCTCCCACAGTTAACTTAGAAGAGTTAATAGATAAGACAGTCTCATATTGTTTTCTTTTAGCTGCTTGCCTCCAACTCTGCAGGCCTGAACTGAATTATTTTGTCCTCGAAGATGAAGACTGTGTCTTTCCACCTTTTTATATTTCTAACCCCCTAGAAAAATACCATTCATACACATATTTGTTGATTGAAAACATTGTAAACATCAGTTTGGGAATAGGTGGTACACAGACAGAACTGGCAGGCCTAAGCCAAGTATTCAGGAATCTGAGGCATGAACATCAGGGGGAAAATCCAATAGTATATTGTGAAAATGACAGAATTATTTTGGTTTTAAAACTTTCAGGATGAAGAACTTAAAAAAATAGCACAATACAAAATGAAAATGAATACTAAAATGGAACCTAGAGAACAAAATGGAAACAAAGTGGAAACAGCTTAGAACAATATTTATCACTGAAGAAAATGTAATTTTTATAGACATATATAAAATTAATGTTTTATGTGTCTATATATAGAAATATAAGCTTTGTGTTTCTATGTATAATTATGTATATTTATATATATGCATAACATATATTTTGTATGTGATAATGTGTGTGTATGTGTAAGTACAGTCACACGATATCTTATATAGTCATAGTACACACACATATCTGTGTTTGTGTTTATGCATCAGTGACACAAAGTTCTATATTTGGGTTGTAACAGCAACTATAAAAGTGGCAACGCCATGTAAACTAGGAACAGCAAAGACTTCCAAATCAGGTAATCTCTTTTTGTCATTTATTTAATTGATAAAAAGGAGTCAGAAATGCATGGGTTTTTCCAAAAGATCATAGCTCTAAAGGATATAGACAATAGGACAGGTGTCACTGTAAATGGAGAATCTTTATTCTGGCCTTTTGAGGTAGCAAGTGAGTATATCTTATGTCATATAGCATATTTGAGTGACCTATTTTTTGAGAATAGAAACGTGGGCTTAGAATACCTTTTGTGGATGATAAATACTGTTTGGTTTGGTTTTGCTTTTTAATTACTCAGTTTAATACTTTCAGTGACTTTCAGAACCAGAGCTATAGTTATAGGCCAGTCTAACTAAAAAAATGGCCACATTAAACTATTTGATGTTATTCAGCCATAGTACCTATGAACAACCAATATGATTTTACAAAGAATACAACTGTTAGAAAATAAAAATCACTCAGTGATCCAAGACAAAAGACTCATAATGAAAAATGTCATCCACCTCCAGAGAAAAACCTGATGGAATTAGAATGCAAATCAGAGCATACTATTTTTCATTTTATTTTCCTCATGGTTTTAAAAAATATATGTATTATTCCAAAGACGACTAATATGGAAATATGTTTTTTATGTCTGCACGTATATAAACCCTATAGCAAATTGCTTACCATCCAAGGTGGTGAATGAGTGAGAAAATTTGTAACTCAAAAGCTTTGAAAAATGAATATTAAAATTATTTTCATGTGTAATTAGAATATTATTGAGACAAAGAAAAAAATAATAAAAATTACTTATTACACACAACCAGCTTAGTAGAAAGAGAAGTTAGAGATAGAACCTATGTTGAATTTGACAAAGATTAAATGATAATACACAGAACAGGAATTGATTAAATGTGCTGACACTGAGATGAGGAGTTCACTAGTCAGAGCAGGAATAAATACTGTTATAGGAATTTGTCCTTGTCCCTTTTCAGGCCAACATTTTTACTAGGTACTTGGATGAAAGCATAGAATATAAAGTTAATAAGATTTTCAGATAATTTAATCTTGAAGGGAGATTCCTAACACATTTTATCACAGCACTAGAATCCAAGTATAACTTTTCAGCTTAGAACAATATTTATCACTGAAGAAAATGTAACTTATAGACATATATAAAATTATTGTTTTATGTGTCTATATATAGAAATATAAGCTTTGTGTGACTATGCATAATTATGTATATATATGCATAACATATATTTTGTATGTGATTATGTGTGTGTATGTGTAAGTACTGTCACACAATACACTATATAGTCATAGTACACACACATATATACTTATATCAGTGACACAAAGTTCTATATTTGGGTTGTAACAGCAACTATAAAAGTACAAACTTGTATCCCAAGTAGATTAAAGACAAGGGAAAAGAACCTACCTGTTCACAAATATTTATAGCAGCTCTTTTTGTGGTGGCAAACAATTGAGTAAAGGAAGGGATGTCTGTCAATTGAGGAATGGCTGAACAAGCTGGGGTATCTACTTCTAATGGAACACTATTGTGCTCTAAGAAATGACAAACAAGATGGTCACAGAAATACCTGGAAAGAATTTTATGAAGTGATGCAAAGTGAAGTGAGAAGAACAAATGAGCAGAACACAGAAATGATAATAATGTGCTATGATCAAGTATGAGTGACTTTAACTATTATCAACAAAGCAAGAATCCAGGACAACTCCAAGAGACTCATGACAAAAGATGTATACCCTCCACCAGAGAAGGAACAGAGTCCAAATGCAAACTGAAACATGTCGTACTTTATTTCAGCCACGATTTTTGTCTAGTGTAAGCAATATGTGTCTTTTTCACAACATGATGAATTCAGAAATATGTATTATATGAGAAAAAGAACAAGAAGTATCTTATTATTTTCTGACCAGATAAATTCTTATTTTCCCCCTACTTTTTAAAGTTAATTTTGTTGTATCAGGCTTCTAGATGGCACAGTAGATAGAATGGTGGGCATGAAGACATAAAGATCTGAGTTCAAATTTGACATCAGACATTAGCTGTGCAACCATGGGCAAGTCACCTAACTTCTCTGCCTCAGTTTCCTTACTTGCAAAATGGGGATAATAATAGTTGTGAGGACCAAATGAAATTACATTTGTAAAGTTCTCAGAATAATGCCTAGTCAACAAATGCTTTTTTCCCCCTCAAACCTTACCTTCCATCTTATAATCAATACATGTATTGGTTCCAAGGCAGAAGAACAGTCAGAACTAGGCAATGGGAATTAAGTGACTTGCCCAGGATCATCTAGGTAGAAGGTGCCTGAACCTAGATTTGATCCCAGGATCTCCAACCCTGGCTCTCTATCCACGGAGACACCTAGTTGTCAACTGGAGCAATATCTGATTTCCTCCATTTTATTTTTCTGATGTGGATAGTTAGGCCAATATTTTAAATGATGATCTTTTTATGATATTTGGGGACAACTCTATGTAACATTCACAGACTCCTAACTTCAAGACTAACTAGCCCTCTATCCTTGGTGCCAAGTTACCTTCAAAGTTATCTTGTCAAAAAGCATAGAATAATTTCACACATATGTACTTTTTAAGGAGAATTTTTAGACCTATTTAGTTAAAAACATATGCTTAAAGTCAATAATAATTGAACTTTGGTATTCTCATCACCTCTTAGTCAGGTGTGAATATTATTTGTGGCATCCTACTTATTTGCATCCTTCTCATTTCATGTGATATCCTCATAGACTATCATATTTATGTTTTATGGAATGCAAATTCTGAGTTTCTGAGAATACCTGCCTTTGGGAAGAATTCAAAGCCTAGGATGGCACTATGAATCAAAGAAAGACTCTGTTTGAATCCTACGGGAGAGAGGGAACCATAAGACTGTCAGGGTTATTCTAAAGGTGTCCTCAAGTTCGATTCTTTCTAAGGGAAACTGTGAGTGCTTTGGCTTTTTCCTCACACATGTTATTAGGTTCCCAGCAGCCTTTCAGAGTTTTTGCATTGACTTTATTTGTTTGTTTGTTTATTCTTTAAACCCTTACAATACACAATACTGGGTATTGGTTCTAAGGCAGAAGAGTGGTAAGGGCTAGAACATTGACTTTAAGTTGAAATAAAAGCTGAACTTTACCCACATGGATTTCTATCTTCTGTATTTATATGAGAACACTACCATTTCTCCACATTTGTGGAAACTTAAAGGTGTGTTATATTTGGAGATTTTTAAAAACTCTATATGAGGGGCAATGAGGAAATAAATACCTTTAGGGTATAAGACACTTTATTTTCAGTTCACTAAGACTATACTAGACAATATGATCCCAGATCGAGAAGGGCCCTGGGCCATTAGTTATAAGGGTTATGTTTCTATGAATTCTTCATAATTCATAATTTCTTATGGCATAATAGTATTCTACTACATTCCTATACTCTAATTTGTGCAACTATTTTTCAGGGAATAGGCACCATTTTGTTTCTATAGTTTTGTGCAAGATAATGAGATCCTTGAGAAAAGGGATTTTTTTTTTTTGCCTTTATTTCTGTAGCATTTAGCCCAGTGCTTGGCACATAGTAAGTACTTAATGCTTTTTTTTTGACAAAGTACAACTGAATTTTCTGTTGTATACAGCATGGTGGCTGCCAGGTAACTCTGGAATAGAACTCAAACTCTCCTGTTTTGTATTTAAAGTGATGGATAATCTGACTTGACTCATCTTTCCATGTTAATTACATATTATTCACTGCATATAGTGCTTTTTTTCCCCCTTAGGCTCGCCCCTAGTAGTTTATTTTAATACTGGAACAAAGTGAAACATTCAACAGTCATTCTGCAAGAAATCTTTCCTCAATCTTAGTTCCTTCTTTTGCGCCTGCTCCAATTTATCTCACATATATATTTATATTTATATAATCATTAGTACATAGTTGTTTGCTTGTCTCCTCTATAAGACTGTGAGCTCCTTGAGAGCAGGAACTGTTTTTTTTTTGCTTTTTTCTATTTGCATTGCTTAACGTGGTATTTAGAACATAGTGTTTAATAAATGCTAATTACTGACTGACTTTGTATTGCCACATTTAGCACAGTGTCTGACACATAGTATGCATTAATAAGTACTTGTTGATTAAGAGGATCCATAGTTAGTTTCCCTCATTAACTCCCAAGGAAAGGAAAGGCCCGATGAGTTCCTGTTTAAAATAGCATGTAGACACATGCTTAGGGCCAAGCTTAAGAGACATATACAAGGGTTCGATTGATATACAAAAGAAAAGATTGTATTTTAACTGTTTATCCTACTTTCAAATTTATCTAACAGAGACATGGAACATATCTTTTGCCTCTTTGATGTTTCTTCTTTAGTGTTCTTGCTTGTGAAGGGCATTTCTTTCCAAATTGGCTTTTGACTTGGAAAGCTTTTCTTCTCCTTCAGCTGCTCAGATTTGCCGTGGATGAGGTCAAGCCAAGTAACTTTGGGTTTCACAGGAGCCAGGGAGGCAGGATCTGAGTGAGAGCATGAGGGAAAAACTGGTGAAAGGCGTAAGGGCCTGAGCTTACGCGAAAGAATACCTGGGGGTTTGGAACTAGGGTTTGCCTCTGACTGGGGCACATGGTGAAAATATCTGACATGCATCTTCTCTGGAACAGGCAAGGATGTTGGTACAGTGACCAGTTTTACTGGAGGAGAAGGTTTCATTCTATCAACATGAGGATGACCATCTGAGGTCAGTGAGGTACAAAATAAACAGGTGTTATAATTAGGAGATATATATCGCTTAGGCCAATGGGTAGGGTGGGGACATTGCCTCATCTGCCTCAGGTGAACCTGGTTATAGAGGTCACTCTCTATTTTTTTCTTGGGGATGGACCTAGTGATGTCATCAACAAATTTTGTAGGGTAAGTGTGCCCCTTAATGGAGTAAGGTTTGATGTCATATAAACACCTGGCTCTGCCTCTAATCTGCTCAGGAGAGATCTTGTATGAGTACCCAGATTGGTAGTCAGAGGCCCGTGAAGTCTTAGACTGATAGTGATGGCATTTTGGAGCCTTGGTTAATAAGGCGAGTTTTTGAGGTGTTGGCATGTCTTGGATACTGAGATGAAATGGAGTCTTTGAGTGGCGCTCAGAAATTGATACACTCTCTGGGCTCCAACAATCAGGGGTGGGTAGAGCCTTTATCAGCAGAGGCCTGGATGAATAGAGAGGACCAGGTAGGGGCCTGGTAAAGGGCTGACATTTTCTTTGACATTCAAAGATCATGTTCATGTTGAAGGGTGCCTCACACTTTGTATATATGTGGTCTGGTGGGAGTAACATCCTTGGGACAAGGTCCTGAGCCTGATGTTGGTGGCACAGTGGGATTGTGACGTGGTGATCACAGTCACAAGGACATTTTGGCCAGCTTCTCTTCCGTGATTGTTTTTTAGCGGACTTTCTCACGCATGGGGGTCCTGCCGATTTTAGATGTAGGTGGTTTCGTGGAAGTGAAACCTCAGAGATAAGGTCCACAGTTGTTTGGGCCTGATTTTGATGACACAGTGGAATTGCGAGATGGTGATCATGGCAATGGAAAAAATTCTCCCAGTTTCTTTTATTTAATTGTCTTCTTATAGCTTTGCTCATGGATTCCTCACATTTTATAGCTTTTTGGTAGAGTGGCACTAAGGTCCTAGAGACAAAGTCCAGGGCTGCCTGTGCCTGCTGTTGATGGTACACTGGAATTATTTGATGCTTATAATCATGAGAAAAATTTTCCCATTGCTTTTGTGCTTCAACTTCAGGGGCTGATGATGGTATCTTTAGGGGTCTTTTGAGGATATAGGTGGACTGGTCATCAGGAAGGAAATGAATTCTAGTATGATGTGGGCAAATGACTTCAAATCTGGGTTGCTTGCTTGAGCCCAAATGATGTTTACCTTGGTGACATAATCCCTCCCAAATTTGGCGACTACCTACTGGGATCTGAACTAATTGCTTATTTTTACTAGATGTATCTTTGGTACAAGGATCGGAACCACGTGCTGATTTAACTGTGCCCTTGGTCATCTTTTTGCCTTGTACTTGGGGTGATGCCTTCTCTGCCCCTGAGGCACTGGTATTTGGCCCAGTTGTAGACTTGCGGCTGGAGGTTTTTGATTCATCTATGGCCTGGTCCTTAGTGCTACCAGACTTTACGGTTACGGAGATCTTGGTCTTGCGACGCTTACAGCGTGGATCTCTAAAAGTGTGTGGAATTTTATTTCTGAAGAATAAGGTCAAGTTGTTTTCAGGGTAGTTTTGTTGGTATGATTTTTCTGAGCTCTCCATATTCTTACAAGGCAAAGTTTTTTCCTGATTGTAAGTCTCAGATAAGTCTGGGTTTGCATCCTGCTGATGAATATTGGACTTGCGTGTGACACCTTGTTGTTTTAAGCAAACCAGCCGCTTAGCCTCAGACTTATGGTCAGATTCACCAAATACTGACAATGGTGCAATCCGATGTGGTGGACATGGTATCAGCACTGATTGGGTCTGGTAAGAAATGCTTTTTGGAGGAACCAGGACCAAGGCTGAAGGTGAAGAAGAGACAGTGAGAGTGAGGGGAAGGAGCTATCGTACCCACTGAGTGAGGTGAGAAGTAATTGTGGGATAGGGATCGGGGAAGGGATGAAGTCAGGGATCAAGCAAGAGTAAAGTCTTACATTGCAATTTAAAGCATTTCAAGGTATTTTCACCTATACTGTACCATTAGAGCCACACCAGAAACCCTTAGCATCTGAAGCAGCTACATATGATTATCTCCATTTGGCAGATATGAAAAGAGATGGTATTAAACTATAAGAACTTTAACAGTTAATGTGCTTTCCTGAAACAACTGTGAAGTAGAGGTAGTGTTAATATTAATAACAATAAAATATTTATGTAGCACCTACTATATTATAGAAAGTGTGTGAAGCTAAATATTATCTCATTTGATACTCACACCTACCCTAAGAGGTAAGTGTTATTATTATCTCCATTTTATAGTTGAGAAAACTGAGGCAAAGAGAAGTTAATAATGCACAGGGTCATATAGCTAATAAGGGTCTGAGGTCAGATTTGAACTCAGGTCTTCCAGACTCTAGGCCTAGTACTCTGCAGCTGCCCTGGCTTGTACAAGGGAAAAATGAGGCACATAGAATTGTTTACAAGATCAAAAGTATGACTAATATTTAAATTGTGAATCTAGAACTTAAAGCCAGTATATTAACATAAAATGGTTAAGAGATTTATTTGCCCACAAGAACATGATATGTGGCAGAGACAGGGTTGGAACCCAGCTTTTCTGATTTCCTGAACCATGAACTCTTTCCAAATGACATTGGTCCCAAGAACAGGGTCAGGTTCAGGTGGGAAAGTATCTCTCTCTGTCTCTCTCCTTCTCCCTCTCTCTTTTTCTCTCTCTCTCTCTCTGTCTGTTTCTCTCTGTCTCTCTGTCTCTCTCTGTCTCTCTCTGTCTCTCTCTCTCTCTCTCTCTCCACACACACACACACACACACACACACACACACACACACACACACACGTATTCACAAAAAGATGGGATGGAGTCCAATTGAAATCAATAAAAATAAATTCTTACCTCTTGGAAATGCCGCAAAGTTTTTCCCCATTTTTTCCATAATGAATTTCCTTTAAAAAGACAAAATATTAAAAAAGCATCATAATTATTCTGTTCCTTCTAAAAAAAGTAGCAAAAGACAGTCCCTCATAGAACTATTACTGCCCAGGTACATCTATAATTTTTTTAAACTCTTACCTCCTGTATTAGAGTCAATACTATGTCTTGGTTCTAAGGCAGAAGAGCAGTAAGAGCTAGACTATGGGGATTTAAGTATCTTGCCCAGGGTCACACAGCTAGGAAGTGTCTGAGGACAAATTTGAACCCAGGTCCTACCTTATCTAGGTCAGGCTCTCATCCACTAAGCTATCCACATCTGTTTTTAAACAAGGCATTAAACTTTTTTGTCTTGGAACACCCCCCCCCCCAACTTTGGCTATCCAGACCTCTTTCTCAGAATATGATTGCTAATTTTAGTTAAGTGTTTAGTGAAAATACATATGTATTTTATGGATCCCCTGAAAACTATCCATTGAACTTTTGGCAGTCTGTAGACTATATGTTAAGAATTCCTGTTTCAAAACAACTTCCTAATGTCCCTATATGGAGGAATTGCTAATATGTAGAAAGGTATTATATATCTTTATTTTATCAATCCTCAATACAATTGGTTCAATATATGGAGCTAGTCATGGCCTGCTTAGTTCCTTCCCTTTTTCTAATCCTCATCTCTCTTCATCTTGCCTATTTCCCTTCCCTCATTAAAATTTTAAAAAGGAATGATATATAAACTTTTGCAAAGATATAAGCAATGGAAGGAAGAAAAATCCCTAGCTTTTGTGGGTCATTTTTTTCTATAATAGTAGCTCTAAATTAAAAGAATGAAACTTTAAGGTGGAATCCTAAATATTAGCCAATAATTTCCACGGCATTTTCACTTTCCTCCTTGATCTCAGTTTCTATTTTAAAATCATTATTATCTGTTCTTTTTATATCACCCAAATTTTTAATATATTCTTCACTCCACCTCCTCTGAGAAACATCTACTTTGTTACAAAGAATGAAAAAGACCTCTTTTGTTCTTCAGAAGTAACATAATATATTAAAATAGGCAGATATGAAGAACACTATTCCACATCTAGAATTCTTCACCTATACAAAGAAGGGTGAAGAAATGCCTTATCCTCATATATCTTTTTTAGCATGAATCTTAATCATTATGATCATTTTTTTTGGTGATAAGTATTCTTTTCTTGGCTTCTATGATTAGCATTGCAAGAATTCTCACAAAAATTTCCCATGGGCCTATAGGTTCAAACTTTAGTAGCAATAGCTTTAAAAAGTCCTTTACTTAAAAAAACTCATTCATTTATGGTTTCAATTCAAGGACACAAAATTTTATTTTGAAATTACAGAAAATTTTGTATTGCTTACTTGGGAAATTGGAAAAAAACAGGGTTGTAATAAATGTAGCCTATGGTACAAATTTGGTCACTTAGACCCTTTTTCTCCCACCCCACCACCACTCTCCAGTTCACTTAACCCCTGAAATATCTCTTACCAAGATGAGCAACAAAAGAAGCAAGAATCAAAGCTGGTTAAATATCCAAATATGAGGGCACTGCATCATGTAAATTCCCAGGGGCCAGAAGCCTCCTCTAATTGGTGGTAGACAAACTAAACAGATACAAAGCAATCATAAATTAGTAACTTCAGAGAAATAAACAGTTCTTCCTAAGTGAACTACATAGAGAGATACAAGGAATATACAGCAATATGCTTTTGAAAACACTTATTGGGATTGAATCCTAGGGTCCCAGCCTAAACAGGGCATCTGACATCAGAGGCCTGACATCACAGAGCACCACTTGTCCCATTGTTGCCAGGGGTCATCTGGTGTAATGGGGACTTAAGTGGTGACACTAGCCCTGTGAACTTTCATGGTTAATGGGTGAAAACCATCCTATATCCTTATGTTTAAAGGTTCCTGGTGATTCTTAGCAATTTAATTGTCTCTTTAATACAAGACTCAATATTCCTCTTCAGAGGCATAGTGTTAGTTCCTATCCCACTTGAGATAATAGTTACAAAGTATGTAAATGCTCTGTTAGGACAAGCATTGGCTTTTTATTTAATCTCTGCCAGTCTTAACCAAGCCCGATGGCCTACAAAACTTGTAAATCATACCTGAGAATATAACTGATGATAACATCTTTTGGAGTTAGGCTTCCCCATTGTTTAGCAACAAAATACATCTCTGCATGCCAAACCTTTCCCTTTTCCAATAAAAAACAAAAACAAAAAACAAAAACAAAAACAAAACCGTTACTGGAATTTGAAGAGCACCTTTTCACATTTTGAGAACTTTTTAGATGCCACTTAAACTGAAGCTATTTTAGACTATATCGAATAATCTTGGGAATAATTAATCAAATCAACTACAGACATTTATAAGTACCTCCTGTGTTTGACACTATAGAGCTGAAAGTCTTGAAGAAGCAATATAATTCATCACCCTCTGGGAGCTTATCATTTGATTTACAAAGACATCATAGACACATAAACACATGCACAATAGATGGAAGATAATTTTGGAGTGGGTACAGGGAAAGACACCAACCACTAGGCTGATAAGGATTTATGTTATCTTTGAACTGGGTTTTACAAGGGTCCAAAGATTATAGATTTAGAGATGGAATTTTTCAGATCAAGGAAAGTGAAGCACAGGGAGCACATATGGTTAACCAGTGTGTTCACATAGCAAGTTGCTCTGCACTTTTTGTTTTCTGATGCCCATTAACTCAAAAAGGATAAGTCGATCAGGAAATGTATTCATGGGGATTGGAAACAGAAAGGGCAAAGAAAAGAGATGGAGTGCAATGTCTGAGGAACTGTTGTACAAGTCCAATTTCACTAGACCTTAGTGTATATGAAAAGGAGTGATGAGTAATTAGGCAAGAAAAAGCACATTGAAACCATGTTGTGAAAGACTTAAAAATTTTTATATTGCTTTGTTTCTAGAAGTGCTATGGAAGCTGTTGGAATTTCCTTAGGAAGGATTCAAAATATGGTCAAGCCAGTGCTTCTGGAAAATCACTTTGGCATCTATTGGAAGGGACTTGAGACAGGAAGACTGTTGCAACAGTAGGTGAGATTATGAGGGTCTAATCCAAGGTGGGACAGATGTCAGACATGTGAAGATAAAAATGTCAACTTTTGGCAAAATTGGGAAGAGGGAAAATGAGGAGTCAAGAATGAAACTGAAGCTATGGTGACTACTTAGAGGGGTTCTTAAATATTTTTATAGATCCTTTGGATATGGACTTATCTGGTGAAGCCTAGGGAACCCTTGTCAGAACAATGTTTTTAAATCTACAAAATAACATACATTGAATTTCCAAGGAAACAAATTGTATTGAAGTATAGTTATCAAAATATTATATATAAGAAATTCACTAAAACTAAGCATGTCCTTTGACATAGCAATACTACTACTAGGTCTACATCACAAAGAGATAAAAGAAAATGGAAAAAAGAACCTATATTTACAGATATATTTATTGTAGCTCTTTTTGTGATGGTAAAAAATTGGAAATGGAGGGGATACTCATTAAATGGGGAATGATTGAACAAGTTGTGGCATATGATTGTGATGGAATACTATTGTGCTAAAAGAAATGAGGAGTAAGTCAGAGTGAAGATGGCAGATTAGAGTCAACTCAACTGAATTCTCCTATTGTTTCTCTCCAAAAAACTTTAAAATAATGTCTTGAATCAAATTTCAGAGTAACAGAGCCCAGGTGACACATTTTTGTGCCCTAGGAAAACTTAAGAGATCAGCCTGAGAAGTTTATGAAAACAGGATTGAAGCCAATCTGGAGGAGCCCATACATGCTTTGGTAGTAGCAACAGTGGCCTCGGCCACAGCAATAGTAATAGCTACCTCTCAAACCAAAGGTAGAAAGCAGGCTGGACAACTAGCCAGAAAATAAATATATGGGACCCTGTAATGGAACCTGGTACAGCTGTCAGTGACTAGACACTCTATTACCCCTACATAGTCCTGGGTTGCATTGCCAGAACAAAGAGGTGTGCTCCTGCTTGGTCCCAAGGAAACAGGAGCCCTGATCACCAAAGTAAAGAGAGCACCAGTATTTGTGGCTACATGAGACCAGGAACTCTCTCTGGGTAGAGACCAGGAGAGCAGTGACCATACCTCTCTCAGGATCACATCAACAACAACTTTAAGACTTACAGAACTAGAAACTTGAAGCACAGGAAGTCTAAAGCCCTCTCGGTGCCTCTGAGGTTCAGAACTTTAAAAGAGACATGAACGTTCTGTTAGAAGATCCTGTGGGTGTTGCTGAGCAAGCTGATCAATTCTTAGGGCCAAATTTATATTCATGGTCTGAGATGATGGTAATTTTGAGACAGTTATTCACTGAGGAAGAAGAGGTCAGATCAGAAGAACAGCTATGAGAGCATGGGACCATGAACACCCAGAAGAGGAAGGAGGTCCCAGTGGCAAGATCAAATATCCAATAAGAGATCCTGGGTTGGGATAATAATGAGCCCACCCATTTAATGAATATGAAAGATCTTAGAAAGATGATTATCTAAGGGATGGGGACAGCAGTACCTCAAGGTCAGAATATGTATAAGATGTAAGAGACCAAACAGAGAAAAGATGAGACTTCAACTGAGTTTATTCATGGATTAAGAAAGACATTTAGCAAGTATTCTGAAATTGACCTGACTGAGCCTGGTGGCCAAAATCTCTTAAAGAGCTATAATGTCACCAATTCATGACTAGATATACATAAAAAGCACAACAGGATAGAAGAATGGATGATAAAACCTCTTGATGAATTACATCAGCAAGCTCAGATAATAAATGTCAGGAGAGAAGAAGATGAAGATGAAGTGTCCAATTATGCTCAATCAATGTTATTCGTTGTTGTTGCATACTGAGGCAGGTGAGAATTATGCAATTCTGAAATTAAAAGAGGGAGGATTATGTGGGATGAGATTCATTGTGTAATTCTCAGAGTACTATTTGACTTGTAACCCAAATTTTTAAGACCACTGAGTATTACTATTCCTTAGACTAAAACTGCTCCTCCCACCCCACAAATTTTTTAGTTTTCCTGACCTATTTTCAAAACCTTGAGAAGAATTTACTTGTAGTCTGGGAAGAATGCCAACTATGAGATAGGCAAAAAGAGGAAAGAATAGGGTGTTTCAATTGTATCTTTACTGTCCCAGGCTGAAAATCCCATGATAGTCATGGGTGTTTTGATCATGGTGGTCTTTAAGGGTACATAATATTGAAAATCATATGCTCAGGATTTGAAATGTCACAACCTCCCCTCCCCAGAAGGAAGGAGGAAACTCTCATGAATATTACTATAAAAGTCTGGGCTTACACATAGAGAGAAGGATATTTTTGCCCAGAGCAAGAAACTTGTGTGGGCAGAATCCCTTTTCCTTGCACTTCCCTTCTCCCTCACCCTCTTTACTCACTGTCTGCTATTTTCTCCAAATAAAGCCACTTTTTTTTTCTGCCAGCATCTTATCAAGTCTCCTATCTGCTCATTAGAGTGATTTCTAGGGGTGCAAGCTCCCCCAAGCTTCCACTCCACACAGAAATGTTTAAATTCCACATTAGTGGGACTCCTCGAGAAGCAAGTGTCTCATTTTCATAAAGGGACATATGTAAGAGTCTGAATCCAGAACAAAACTAGACCTAAACAACTTTCTTTCTAGCCAGATATGTTAATGTTTCTTTCCTGCCTTACTCATTTTTCCCTAAAGCCATCTTTAAAATGTAAAATTACTGATCTTTCCTGAAGTAAACTCCTTGAAATTTTAATGCAAAGACTAGGCACTTTATTCTCTTTTTATTTCAAAAAACTTAGGAATGTAATAATTGTGAATGAGAGCTCAATTTTTTCTTGGTTGTTTGTCTCCTAAAGGAACCTTGCCTTTCTCTAGACTCCACTCCAACAGTCACAGAACCCAGCTGCCAACTGTCACATTCTATGGTTGTTATATCTGTTTTATGAGTTCAGTGGGCTGCATTTCCCTCAATTCAATCCTTTTGAGAGGTCTAGACATCTACTAAATCACAAAATACATAATTCAAAAATGTTCCCTCAGGAAGTGTGAGGTCCTGGGAAGGCATAGTAACCTACTTAAAAGAAAAAATAGGCTAGGCATTGGGAAACTCAATATCTAATCTTAGCCCAAAGCTGTTCCATTAATATATATGAGAATATATATGAGATACCAGTCTGAAGCTTCAACAAAGAACAGGGATAGTTCTAGGTCTATAGTTTCTCTGTCAAGTTGTCAATGGGAGAGACTCATATTTTCCTCATTATTTTATCCAGACTACTATTTTTATCCACTGTTATACAGGGACAACATCAGATGTGTATCATTGGGTCAAAGTTAAAGTTTGGAAGACTTCACATTCTTACTGATGTCCAGGGAAACATTTTTACTGTTATGATGCCTTAACTACCACAGAAGATAATAGATTTGAATTGGCATAAATTTCAACATATTTGCCTTTAGGTTCAGAATTACATCTTTATAGAGAGTTTCTAGGTTACTGCCATTATCTGGTTCTAATCATCTAGCCAAAAATATTGGCCCAGATCCTTAGCTGGTCTTTTACTATGTCTGGACTAATGGGCCAAGATGACATTCCATGCTCTATTCATTGGTGCCTTCATCATAGAAAAAGTGTTGCATTTTTAGTTAACTACAGGATCAATATTTTAAAGGGGAGAAAGTGAGTACAGAGTATGCATGAAGGACTGGAAAAGAAAAGGGGGAGGGATTAAGGGTCATGATGGTACAAAGAATAAGTTTACAGTCAAGAGAATGAAAAAAATAAAAGTAGTTATGGTGTGAGAGAAAAACAGAATTCTGGGTCATGAACATGGATAAATTGTATTTTGTTTTTGTTTGTAATCTCCCTGAGAACACAAACTATTTCATTTTTTGTTTTTGAGCTTCTTACTTACTTGTAGGCTAAAGAAACTTTGAAAGGTTCATTGGTCTGGGAAATAGCTACAGGAATGCCAGCTAATATTAAGTACATAATGAATTTGAGCTTATTCCATTTTTAATGTCATGATTAAAGAAATATTATCTATCTATCTATCTATCTATCTATCTATCTATCTATCTATCTATCTATCTATCTATATTTATACAATGCTAATGTGCCCTCAATCAACTGGGGAGATGGTGAAGTGGGAGGGAGAGATTTGGAACTAAAAATAAAAATGAAATTTAAAAAATCTCAATAGAACCAGGAAAAGGAACAGGATTTTTCTAGTAGGTAATGACTAAACTTTAGGTAATCCAAGAGGATATATTTATAGGCATTAAACCATTGAGAAAATTAGAGGAGTGTTGTCACCCATGAGAGTTTGAGGCTGGAAAGAGAGATAATGAGTTTCTTAACAGCCATGGAAAATTTGCTTTACCTCAAAGCACCCTCTCATGCTGGCTGAAACACATAATTCCTTGATATGATTATTTGATTGATAGCACTTGGCCATTATTACTGAACAGGGTCAGGGAGACTCCCTTTACGCTTAAACAGGTATTGTACAGAATAAACCAGTACTTGCTTGACATAAGAACAAATATAATACCAGGCAATAGACCTAATCTGAGTTACTGTTCTGTGGGAGTACAAAATACTAGAATTACATACTTTTGTATATTTACAACAATACAATAGCCTTTGAAATGAATACTTAAATATGGTACAACAAAATTTAGCTAACCTATTTAATGCTTCATACCTTGATTTCCCATAAAAGCTCATGAAGGAATGTACAACTTCTACTAGGAACAACTTTCTAACTATATCCATAGTTTGAAGCTTCTGAATTGCAACCACCACATCTGATCAATATTTCATGTGACTCTTACTGAATACCTCCTTGGATCTGGCTACAAAGTCTTCTCACTTCCCATAGGGTATTCTAATGTGTAAAGACTAACTCGTCTTTCCTAGCTATCTATCTTTGTCTTACTCCATTCCCATCATACTTTTTTACCTCCATCCCTCATCTTCATATCCTTAGAACTATTTGTGAAATACAACTTAAAATTAGAGTCACTTGACTTTTGCATCATTGTCACTTCTAGGCATATTACAAAATGAGGATTTCATTCTCTATAGATGATTTTTTGAGAGTTATCAGAGTCAGAGATAGGCAAATGCATTTGCCTTCACCTAAGTGCTGAGATTTAAGGGCTTTTTTCCCTAAAACTATCTTCCTCAAATAATTACTATAGAACTTAAAATTCAATCCTTAAGAATTGATTTCTTTGGGTTTCCCTTCAGCTCCAAGTCCTTTTCTTCATGGATGTATGCTTCTTTTATTATTAGTGGAGTGAAATTTTTGTTAATGGAATGAACATTGATATTCTTTTGAGTGAGGTTAAAAAGGTTAGAAAACGTTGCTGCAGGAGATATTTTGGATCTCTTTCCACAGTGAGTGCTGATAAGATATTTAAACTCTGTTTCTCTGACAAATGCACTATGGATCCAACATAATAAACTCAAGGTTTGTTTCCCAAGGAATGAAACTAGAAGAGGAAGAAGGTAAAAAGAGCTTATCCCAAAAGAACATGACTGAAAGAATAATGAGTTTGATTTAAAGGCCATATTGGTGTTACAGAGGGGCACAAAAATTCACTGAAGAAAGGAACATCTTAAAAAAGTAGAATTGGCCAAATGGAAAAGAATATGTAAAAGCTCCCTGAAGACAATGTCTTAAAATTAGAATTTGATAAGTGGAAGCTAGCGACTCAATGAGACATTAAGAAACAATAAAATCAAAAGAATGAAAAAATGAAAGAAAATGTAAAATATCTCAGAAAAGCAAATGATATGTAAAATTGATTGAGAGGAGGTAATTTAAGAATTATTGATATTTCCTCCATGAATTTTCCTCTGCTGTAAGCAATATGTGTCTTCTTTCAAAACATGATGAACTTGGAAATATGCATTATATGATAACATAACTCATGTGCCAACTATATCATATTACCTGCTATCTTGGGGAAGAGGGAGAGATTATGGTTTGCAAAATGTCAGAAAATAATTACTTAAAATTGTATTGATATGAAAAAAAATTTTTAAAGAGTTACTGGACAACTTGAAAGTCATGATAAAAAAGAGAACCTAGATAAGAATGAATTATATTGGTACCATCTTTCCTCCTGCATATTGTCCAGAAGGGATCCTTAAGGAGAAGCCTCTTTGGTGGAATAAGAAAAGAGAAGAGACCCTGAAGCTCACAGAGGGAATTGAATGACTTCTTTCATCTACATTTCTGAGATTTTAATCCCTATGTAACTATTGAGGGAATCTTTTTAATACTTGTCCCAGGCACCAAAATTGCTAGTTACTGCTCTGGGTTTCAGGTAGTATCAAATTGGTAATTTTTCTAGTGAGAATAAGGCATAGGTAGGGGAAATTGAGTTGGTGGAAAAGAGTGGGTTTTGAGGAAAAGGAGACAGGAGAAGAGAAAAAAACATTTTGGGAGATTTTAAAATTTATGCCATTTTAAACTCATAAAATAAAAAAAAAAGTCATATGGATTCAATGCCTTACTGGTGGAAGAAGAATCCAACACTGTATTTATCTCCTCTTTCCTAATTAAGTTTGGTTTCAAATCTCCAAGGAACAGAACATATAGTTCCTCTTACCCACCCAAAACTTGGATACAAATGCAGTCTGACGAAGGATAGGAACTAAGACTAAAACTAAAAACTCATGAGTTTTCTTCTTACCAAAAACTACCAAATTCTCCATCCAAAGGGCCCAGGAAGGGGGCATCTGGTTGGTGAATAGCAGCTGACAATTTAATGTTTGGTATAGCTTCAAGGCAGAATTGCTTATGTACAATGTAGGAGGATACTATTTCTAAGTACTACCATCACCATCCCATAACCCAGAATTGGCTAGACTCCTAGAAATGATCACCAAATATGACTACATATGGATAAAAGGCAACTACTACTTAATAAGTCTGGATAATCTCAGATCCTCTCTCTGATACTGATGATTTAAAACTTAATCCTGCTATTTGCATCTGAGGAAATAATCTGTTTTTTTCTATATCCCAGGACAAAGTCTTCTCAGGCAAGAGTGCTATATTTCTGGATTGACCTATTTGTTCTTAGTTAATATGTTTTGGAGAACCAGGCAATTAGCCTCTTAGAAAAGCTTATAACCAACAAGATCACAGTTAGACTTCTACTTGGTTAGTTATCTTATTGTTTTTCCTTTTTTTCTTTCTTCGTTGTCAGTGACAGTTGCAGGCATAAGTAGATTGGGGTAAGGATGAGATGTGCCAAGGAATCATAAATATAAGTAATTCTCATGGGGCCAAGAATTGGAGAAGGAAGGCTTTGAAGGATCTGTGCTCAGCAGTGAGAGGAACATATTCTTTAAGTCACCCATGGCAGCCTTCAGGTTCCAGTTCCATAAAATGACAGAACAGTTGCCTTTTCACTCCCTGTAAACCCAGCAGAGAGATTCTGAATCAACTTCTGCAGGGAAGAAGAATGGGAGGCAAGATTCTGTACTGGAATGACTTAGTGAAAAGGACTTGGTAATCTAGACCAATGGTCCTCTACCTTAGGTGTCACATATGCTAAAGTGGCTTCAGTTTAGCCCAAATGGAGCTCAAGAAAGTCTCAACTTCAAAACTAAACCTTAATACTTCTTTAAATAGAGATAACAGTGTTTTATATCTTGAGGATATAAGGGATTGACATGTTGGGTTTGGGGGCAGGGATAATACCAAATGAAACAAAAAAAAATAGTGAATCTCAAATCCACAAGATGACTTTAGCAGTTTTTTATTTCCATTTCATAAAACGATTGAGGGACTTTCATTCACATGTTCAGTAATTCTTACTAGACTACAAGAAAGTATTGAGATCAATTTCTGGTAGGAACTATCATCTCATTTCCATGGTTTCTCAGACTGCTCCCTTAATTACTTCTAAGACCTTGGCAGTATAAGATAGTATTTATTTTCAGGATAACATTTTTCAAGTAGGACTGGCCTCATCGGATGTCCTAATATCAGGGAAATTTTTATTACCTGTCTCAATTGATCAGGGTTGCTGGATTGTACTTTACTCCAATATTAGCACTCCCACACCAAATATTTGATCTCAGAGGTTCCCAAGTGTAGAGATATAGATAGGTAGGATATACCCAATTAATTACCCTTTTGCTCTTACTTCAAGGCACTTCTATCACTACTTTCTATCCTCTTGCTGAGATATCCTTTATCAACTTAGTATTACCTAAAATGCTCAGTGAGAGAATTTCCTTTGGAGATACACTTACCGAACCCTTTTTAATGCTCCCAAGACCCCAAAATAGAGATCTAGGTTCCATAGCCTAACAGAAAAAGAAACCTGGCTTTAAATGTATTTCTTTATATTGAAATATGAAGTGCCATGATTTGCAAGTAAATGGGTTCAGAGAAACGATAGACAAGGTAACATTCACATAAAAATGATGTGAACCACAATGGAATAGAATGTCATTCTTTGTCCTTTGTCAAGAAAAATAATGAGTGTGATGCTGAAAGGATGTGAGGAAACAACAAAAACACCTGTGAAGCATAAAATTCTATTATAAAGCTAAACATCCAAGCTCTTTTTATTCCATTTGCTAGGAGAGTCTGAAAGATAAGTATCATCTCTTACATTTCTGCTTATACCAATTGGCCCAAGATGCTAATGGACAACAGACACTCAGGATGTCTCAGTGACCTTGTGTTCTATATGTGGTCTGATACCAAAAGGCTTAGTCTTGCTATAGGTGTATGAGGAAGCACATCTTGTTTTCTTTGGATCCCAGGACACAATCCTCTCAGGAGAATCTATTTCTCTGGAGACTAATTATTTTCTTGTTCTTTTGTTTCTACTGGTTACTTAAGTGTTTTAGTCTCTCTGCTAAGGAAAACAAGCTGCCAAGTTCATGGGAAATGGACTTCTCCAATTTGAGGATGTTTGAAATACTCTGGTGCCTGTTCTTCTAATCTGATCAGTGAAAGACATTTTAGAATTGAGGAGAATTCAAAGTCACCAGCATGACTGGGTGACATAAAAGGGGTTAATTTAGAACTAGGCAAGGGCTAGCTTATCCATAGTGTTTTGTACACTTGGTCTTTGATAATTCATTCCTTTTTAAGAACAATACAAGGATACTGTATTCAGCATCTGAAATATAACTGCTGGAAACAATTTAATTTAATCTAGTATTATCCTAAGTCCAAGCATTTTTAGTTGAAAGAAATATCCAAAACAGCATAGATTTTCTCAACCTGGGTTCTTTGAAAGGCCAGGGAAAAATATCCCTCCATCACTTATAAGAAGAGAGAGGTCAAATAGGATGAGAAACCACATTGGAGGGAAAAGAAAGTGAATGGGGAACTAATAAAGTCCGCTTGTGTTGGTAGTGGCTTTAGCTTCTTAGGGTATATATTGATAGATTTTTAGGCTGGCTTAAAATACCCAGCTAATCAGTGGGATTATACAGTAGAAAAGAAATGGGGTTAGCAGATTACTTGAAAACTTGAAACTACTTGAAACTTTTCTTTAAAAACAAAAACAAAACCAGGGTTTGGTAGTGAAGGAGGCATGTGAAGACCTCAGAATCTTGAGAGTAGATAAAGATCAGGTTTATTCCTCTAGGAAACTGCATTTCTCAGGGATTAGAAATCTCTAAAGTAATAGAGGCATCTTTTAAGTTAGAATCACTCTTATGATCTTCCAGTAAGGAGGAGAATAAGGTATAGCCAGAGGGTTTCTATTGACACAACCTAGTGATTCAGTTTCTTTAGCCTCAGAAGTTTTTCCCAAACTTCCTTCTCCTCTTCAGGTGCTTGGTCAGCCAGGTATTATTTTGTGCACACCCTACTCTCTATTCCTAAAGTTGTGGCATTGTCTAAGTATGTGCAATACTTTTTTGACTCTTGTGGTCTCTTCAGCAGCAGCCTTGGTCCACGTTGTTCTCAAAGGCCTTTGTCACCAGACCAAGCCAGTGTTGATACATGCCCTTTGAACTGGATAGCTTGTCTTCCTTACTACATCACTTTGCTCTCACTGTTTCTCCAACATTTGGCTTCCATTGGGTAGTGTATACCCCTAGGGCAATAGCTATGGCCTGTTTTGTCTGGACCTTGGGATTTTATTTATGTACTGAGCTCCCAGGGAGGCAACTCCCTTTACCAAAGCAGCTTGGTGTCTCTTCTGCAATTTACATTTAGAGAGTTTTGGGGACACTGAGAGATTAAATGCTTATTAAATGTCATTAGAGTCATGGAATGACTTACCTGGGGTTCTGCCACAAGTATGTATCAAAAGTAGGTCTTGAACCTACTTAGTTCTGACTCTAAGCAGAATTCAGGCAAAGTATAAAAAATGTATTATGACTCATTTGAATAAAAAGAAATAAATAAAAAGCCCAGCATACTTAGCATAATGGATGGCACATAGTTGGTCTTTAATGAATGTTCTTTTGACTGACTGGAGTATGAAATGCTTTTGAATTCATGATGACAAATATTTTGTTTTACTTTAAAGATTTTTTTCTGACATTTTGTAAAACATGATATACAGTACATATTCCTGTTGATGTTGGATCTGCTGCTACATTTTCTCTTGATTCATTTCTCATTCAGAGGAAAAAATAGGAAAAATACTTCCTACTCTGATGTAAAATGATACTGAATAATAAGCATTACACAAAAATATCCAACTTTAATATTTGTAATGAAGAACAAAGAACATGTAATAGGATGAAATTATGGTCATGTAGGATTTAAATTAATGTCCAAACACTCCAAGAATTATATTTTATAGAGTTTATTAATAATCACTTGAAGTAGAAGGAATAAAAAGGAAATAGAAGTGAAAAAATAATTATCTAACAAAATTAAGACCTTGTGAGCAATAGCCTCCTGGCTTTCGCCTCATGCCTCCTCCACCAAATTGATCAGATCAAGAGAGCGAGGGGGGGGGCTACACAAAATTTATAACCTCCCTAAGTCAGCATGGAATGGGAGGAGAGTGGGAATCTGGGAATCATAGTTTTTAGGGTAACAGATTCTAATTACACAATGAGAACATAACGTGTTTGTGAAATCCAGGGTGAGGTATAGAAACAGGAAAACCTTTTCAGTATTATATGTGTCTGTATATTATTAATCTGGGCATATTTTTATATGCATTTGTGTTGTGGTCTTTCAATATTTGGAATTTGTACTGTTACTTCTATTCCTATTACATATACATATATATGTACATTCATATATATTTATATTTTTCACCCAATTGCATGTATAAATAATTTTTGATATTTTTTTCTCACATTTTGGGATCCAAATTCTTTCTCCTTTCCTCCTTTCCCCTTCTCTCCCCTCCCCAAGATGGCAAGTAACCTGAAACATATTTATTTGAATATTCATCATGTTGTGAAAGAAGACATACAAAAAGAAACTCATGAAGGTAATAAAATGGAAAATGGCATGCTTCAATCTGCATTCAGTTCCTTCTATGGGGGTGGATAGCTGGATAGCTTTTTCCTTCATGAATTCCTTGGCATTGTCTTAGATCCTTGCATTGTTGATAATAGTTCAATCATTTACAATTTACTTCTATTTCTTTTCAATCTGACATCAACTCCAAGAATCTAAACCACCTCTGGGAACATTAATTCCTCACAGATCTGAGGGGATAAACATATAGATTTCATAAGTAGGAAGTGCTTATTTTCCAAACAAAACCATGTGATAGTTCAATGCCTTATGAAGCCAAAGAATGCCCCAAAAAGCTAAACATTTTATTAACATTCAATAAATATGAAAACATCTTTTTGCAACTGATACTGATTTTAGGATTTTTTCCCTTCATTTTTCTTTAGATGTCCTCTGGAAATATCTGAAGTTCAAGGTGAATTAATAGCATTTATTTTAGTGCATATTCTTGAGTCTGTGCAAAATATAATCTAACTAAGTATAGACATTAGATCTAAGCATTTGTCCAGACTTGAGGAAAAAAAAAGTTAGGGAAGCCCATAGTTTACAAATGTTTGTTGCGTGAATGTGTGTTTGGGATTGGGGGGGGGAGGAAGGAAGGATAGGAAGAAAGAAAGAGACAGAGACAAGGAAGGAAAGAGACAGAAGGGAAAGAAAGGAAACATACTGAGGGAGGGAGATAGAACATGAAAGAGAAAAACTCCCAAGAATCATTCTACAACTAAGACAAAGAGGCAAAAGTACACAAGTACCCAAACTCTCAAAACCTATAGGGAGAAAATCATTTTATTCAATAAGAATTTCATTACTAGATTAAGAAATTACCAGAAGAATGAAAATATTCTCTTTTTTTCAGCATTTTTATAGAGTCTAGGAGGAAGAATAATTTCATGAATGAAATACTAAACATATTGTAATGGTATCTGCAAGAGACAGCAGCTTCTTGGAGCTGGCTTCTGTTAAGTACCAACAACTAAGGTAGAGAAGCCATATCCCTGTATTGGGAGCCAGGAGAACTGAAGACTCAGAGAGATGACTAGCTAGCTGTGTATTCGCTCTGTATTTTTCTTACCTATGCAAATTAGCAAAGAGGGGAGCTGAATCTAGCTCTGATCAATATTCAAGAAAAAATTTGCCCTCTTCAAGGGCAGTTGAACAACAATAAAGCTGGATAACAAGAAGAAATAAAACACTTTTCAATCAGCAAAACCTCAAGCAGCCTAATTTTAGTTTTATGGTTGTCATAGTAATGATGCAAAGATAGATATACCAGCCAAGGTGGTACATAATTTGTGTTCATACTATTCCTTATTCACCAGCATTTGCTTCTTTAGTCCCGGCATTAAAAGCCTAGGTACAGTTGCCTGGCTAATTAATCTGTCAGATCAAACTGAGAATAGTATAGCAGTCACTCTGGTGTCAGCTGCAGGGAAGGATCCACTGGTATGGTACTAGAGTAGCCTCTAGAGGTCCCAATTCATGGACTGTAGTAGCTAAATATTGCTAAATCACAGACTAATTAAAATTATTAGCTAATGAAGGGGTTTCTTCAAATTATGCCATTTAAAAAAACATTCTCTAAATTAGGCTGCTGTTGGTAAAAATCTTTTTCACTAAAACAGGGTTGAACCTCATCATTCCTCTAATAATGATATATATTTGTTTTATGTTTGTATATATCTATATAACATCGATATGTATGTACATAAATTCCTATGAGTAGATTTAAAGAAATCAGCAAGAACCAAAATAAAATGAAGACACTCACATTTGTCCTTCAACAAAACATCATTTTCATCTGCATAAGCCCTAGCAACTTGCCTAGAATAGCAAATAAAAACTTTTAAAATTGAATCCTGGTTTTAAAAGGATAAATATGAAATTTCTGAAAATGACTTTTTCCATCATCATTCTTTCCATCTGGATAGTCCCTGGAAGAGGAATCTAGTTGATGGTGGAAAAGTCAATCTATAAATCTCTAAGAATCATTCTCACTTTCTGAGTATATCTCATAAGCCCAACCTTCCATCGGACTTGTCCTTAACATATGAAACATGAAAATGTGAAAAAAATGCAATTTGTTGTATAATCAGTATACAGACATATACATGTATGTAAGTTTGCATGATGAGGTAGAGGAGGGTAGAGAGAAAGAGACAGAGAAAGACAGATTAAAGATAAAAGAGGTTGAAGAATATTAAGATTTTTTAAAATCTGAAGAAACTGACAATGTGGAAATAGCCCAAGAAGTACAACTAACCATATACAAGGATGGAACCAAAGAAAAGACCCTTTGTGATCCCAGGAATATATCATTGTCAGAGACTGGAAAGAGTTTTGTTTGTTCAGACATGCCAGGAAGGGATAACCCAGTCTGATGACCTCCATTGTAATCATGAGAAAACTCAAGTCCACTCAGCACATGCATCTGCTGGTTGAATACTGAGGTGTCACTTTTCCTCTCTTTACTTTAGGTATCTGCCACTGTTTTGGAAAGGTGTCTGAACTACTTTGATACAGAGGATGTTTTTCCTCAGGCCTATTCCTGCCCCATTTCTCTGCTTCCCAAGTTCTTTTTTTTTTTTAGGATTCTGCTTCATTAGGACCCTAAATTGGTACCTTTCTAGCCATGAGAGGAGTAGGAAATCAATCAGAAATGCCTAAGCGAATTCTTGTCCCCTTCTTTTGAAACATCTTGTCCTGCTCCTGCAATTTTAAGACAGCTGTCCTGAGCTGCCCTGGTGAATGCAGTGAGCATAGGAGTGGTGTACTCTTGGTGGAACACAGAACGAAAACGTAGGAGGATCCTCTATATATGTCTCCCCTGTTCAATCTAATCTCTAATTAGGTATTGGTTCAGGAGCATGGTTAAACCCCAACTATCTCAAACATTTTTCTTTTCTTCCCAGTCAGAGTTCACTTAATATACTGAATTCAGTAATATATGTGTCTTTCATACATTTTCACTAAAATCAAAACACAATGGAAAGAACTCTAACCAGAATAATTAGGTTCTCTGGACTGGCAGCCAGTAGCCTAGCCAATGCCTTCTATTTGGTCAGTACATAAATCAATAAATGGTGTAGTAGCTTCCTATAAAAAACAACAACAAAAACATAAGAGAATATGGTGGATGATAAATGCCAAAGGTATTTGTGTAGTAGTTCCCAGGAAGGTTTAAAAACTAGTTGCTTAGAGTCCGGCCTCAGCCACTTCCCAGCTGTGTGACCCTGGGCAAGTCACTTGACCCCCATTGCCCACCCTTACCAATCTTCCACCTATGAGACAATACACCGAAGTACAAGGGTTTAAAAAAACAAACAAACAAACAAAAAAAAAAACTAGTTGCTTAGAGCCATGTTTTTGAGGTTACTTAGAGTCTTTAAAGGGATATTTTCCTTGATTATACCACTTTGTAAAATAGATGTATTCAAAATTTGTCTAGGTCTTCACTCCAGAGGTAATTCTAAGGAAGGGATGGGCAGAAGAAGGGCTCAATCTTGATGATACTGATTTGTGTGACCACTAGATGGTTCATGTTTTCCTGGCAAAGTCACCCAAACAGTGAACCAGAGGCCACCTTTGTCTGTAAATACAAAGAATTTAAATATCTACTTAAGGTCATTTAAAGGGATCATTTATTAAGAGTGAGACAATTTTCTAATGTAACAGGTTTCTGGGGAGTTGCTGATTTCATGGAGAAGTAATGGAATTGGAAATAACTTTACCCTAATGGCAGACACAGATTTTAAGAACCACTTTAACTCTCAAAATATTTATCGATAATCAGGCCATATAAGTCAATTGCCCAAATACTCCCAAAGTAAAACTAGGCTGAAATTTATAGGTCTCTGTTTCAACCATTTGGACCTCTAGTGTATTTCCTTGATTGAACTAAAATTATTGCAGAAAATATGTATATAACTTCTCCTCTGCAGGGTGAGCTGATAATGCATAGATGAATAACGAAACAACCTTTGCATTAAGGAGCTAACATTTTACTTGTTCATTGATACAAACAGCAGTTCTGTGTGTAATCCATAAAAACCAACTCAATCCATAGTGTAAATGGAGAGGAGTGACTCATTGCAAACTTGGGCACCAAGTCCCTAAAAAAAATGGGGGAAATGGAAGCTTGGTTGTCAGTAATGTGGTTCAAAGTAGGACTGGGGAGGGGTGAGAGTGGTGTGTTGGAATGGACTGAGTTCTTTTGTGAACTGAAATGAAAGGTTATAAGAATGAGGTAGTCTTTGTATGTTCCATTACATAGATAATTTTTTGTTGGATATTCTTAAATTGGAGACTAACTAGGATTTAGTAAATCCTCATTTTAAAATTGCAAGTTGTCATGTAAGAAACAAAATTTCTAATGACTTTCTGATGTGATGAATCAGTGGAGAAGGTTCTGATTCCAAGTTCCTTTCACCAGAGCAGGCACATATTTGTATAACCCTTGGTTAATATATCACCAACTCTTATAAGTAAAAAAGTGATACATAAAAATTCCCAGAATAAAAAAATTATCTGAAATTCTAAATTTTCCATGACATAATTCAGGCTCATTTTCTCTACTTAAATGAACATCGATTCATATTGAATGTGTCAAATCAAACATGTTCATTCTACCAGATATATGCTAAGTAAGCACAAATGAATAAAGATACAAGCTTTGTACTCAAGCAGCTAACTTTCTACTCAATGATTCAAATAAAAGTTCTCCAAGTAATACAAAACAGACAATCCAATTGCTTCTATAGCTTAAAAATTGTGTTCAATGTATCTCTGGGCATCAAGTCCAAGGGAAATGGGAGAGGACAAATGGAATTTTGATTGTTGATTATTTGGGGCCAATGGAGGTTTGTTGGTAGGCTTGAGTATTATTGGAAAGGACTGAATAGCAACAACTGTTGTTTTTTGGTTATGAATGATAATGAATATGAAAAGATTATAGACATAATCTATGTTCTCTGGTAAATTGTTTTCTTATAGTGTGGCATGAATCATTACATTAACTCTTGCCAAACCAACAAAGGTCTACTTAATCAATCCACACCATATCTACATATTAATAATTGACGTTTACTTTGGACAACATTTGCTATGAAAAGTGGGGTTGAAAAAGGGAACTCTCTTGATGGAAGTTTGAGCCACTGGGATAGATTAGAGATTGGATAACTCTCTTTTTAGCACCCAGGATGGGTTCTCCTCTTATAGATGATAGTGACATCTGGAAGTTCCCATGGTTGGATGATTCTCATAGAATCTATTTACACATTGGTGCTCTGAAAAAGGACTTCCACCAGTATATCATTGTGAACATATTTCATTATTGGTCTTAGATTGGCAAGGATTTGGTTATGTTAATATGGTTGTATCTCACCACTGCTCTTAAGATAACATATGCCATGTCATGTATAAAAAGAAATTAAAGGTAAATATACTCACCATAATAAGGCATAAAAAAATCATTCATTTTGTTCACATATAGGAGTATCATCATGATCATCCCTAGGATAGAAAGTTCTTTTTTATAATTATATACATGCAATAATATTATTTGGCATAAGGAACATTTTTCATAATTATATTTTATCACCTACAATAGACCATGAGAAAAGGCTATAATAATTTTGGGGGAAAAGAGATCATATGTCACTACAATAATTTCCTCTTTCAGGGTTGTGGCAAAATAGGGACATTAATGCATTGCTGGTGGAGTTTTGAATTGATTCAACCATTCTGGATGGCAATTTGGAATTAAGCCCAAAGGGCTTTAAAAGACTACCTAATCTTTGATCTAGCCATACCACTGTTGGGTTTTCACCCCAAAAATTTAAGGAAAAAGACTTGTACAAAAATATTTATAGCCACAATTTTTGTGGTGGCAAAAAAATTGGAAAATAAGGGGATAGCCGTTGATTGGGGAATGACTGAACAAATTGTGATATCTGTTGGTGATGGAATACTATTGTGCTCAAATGAACTGGAAGAATTCCATATGAACTGGAAAGACCTCCAGGAATTGATGCAAAGTAAAGGAGAAGAACCAGGAGAACGTTATGAAAAGAGACTGATACACTGTGGTACAATCGAACATAATGGACTTCTCTACTAGCAGCAATGTGGAGGGACATATGAGAAAGAAAGCTATCCACATTCAGAGAAAGAACTGTGGGAGTAGAAACACAGAAGAAAAATAGCTGCTTGAACACATGTACTGATGGGGATATTATTGGGGATGTAGGTGCTCTAGGTCTAGAGCAAAAGGAGTTTTTTATAAATTGCTTTTTTCTTTTTGGGGGCTCTAAAAGCCGTTTAGGGTAAAAAGTATGAGTTTTTTTCTCCTGATAATTTTCCTAGGTTTCACTTCTCACTTAAGCTAATTCTAGAGACACGTGGGGCTTGGAAAAAAGAAACTCATTTTTTTAGGAGTAAAACAAGGCAAATACTTAGTTAATTTCAACTTAACCACTCTCTCTATTAAAAGCAACACTAGTTAAGTCAGTGACTTTCTCCAGTTTCTCCGGAGATTTTTTGTTTGCTGATGGTAAGGTAAACCAGCCAATCCTTCCCCAGGTGAAAAACCCAAGGGTTGGTTAATTTTGGGATGTTTTTTTCACCTAAGGCATTTGGAAACAGTTCCCCAGGTGGGGCTTTAGGGCCCTGCTGCTAAAATTAAAACAGTTGTGTGCTAATTATTTTAAAGAAAAAGAAAAAAAAATGACCCAAAACAAGCTATGAAAAGCTGACTTGGGGATAGTAGCAAAAGTAAAGGAAAGTTAAGAAAATTTAAGAAGATAGAGGATTCTCCTTACAACCTAAGTGGTCAGCCATCAAATGTAAAAGGGAAAAAGGGGAGTTTTTGGTTGGATGTTAATATTTAAAGTTGTGGTTGGCAAGAATTGAAATAATCTCAATTCTAAAATGATTTTAGTAATCTATTTACAAAATATAAGAGAGTGGAAGTAGAGAGATGATAAGAGGGTAGAGTAAGAGAGCTAGCTTAAAGAACTAGACTATATACTCAATCCCTGGCTTTACTTTGGGAGGGCTCCAGAGGTCCCAGCCAGAGAGCCTTTTGTCAATTAACAAGGGGTTTTAGCCATGAGGGCTTTTCCTAATTAAGGGAGTCTCCAGGAAGCTAGTACCTCCAGGGAGGCTAAGGTAGTCAGCCTACTTCACTCACCATGTGTAGTTCTAAGAGAAAGATTTAAGAACAGTCTCACCAAGTCCAAGGTCCTAACCAGAGCTTCTTCAGGTCCAGTTTCAGGCTGAAGAGAGCTGAACTGAACTGAACTCCAACTCACTGGAAGTTGTCTCTCTCTTTTAAAGGGGCTTCTTTTGTCACTTCCTGTGCCTTCCTCTTAGTTTATGTGTCCAATCACAACAGATGCTTTTCTTAGGACTGCCCAGGGGACAGTCAGTAGATTTTGATTCATCACTCCCAACTTGTGAGTTAAGTGGGCATGTTCTCACCTTTGGTGATTAGATTAAGGATGGGCAGGGCAGATTTAATTTCATTATCACACAGTCTAAATGCCTCAGTTGGACTTTTGAGACTACTGAAGCTCAGAAAACTTAAGTCACACATCCAGTATCTCAGAAGAATGAAGCGATAGTCAACTTCCTAATTTTGAAGAACAGAGGGCAGTCCTGAATCTTAATAGGCACATTTGATGCTTCAACATTGCACCTGTATTGTGCTTCAGGGGTCTCTCAGTGTCATGTAGAGAAAAGATGTCCAAACTACACAGGTTGAAGGAATTTCTTGATCTGGGAGTTCCTGATATCATGGCTATCACTTTACTAGTTTTTGTATTACAAGTGACCACTTCAGTCAAATTTTTACCTTTTCTTGGTTGCCAAGCTCCTCCTTTCTTTTGACACAACTGATTCAGTACCTAGACCTTTCCCCCCTTAGATCACCCGTCCACTCCTACAAAGTGTGCAGGACTCAGTGATTTTGACTTCTTAAAAACAATGGTACTGATGATGAAAAATATCCTGAATCAGCAAACATCGAGAAAAATTATTTGCAATATACTTTGACTTTGTGATACTTCTCTACCAATTAAAGGTTAAAGATCCTGAAATCTTCAGTAACTTCTATGCTGAAATGTATATCATCAATCAGAGTAAGGTAGCAAAAAGACTTAAGAAGACAAGAGGAGTAACAATTCTGGAAGAGGTCCTTTAGTACTTGAGAATTGGGATAAATCTGGAGCTCAGATGTAAAGTTAGAGAACAGAAGATCAGGGTTCATGATGTTTTTCTTTTGCATTTCAAAGACTTATTCTATTGACCAAACTTGGGGAGTGGTGATTTTCTTTTAATGGGTTTGGAATGCTTTCTTGAACATCAACATAAAATAACAATAATTCAATCCATGTCCCTTGTGTACAGTAACCTCTAAATATCTTTATAGCCAGATTATATGAATATTTTTGGGGGGGAATGTTACATGGAACCCTTTATAAAGCAGATGTTTCAAGATGTTGTATAGTAACTCCACGTAGATAGTATTTCTTGAATATAATGTTCAGGAACATAATTTTAGCCTATTCATCTCCTCAGCCTGCCCATCTATGGAGCATTTGATTCAATCAATGCTCTGAGTGACATGAATCTTAAAAATTTGTATTGAACACTCAAAGTACTTTGAAAATAACTTGACACAGAACAGATTGAATGCATGAAGAAACTGACAATAGGAAAGTTTTTCTAATTGCTCAATAGGAAAACAGAGGCTAATTTTGAAAGAGTATGAAAGAAATGGAGTAAAGTGTCATTTGCTATTTTTGCAGCAATGATTATTCAATTTTAAATGATAGTTATGTTTTTTCCCACTATTTGATGTTTTAAAATGAATTCACTTAGATATTTACTTCAGATTTGTGTTTTTAATTAATTTTTTTGCATGATATAACTATACCCTGTATAAAATGGCCACAAATGATATATATCTCAGGCTTCTGAATTTAGTTCAAATTTACTTATAGTCTAACGTTGAATTTCACCATACATAATCATCCCCATCACCAACTGCCTCCTTTAGCAAAAAACCTTTTTTTTCTAGTGGTCCTTATCAGTTTTATTGGAGACTTTCCCAATATATGATCATCTATAATGATATAGAGTTTAAATGTATTCTTCAAACTTGGTTAAAGAAATAAGAAATTTCAGGCCACTTCCTAAGGTTGTTGCACAGGTTTGTTCATTCATTAAATGAATTAATAGAGGAATTTTTCATACTGGGAGTTGTTTACATTGATATCCCTCAATGTCTTTAAGAAAAGATCAAAACTAGTAATAAGAAAGGATTTCTCATGAATTATGAGTGCAAATTCAATCAAGCAATTTGCAGTATGCAGAGAGCACTGAGAAATCTACAACTTTTTATGTTATCACTGTGTTACCTTTATCAAATATTGACAAGTTACATTTGTAGTCAGGGAAGGTATGGAATGAACAATGTTTTAGGATCATAGCCTTTGTAATCAAACACTATTTACTCCACTGGCACAAAAAAGGAATAAATAAGAATGTGTTGAATATACACATTTTTTTCTTGATCCATATTGTTCCTTATAATTATGTACAGTTCTCTAGGACACCACTGATTCTATAAAGTAAAGTGGAAAACAAGGGCTCTGAAAGTGGTAGTTTTGGCCCCTAGTGTGGATCAGGAACTGCATCACAACACTCCTCCTTGAGTAACTGGGACGGGTTCTCCTGATATCAGTATGGCTTGAATTTGAAGGGTTTAGTCACTAGACTAGTGTATAAATTATTCTTTTTAAATTTTTTTTAACCTTTTGGAGGCTAATTGGAGGCTAGCATTATCTACTACTATTCATTTGCAAGGGGAGATCCTAAACCATTTAAAAAGGTTTTATTTTAAAAATTGGGCTAGTGATGGTAAAAAAAAAAATCTGTTTCTCTGACATAAATTAATCTACACTTTTCTCCCATAGCTATATGTTATAAAATTAAAATAATTTCAATAAACTCACAATTAGTTGGAAAATTGAAGTCTTGACGAAGATTTTCTGATCTTGTCTCCTCAGAGACATGTGCCTTGGAATAAAATGCCAAAACATCTAAATGTAAATCCTTGTCCTAAAAGAGTATATATTTAATACTAATATTTGAAATAAGGATCTTTTACATAAATCTCCCTTATTACCTCTCAAAGTCTCCTTACAAAGGTACACTGTTTTTTAAATTTGATTAAAAAAATTAGAATATTTTTCCATGGTTACACGATTCATATCCTTTTCCTCCCCCAACCCCTCCCCCTGTAGCCGATGAGCAATTCCACTGGGTTTTACATGTATCATTAATCAAGATCTATTTACATATTTGATTCATTATATTTGATTGCGCCACAGTGTATCAGTCTCTGTGTATAATGTTCTCCTGATTCTGCTCCAAAGGTATACTGTTGATTTGGAGAGAATCCTTCCCTATGTCTCCACCAATGATTTTTACTTCTCAACATATATCTTATGTAGATGTCCATTACATTGGAAATATTGCATTTGTCTGTTATTTCAAAAACAAATTGAGATTTTAGAAATCCACTGGGCCTGATGATGTAATAATATCCAAAGAAGGCCTTTTAACCACCAACAAACTCATGGGAAAAAATTAAAAAAGGTATTTCTGTGATGAGTTAACAGTGTGTCATTGAATAATGAGAGCTTTGGATTTTTAAAGACAGAATAATAGAAATGATGTGCTAGAGTTGGACTTGATGTCAGAATTGGTCCATTGAATCTGATACCCTTGTTGGATTCATGAGACTTCAGAAAAATTAAGTGGTTCCCCAAAAGTCACAAAAGAGAGCATTATGGAGCCACCTGAGTCTGAAAAACAGGGATCATTCCCATTTCCAATATGTCCCTTAGTCAGGGAACTCCAGTGGCTTTCTAAATACCTCTAGGAACAAGTAGAAACCTTTGAAAGTCCTTCACAATGTGATTTTGACACCCACCCCCCTCCACGTCCACTCTTCTCTCCATATTATTTTTCCATTCACATACACAAATGTTTAAGCCTGGGGGCAGTGA
Organism: Gracilinanus agilis; assembly: GCF_016433145.1. NCBI lineage: Eukaryota > Metazoa > Chordata > Mammalia > Didelphimorphia > Didelphidae > Gracilinanus > Gracilinanus agilis. The sequence goes on along the minus strand of NC_058132.1, from coordinate 389,144,007 downwards.
GGCGGTACAGTGGATAGAGCACTGGGCAGGGAGTCAATAAGACTTGAGTTCAAATTTTACTTAAGATTTTTACTCCCTCTGACCCTGGAAATGCCACTATTGGTCTGTTTGCCTCAGTTTGCTCATCTGTAAAATAAGGATAACAGCTATCTTTTAGGGTTGTTGTGAGGATCAAATAAAATCATAATTACACAGCTTTTATTTATTTTTAATTTTGAAATTTTATTTAATTAGAACATTTTCCCATCGTTACAGGATTTATGTTCTATCCCTCCCCTCCCCTCATACCCTCCCATAGCCTACACAACAATTCCACTGGGTTTTACATGTCATTGATTAAGACCTATTTCCATAGTATTGATATTTGCACTAGGGTGATCGTTTAGAGTCAATATTCCCAATCATATCCCCATCAACTTATGTGATCAGGCAGTTGTTTTTCTTCTGTGTTTCTACTCCCACAGTTCTTTCTCTGGATGTAGATAGTGTTCTTTCTTTGAAGTCCTTCAGAATTTTCCTGGATCATTGCATTGCTGCTAGTAGAGAAGTCCATTACATTTGATTTTACCACAGTGTATCCATCTCCATGTATAATGTTCTCCCTGGTTCTGCTTCTTTTAGTCTGCATCAATTCCTGGAGGTCTTTCCAGTTCATGTGGAATTCCTCTGGTTCATTATTACTTTGAGCACAATAGTATCCCATCACCACCAGATACCACAATTTGTTCAGCCATTCCCCAATTGAAGAGTATCCCCTCTTTTTCAGTTTTTTGTCACCACAAAGAGTGCAGCTATAAATATTTTTGTATAAGTCTTTTCCCCAATGATCTCTTTGAGGCATAAACACAGAATTACACAGCTTTTAGCCCAGAGTCTGGCCTATGGTAAGTGCTGTACTGATGTTATCATTATTTTTATTATCCAAACTGGACTTCTTATGGCCTCTAATGTCCCAACCCTCTGACCTGAGGCTCAGCTCAAAATCTATTTCTTGAACTCTTGATCTGCCTAGCTGCTAGTGCCTTCTTCCCCATCCTTCCCACTCCCTCCAATAAAATAGCATTGTATTGATTTTGAAAACTGTTGTTTCTCAGTTTTATCTGACTCTTTGTGATTCTCTAGACCAGTGATGGGCAAACTTTTTAAAGAGGGGGTCAAAGTAAAGGAAATGCTCGTCTGTCAGTCTGTTTCCAAGGCAACTCTTTCGAAGTTTCGTTGTATTGTAACCTACTCACTGTATTCATCAGATTAGGAATAATGTTGCACAGCCTGACAGAACATTTCAGGGGGCCTCATCTGGCCCATGGCCCATAGTTTGCCCATCACTGTTCTGGACTATTGCTCTCCATGGGATATGCTTGGGGAGGATACTGGAGTGGTTTCACATTTCCTTCTCAAGTGTAGTAAGTGGGTCATTCTGCCAGTCAGAGGTTAAGTGACTTGCCGCAGCTCACCCAGATGGGAAATGTCTAGATTTGAATTCACATCTTCCTGATGCCAGGCCCAGTGCTCTAACCATGGAACAACATCTGCCTCTAGTTTGAAAGACTTCTATGTCAACTTTAGGGCAGCCAGTATAATCCTGCATTACACCAGGTGGCACAAGTGAGAGAGTGCCAGGCCTGCAGGCAGCAACACTCACCTCCCCACGATGAAATCTGGACTGAGACACTTACTAGCTCTGTGACCCTGGACAAGTCACTTAACCCCGTTTGTCTTTGTTTCTTTATCTATAAAATGAGCTGGAGGCAAAAATATCTTTGCTAAGAAAACCCAAAATGGGATCCCAAAGAGCACAATAATTAAATGTCTCCCTTAGTTAGAGAATTAATTACCTGAGTGCAGGGACTGGTTCACCTTGTCTTTGTACCCCCAGTGACTGCATCATAGTAGAATAAGTACTTAATAAATACTTGTAATCAACTCCCTCACTTGTACCAGTTATTTCTGAGACTACTGAAGATACTCTAAAATGCCTTGTGTTTAGTTAAGGAGTAACAAGAAAATTCTTTTTTTAAAAAAATACTAATTTTTTAAATTTAGAATATTTTTCCAGGATTATATGATTTACGATCCACTCCCCTTTCCTTCCCCTCTCCCAAAGGTGACAAGCAATTTCATTGCGTTATACATGTATCATTGTTCAAAACCTATTTCCATATTATTCATATTTGTGGTAGAGTGATCTTTTAATGCCAAACCCTCAATCATATCCCCATCCAACCATATGATAGATCCTATGATTTTTTTTTCTGTGTTTATGCTCCCACAGTTCTTTCTCTGGATGTGGATAGCATTCTAGAAAATTCTTAAGAAAAATTTCAATTAAAATCAAAACAATAGCTTTATGTACTTCAAGGTGGTAAGGAATTCGCTTGCTTGTGGATAGATTGTATTTCCAAAAAAATAAACATTGGGGAATCCAGGCCCAAAATAGGAGTTTATTTTGTTTCAATAAAAGTTCATATTTAGGTCTACAGGCATGGCATATTGGAACAGATCACAAAATGATAGATATAGTGGCTTTTTTTTAGTTGACCTTTACTTTGTCTTAGTAAAACTCTTAAGACAGAAAGTCAAGGGCTATGCAAAAGGGGTGAAGTGACTTGGCTAGGGTCACACAGCTAAGAAGTGCCTGAGGTCATATTTGAACCCACATCCTTCCCACTCCATGCCTGGCACTCTGTCCACTGTGCTATATAGCTGTTCCAAGATACAGGGTTTCTTCAGAGAGCTTGTATGTCTTGAAAATATGAACTGAAGTGAGATGAGATTAAAACTATGTGTATAGGAAGAGAAATGTATTTTATCGACAGTCTATAAAAGTACAATAAGATTGTTGAGAATGGACAGAAAATTCCATCTTGAAAATGGCCAGAGAGTAGAAGCAGTGCTTAACCTCTCCTAACCCATACATATAGGTCTCCTAAAGAAGACATAAAAACAAATCCAGATGAACAAAGGGACCCCATAACAGGGTACAGCATTGAAGATACGTGGGATTGGGGCATTTCCATGCTATAAGGGGGTGAAATAGCTCTCGCTAAAACGTGAGCTGAACAACCCCCTCCCCCCACACCACCCATAGTGCCAAAGCCAGCGCACGAGTCATAGAGCAAGTTTGGAGAATTCATTAAGTTCTTGGCAGCTTCCTGGGGATCACCACGATCTGCTCCTGAGAGCAGCAAGACTTAAGACCCCAAGAGGCTAAGGAACTGGACTTTGAACACAGACCTTGAGCACAGGGGCAGATATTGAGTGCAGGCACGGACTAGGACCTTGAGGGCAGGCGCGGACCTTGGGTGGGGACCCAGTGCAGAGGGGTGCATAACTGTGAAAGCAGCACCCTGAGACTGTTAAAGGAATTCTGGGCAGAGGAGAAAGCAAGGGGACCACCAGGTGGCTTGACCCTGAGAACAACTAGACTTGAGACCTCAGGAGCCTAAAGAGCACAGACCAACCCTGGGCATGAGGATGAAGCTGAGAGGGCGTATGGCACTGTGACTCAGGTGAAAACTGCTCCACAACTCCATAGGATAGGCAGAGAGCCTGTCGCCTCATCCAGACTTCTTACTGAGAAAGAATAATAATAATGGCAAGCCAGGCACAAGAACCACAAAAGAGAAAGATCAAGAAGAAATCTTTAACATTCGACAACTTTTACACAGAAAAATCCAGACAACAGAGCAAACAGCAGAGGAGAACAAAAAATCACATCCAAATCTTCCCCCAAAAATGAAAATTGGTCACAAGCTCTTGAAGAGTTCAAATCTGAGATCATGAGAAAGATGGAAGAGACTTGGCAATCAAAGTGGGAAATAGCTCAAAAGGAAATTAACAGGTTAAAAGACAGAAACTACCAATTAGAGAGAGATGCCCCCAAATCAAATGAAATGATAATGGAGGAAACCATGAAAAACAGAATAGACCAAATTGAAAAGGAAAATAAAAAGATTATAGCAGAAAACCAGTCTTTAAAGACCAGAATTGGGCAAGTAGAAGCCAATGATCTCTCAAGACAGCAAGAACAAATAAAGCAAAGTCAAAAGACTAATAAAATAGAAGAAAACATGAAATATCTCACTGAGAAATTGACAGATCAAGAAAACAGGTCTAGAAGAGACAATTTGAGATTCATTGGTCTTCCTGAAAAAGCAGAAATTTAATAGAAACTTGGACTCCATACTACAAGAAATTATCCAATAAAACTGCCCTGAAGTTCTTCAACAAGAGGGCAATATAGACATTGAAAGGATCCATAGATCACCCTCTACACTAAACCCTGAAAAGACAACCCCCAGGAATATAATAGCGAAATTCAAGAGCTTCTAAGTAAAAGAAAAAAATTTTACAAGAATTCAGAAAGAGACAATTCAGATATCAAGGAACAGCAATCAGAATCACACAGGACCTGGCAGCCTCCACACTAAAAGACTGAAAGGCTTGGAATATTACATTCAGAAAGGCAAGAGAACTGGGTCTACAACCAAGGATCACCTCCCCATCAAAATTGACTATATACTTCCAGGGGAAAGTATGGGCATTCAACAAGATAGATGATTTCCAAGTATTTGCATAGAAAAGACCAGGACTAAATGGAAAGTTTGATATCCAACCACAAAAACTAAGAGAAACATGAAAACATAAATAAGAAACAGAGGAGAAAGAAAGAAAACTCTTATTTTTAAATTTGCCTCTTTAAGGGCTTCAATAAGATCAAATTATTTGTATTCCTATATGGAGAAAGGTTATGTGTAATTTTCAAAACCTGTATTCACTATTATAGTAATTAGAAGAATTATTCATAGGGAGAGGTTGGAGTATTAAATGGTCTAAGATGATAAGGGGTGCGGGGAAGAAAAGCGGAGGGTCAATAGTAGATGGCACCAAGAGAAACTTGAATGAATAAGAAAAATAGGATACTCTATACCACAAAAAGAGGGCATGGGAAGGGGAGGGGATGAATACTATTATAAGAAGGAGAGGAAGAGAGCATTAAAAGGTAATATTTAAACCTTACTCTCAGTGGAATTAACCCTGAGAGGGAAAAGTAGCTATATCCATTGGGGTATAGAATTCTATCTAACCCTACTGAGAAAGAGAAAATCTAACCCTACAGAAGGGATAAACCAAGGGAAGCAGGGGAGTGAGGAGGTAAAAAAAAAGGAGTGGAGGAATGGGAAGAGGGAATTCATTAGGCCTTTAAAAATAAAAATAGGAAAAGAATAATGGAGAGGGTGGAAAGGAAAGTAAATTAAGGGAGGGGACAAGGGGGACTGGTTTAAAACAAACCACTGGTTTAAAAGGAAATAACGTAAGAAGAAGGGGTAGAACTAGGAGAGGATACCAAAATGTTGGGGAATACACAACTGATAATTGTAAATCTGAATGTGAATGCGATGAACTCGCCCATAAAACGGAAGCAAATAGCAGAGTGGATTAGAAACCAAAATCCTACTATATGTTGTCTACAAGAAACACATATGAGGCAGGTAGACATACTCAGGTTTAAGGTGAAGGGTTGGAGCAAAATCTTTTGGGCCTCAACTGAGAAAAAGAAGGCAGGAGTGGCGATCATGATTTCTGGCAAAGTCAAAGTAAAAATAGATCTGATTAAAAGAGAAAGGGAAGGTAATTACATCCTGATAAAAGGCAGTATAGACAATGAGGAAACAACAGTACTCAACATGTATGTACCAAATGGTATAGCATCCAAATTCCTGAAGGAGAAACTGGCAGAGATCAAGAAGAAAATAGATAGTAATACTATACTAGTGGGAGATCTAAATATTCCTCTTTCAGATCTAGATAAATCAAACCAAAAAATAAATAAGAAAGAGATAAGAGATGTGAATGAAATCTTAGAAAAATTCGATTTAATAGATATGTGGAGAAAAATAAATAGGGACAGAAAGGAATACATATTTTTTTAGCTGCACATGGTACATTCACAAAGATTGACTATGTAATAGGGCATAGAAACATTGCAAAGAAATGCAAAAGAGCAGAAATAATAAATGTAACCTTTTCAGATCATAATGCAATAAAATAATAATTAGTAAGGGCACATGGACAGGCAAATCAAAAACAAATTGGAAATTAAATAATATGATTCTCCAAAACCAGTTAGTTAAAGAAGAAATCATAGAAACAATAATTTCATTGAAGAGAAAGACAATGATGAGACATCCTACTAAACTCTGTGGGATGTAGCTAAAGCAATACTCAGGGGGAAATTTATGTCCTTGAGTGCATGTATTACAAAATTAGAGAGGTCAATGAGCTGGGAATGCAAATTAAAAAACTAGAAAGGGAACTAATTAAATGAACTGGGCATGTAAATTAAAAAACTAGAAAGAGAACAAATTAAAAATCCCCACCTAAAGACCAAATTAGAGATTATAATAATTAAAGGAGAATTCAATAAAATTGAAAGCAAAAGAACTATTGAATTAATAAATAAGACTAGAAGCTGATACTTCGAAAAAAACAACAAAATTGACAAAGTACTGGTCAATCTAATTTAAAAAAGAAGAAAACCAAATCATTAGTATCAAAGATGAAAAGGGAGACCTCACTGCTAATGAAGAGGAAATCAAGGCAATCATTAAAAAATATTTTGCACAATTGTATGGCAATAAATATAGCAACTTAGGTGAGACAGATGAATATTTACAAAAACATAAGTTGCCTAGATTAACAGTAGAAGAAATAGAATACCTAAATAATCCCATATCAGAATAAGAAATTGAATAAGCCAGCAAAGAACTCCCTCAGAAAAAGTCCCCAGGACCAGATGGATTCACAAATGAATTCTATCAAACCTTCAAAGAACAACTAATTCAAATACTTTACAAACTATTTGACATAATAAGCAAAGGGCTTCTACCAAACTCCTTTTATGATAAAAATATGATACTGATCCCAAAGCCAGGTAGATCAAAAACAGAGAAAGAAAACTACAGACCAATCTCCTTAATGAACATAGATGGAAAAATCTTAAACAGAATATTAGCAAAAAGACTACAGGGGAAGCTGGGTAGCTCAGTGGAGTGAGAGTCAGGCCTAGAGACAGGAGGTCCTAGGTTCAAACCCGGCCTCAGCCACTTCCCAGCTGTGTGACCCTGGGCAAGTCACTTGACCCCCATTGCCCACCCTTACCACTCTTCCACCTAGGAGCCAATGCACATAATTTAAGGGTTTTAAAAATAATAATAATAATAATAATAATAATAATAATAACAATAAACAAATATAATCACCCTAGACAATATAAAATACTTAGGACTCTACCTACCAAAATAAACACAGGAATTATGTGAACACAACTACAAAACACTTTCTAAACAATTAAAACTAGATCTAAACAATTGGAAAAACATTGATTGCTCATGGGTAGGACGAGCTAACATAATAAAAATGACCATTCTACCCAAATTAATTTACCTATTTAGTGCCATACCTATAGAACTACCAAAAAACTTCTTACTGAATTAGAAAAAACTATAACGAAGTTCATTTGGAATAACAAAAGATCAAGAATATGAAGGGAAATAATGAAAAAAAATGTGAAGGAAGGTGGCTTAGCAGTACCAGATATTAAACTATACTATAAAGCAGCGGTCATCAAAATGATATGATACTGGCTAAGAGACAGAAGGATCAGTGGAATAGACTTGGGGTAAGTGACATCAGCAAGATAGTGTATGATAAACCCAAAGAGCCCAACTTTGGGGACAAAAATCCACTATTTGACAAAAACTGTTGGAAAATTAGAAAACAATATGGGAGAGATTAGGTTTAGATCAACATCTGACACCCTACACTAAGATAAATTCAGAATAGGTGAATGATTTGAATATAACGAAGGAAACTATAAGTAAATTAAGTGAACACAGAATAGTATACTTGTCAGATCTATAGGGAAGGGAAAATTTTAAAACCAAGGAAGAGTTAGAAAACATTACAAAATGGAAAATAAATAATTTTGATTATATTAAATCGAAAAGGTCTTGTACAAACAAAAACAATGCAACCAAAATCAGAAGGGAAACAATAAACTGTGGAAAAATCTTTATTACTAAATACTCTAACAGAGGTCTAATTATTCAAATATACAAGGAGATAAACCAATTGTATAAAAAAATCAAGCCATTCCCAATTGAGAAATGGGCAAGGGACATGAATAGGCAGTTTTCATATAAAGAAATCAAAACTATCAATAAGCACATAAGAAAGTGTTCTAAATCTATAATAGAGAAATGGAAATCAAAAGAAGTCTGAAGTACCGCTTCGCACCTAGCAGATTGGCTAAAATGATAACAGGGGAGAGTAATGAATGTTGGAGGGGATGTGGCAAAAATGGGATATTAATGCATTGCTGATGGAGTTGTGAATTAATTCAACCTTCTGGATGGCAATTTGGAACTATGCCCAAAGATCTCTAAAAGACTGCCTGCCCTTTGATCCAGCCATAGCATTGCTGGGTTTGTATCCCAAAGAGATCATAGATAAAAAGACTTGTGCAAAAATATTTATAGCCACGCTTTTTGTGGTGGTAAAAAAACTGGAAAGTGAGGGTATGCCCTTCAATTGGGGAATGGCTGAACAAATTGTGGTATATGCTGGTGATGGAATACTATTGTGCTCAAAGGAATAATAAATTGGAGGAATTTCATGTGAACTAGAAAGACCTCCAGGAATTGATGCAGAGTGAAAGGAGCAGAGCCAGAAGAACATTTTATACAGAGACTGATACACTGTGGTAAAATTGAATGTAATGGATTTCTGTACTAGTAGTAATGCAATGACCTAGGACAATTCTGAGGGATTTATGGAAAAGAATGCTACCCACATTCAGAGGAAAATGTACAGGAGTGGAAACGCAGAAGAAAAACAACTGCTTGAAACATGGGTTAATGCGGACATGATTGGGGATATAGACTTGAAAGGACCACACCAATGCAACTATCAATAATATGTAAATAAGTCTTGATTGATGACACATGTTAAAACGAGTGGAAATGTGCTTTGGATACGAGGGGGGATGAAGGGAGGTCGAAGGGGAAAGTAAAAACATGAATCATGTAACCATGGAAAATTTTTCTAAAAAAATAAAACATTTAAATCTTAAAAAAAAGAAAATGAAATGGCCAAAAATTCAGGCTTGTTTTGATTCGTTTACCACGAATTCCAAACCAGAGAACTAGTGTTACCTCTAAAGTCTTCATTAAAACAAATGGCTCCAACCAGGTGAAAAATGTTGCTTCCCGATTTCATGGTAATGTTAGATTCCTTATCTGGGCAGAGAGCACGTGCTATAATGAATGTTTTTAAGTCTGTTGATTTTGTCTATATCACTGTACATAATGCTTTTGGAAGAAACTATTAAACTCAAGATACTAATTTATTCTTTTTCAGTTTCTATTTAGTTTAGCCTCCACCAGCAGTAAGGGGAGGCTTTGAATCACAGGGTGCACCTAGGTAGTGAAGTAAAAAGAGTACAAGGGCTAGAGTTAGGAAAACTTATCTTCCTCAGTTGCAATCTGACCTTAGACACAATTACTAGCTGTGTGACTCTGGGCCAATTGCCTCACCCTGTGTGCTTTCCTCATCATTAAAATGAGCTGGAGAAGGAAATGGCAAACTGCCATTATGTCTGGCAAGAAAACCCCAAAAAGCGTCAAGAAGAGTCAATCGTGATTCGAAAGACTGAAAAAATTTGGCCACAGAGGTAAGTGGGAATTTGAATCCTTGGGAAGAGTGGGATACTGCAAAATGGGAACCATTCCCATTCCTGTTTTTTTTAATACTCCTTGCCAGTGAGAGCCATGCAGTGGGATGAAGGTAATAATAACGATGAAAAATTCCCAGAGACTGGGTTCTGGGTGAGAAAATCCATTTATGAGGCTAGCAATAAAGTAGCAAATTAATTGACCAGTCATCTCTTTTGGGAATCAGAATCAAAGATATATAGTTTTTTGGGTCATTAAATACAATTTTGGAAGCCCATTATTCATCTCTCCTGTTAAGGTCTCTGTTTGATGAATACCTAATGATGAGGTGTGGATCAACATTCAGTCCCTCCCCAATTCCTTGATGAAGATGAAAAATCCCATCATGTGCTGTCCTAGGTTTCCAATGTCATTAAGAAGAAATTAGATCATACCCAGTTGAGAGTAACATTGTCCATTCACTCCAATGTAGGACTTGAACACATTCTTCTGCTGCCTGTAAACACACCAGGTCCAACCCGGTTTTTATTTATTAGGTAGGACATAACCCACTTTTCAATGTCCCTAAAATAGAAAATACTCTGGTATAGGCAATGAGGAAAGCATTCCATGTTGGAAACAAAGGAATGGGGAAAGAAGTTTGAAGGACAGATACTAAATTCAATTTAAAGCTAGAAATAGATCTTCTCTTTTACCCTCTGATTCATTGGGACATAGTCTTTTCAATGAATTATCAATAGATTTGTCATTTATATATTTCAGGATTGACTCACCAGAATCCAAATAGACATGAAAGTACTATATGTTTCACAGAGGGTTTAACCATGAGACATGGATGCTTTTAACATGATGATAAAAGGTGACTGATAGATATATTGACAAAAGAGCCATTTGGCGACACTCTTCTCAGACAAGGGGGTGTATTTTTTCATTTTAATTTTTCTATGTAGTCTGTCCGCTACCTTCATCACATCATTGAAAGTATCATCTGGAAAACAATATAGATTATAACATTAGCATTTCCACCTCTTATTTCATTTTCTGGAGGTGAACATTCACAAATTATTCTTCAAATATTAAATCTTTTTTTGAAGAAGTTGAAATGTATTTATTGATTAAAATTTAATTAATTAATTTATTTAGAATATTTTTCCATGGTTACATAATTCATGTTCTTTCCATCCACTTTCTTTTTCCTTCCCCCCTCCAGGAGCTGGGTTATACATGTATCCATTGTTCAAAACCTATTTCCATATTATTCATATTTGCAATAGAGTGATTATTTAGAGTCTACATCCCCATTCATGTCCCCATCGAACCATGTGATCAAGGAGGTATTTTTCTTCTGTGTTTCTACTCCCACAGTTCTTTCTCTGGAGGTGAGTAGTATTCTTTCTCATAAGTCCCTCAGAATTGTCCTGGATCATTTCAATGCTGCTAGTTGAGAAGTCCACATTCAACTGTGCCCAAGTGTATCAGTCTCTGTGTACAATGTTCCCCTGGTTCTGCTCATTTTGCTCTGAATCAATTTCTGGAGATCATTCTGGAGATCAATCACATAGAATTCCTCCAGTTCATTATTCCTTTCAGCACAATAATATTCCTTCACCCTCTGATACCACAACTTGTTCAGCCATTTCCCAATCGATGGCCACCCCCTCATTTTACAATTTTTTTGCCACCTCAGAGGCTTTAAATATTTTTGTACAAGCATTTTCCCAAATGTTAAATCATAATGTGTACATAATGTTCTATTGATTCTACTTATTTTACTCTTAATTATCTCATTTAGTTTTTTACAAGTTAAAAAATTAATCTGGTCATCATTACTTACAGAGCTATAATAATCCATCACAATCATGTACCATACTTTTTTAGCCATTCCCCAATTGATGAATATCCCCTTGGTTTCTGTTTCTTTGCTACCACAAAGAGAGGTACTAAAAATATTTAGGAGCATACAGATTCTTTTCCTTTTCCCCTTATCTCTGTAGTTTGAAATAGACCCAGCATTAATACTGTAGGGTCTAAGGAAAGAGTTTTATAGTTCTCTGGGTAAAGAGGGTCTTACAAATAAAAAACAAAACAAAACAATGGCACATGGGAAAGAAATGAAGGTAATGGGTACCTACCCCCAACTATTCAATCTAGCTATCCTAGGACTTGATGGCCACATGCTGCTTACCTCATAATGTAAAAACAGATTTAGGATGGGATATGTAAAAAGCCTAGACAATTTATTCCACATTGTATCAAATAAGTTATCCATTGTAAAATATGTTCAATTACTAACCATGTTCCGATAAATTAGATAATATACTCACATGGACTATTGCTCTTAGATCCTCTCCAAACCCCCATGTAATTTGCTTACATTAAAGAATATATCCTATATACAAATTTTAGTCTAATAACAGATCTTAAGAAGAATTAGATGTCTCTTGGAGAGAACAAAAGATAAGACTAAAAATCATTCTACTCTCACTGTACAAAAATTATTTTAACATACAACACAAAATGTTTCTTATTTAACCTGACTAAATAGTAGAATTGTGTCCTAGTTTTACATTTTGTCATTTCATTGCCTAATTATTCCTATACATTCTGAGATATCTGAAGGGTTTCTTTATAAATGTATATGTAATTAACTTGCAAATAGCAAGTCCAGATGTTCATCCACTTAGTTGGACCTAGGGTCTGGAAAGAGCTATAATTTCATGGTGAATAGTTTAGATCTCACAAACTAGTGCAGTGATAGGCAACCTTTTGAGCTTGGTGTGTCAAAATTCACCAAAAATCCGAGCATAGCTCAGGTGATGTGTCACTTTGAAGGAAAAAAGCATAATTTTTTGATATTTATAGTTTAAATAACATACTTCTCCGTATGAGGCTGCATGCAGCCATGTGTCATTGAAAATGACTACGTGATTCAGTGTTGACATGCATGTCATAGGTTTGTCATCAGGGACTAGTGGCTTTAAATGTGTTTCAACCTTAGTCTATTAAAGATTTAATATTGTAGTAATTCCTTTTATTGACCACTTGCCCTGATTATAGAAAGTTGCTATAAAATGAAAAAAAGAGTGGAATGGCTTTAGTAAGGGAGAAGTGGTCTCTTAGCCTTATGTCAATTCCAAGCAAAAGTTCAATAAACTAAACTCAGAATGAGCTAGTAGAGAATATTTTTCATTACAGAAAAAATGTTGTATCATGGAAATCAAGAGAGTCCTACCTTAGCCCATGCCAAAATAACTCTCCCAGCTTTTCCCTTGAGACAGGACTCCACTACTGTCAGTTCACAGATATCATCTGAAAGGAATGGTGGAATCACTGATTTTGGAGTGATTCTTGATGATCATACCTAGAAAATCAGACTCGGAAGAATCTTGATGATTTTGATCTCAGAGGGCTAAACTATTTTTTCTTACATAGCATTGCAACAATAAAGCTACCAGGCCTTAAAATCTTATCCGTACATTCTACTGGAAGCTAGGCACATCCTGGTATAAAATCTATCTATAGATGTCAATAAATAATGGAATTTCCCATAAAGAGAGAATATATTTATTATAGCTTATTCAAAACTTGATATATTGGCTAGTTGCTATAAATATCCAGACTATATGTAGACATAACTAGATATTTTTGTCTTGACATCTATATATGCATATAGTTACCAAGTATAATTGCACTACATATATAAGTTCACAATTCACAATAAAATAGATCTGTAAGATAAGCAATTCCGATATAATCTCCACTTTGTTCATTATTCTCTCTAATCAAGGAGTAGTTATAATGGAGAAGGGGATAAGATTTCACTTGCTGTTATGACTCTCATGCAAACAAGGAGATTTAAAAAGATCTCTATAATGTTCTGTAAAATATAGCTAAATATGGATATTTACAAAATATAACCTGCCCAGATTACCAGAGGAAGAATGAAAATACTTAAACAATCCCATCCTGGAAAAAAGAAATTGAACAAGCTGTCAATGAATTCCCCAAGAAAAAAATCCCCAGAGCCAGATAGATGTATTCAAAAGTGAATTCTACCAAATATTTTAAGAACAAATAATCCCAATATTATATAAACTATTTGAAAAAACAGGCAAAAAAGGAGTCCTATAAAATCCCCTTCATGACACAAATATGGAGCAAAAACAGGAAGAACAAAATTAGAGAAAACTAGAGACAAATTCTCCTAATGAATACTGATAAAAATGTTTAAATTAAATACTAGCATGGAGATTATAGTGATATATCACAAAGATCATTCACTGTGACCATGAGATTTATACCAGGAATTCAAGGCTGGCTAATTATTAGGAAATTATCAGGACAAATGACTATATCAGTACCCAAACCAACAGAAATCATATGAATATCTCAATAGATGCAGAAAAAGCTTTTGCTAAAATACAAGACCCATTCCTATTAAGACACTAGAGAGCATAAACAAAATGGAGCTTTCCTTTAAATCAGTGATTCCCAAAGTGGGCACTACCACCCCTTGGTGGTTGCTGCAGTGATCCAGGGGAGTGGTGATGGCCACAGGTGCATTTATCTTTCCTATTAATTGCTATTAAAATTTAAAAAATTAATTTCCAGGGGGCTAAGTAATATTTTTTTCTGGAAAGGGGGTGGTAGGCCAAAAAAGTTTGGGAACCACTGCTTTAAATGAAAAGTAGTATCTACCTAAAACCATCAGTAAAAGTATTATTTGTAGGGGGATAACCTAGAAGCCTTTTTAGTAAGATTAGGAGTAAAGCATGAATGCCTATTATCACTACTGTTATTCAATATTTTACTAGAAATTTTAGTTAATAGCAATAAGAGAAGAAAAGAAAACTGAAGGAATTAGAATAGGCAGTGAAAAAAACCATTTCATTTCACAGGTGATATTATAGTATACTTAGAGACACTTAGAGAATAAAAAAAATAGTTGAAATAATTCACAACTCTAGCAAAATGGCAGGGTATAAAACAAGCCCACATAAATCATCAGCATTTCTATATATTACCAACAAAGCCCCACAGCAAGAGATAGAAAAAAAATCATTTAAATTAATGGTAAAGAACAGAAAATATTTGGGAGTCTACCTGTCAAGACAAATCCAGAAACTACAATCACAGTTACAAAAGACTTTTCACACAAAAAGATCTAAATAATTAGGAAAATAGCAATTGCTCATGGGTTGCCTGAGCCTATATAATAAAAATGACACTTTTACCCCAATCTATTTACTCTGTGCCATACCAATCAAACTCCCAAAGATTATTTTATAGAGCTAGAAGAAGAATGAAATTCCTCTGGAATAACAAAAGTTCAAGAAGATAAAGGGAATCAATTTTAAAAAAAAGGGAAGTAAGGTGATTAAGCAGCACCAGATCTCCAAGTGTATTACAAAGCAGTAATCAAAACATCAAAACAATCTGATACTAAGAAACAGAGTTTTGGATCAGTGGAATAGATTAGCTACACAGAATCTATTGTATAATGACACTAGTAATTTAGTATTCAATAAATCCAAAGATTCAACCTCTGGGAACAAGAACTCATTATTTAATAAAAACTGTTGGGAAAATTGGAAAATAGTATGGGAATAGATCAACATCTCAAATCCTATACCAAGATCAGGTCAACATGGGTATCTGAGTTAGATCTAAAGATGACGTCATAAGAAAATTAAAGATACATGGAATAGTTTACCTCTGAGATCTATGGATAAGGGAAGAATTTGTGAACAAACAAGAGATAGATAATGTAACTATTAATATAACTTTCTCCTTTAATTTTGAAATGATTCCTCAGGTAGCCCTGAAGCCTCACCTGTCTTATTTCCTTCACTATTTCTTCTGCTAAACTGCTTCTTTTTCTGCTTCAGTTTTCCATATCTTCCTTTTTTTTTTTTGCTTTCTATTCATATCTCACCCTCTGCTTAAATGTAAATTATATTTTTTAAAAATTTAGTCCATAAATGATGTTAAAAAATTTAGTTGCTTACCAATATTTTCCTCAGTGATATAAAATTTCCATGCAGATTACCAGTTTACTTCTGAATAAATTTATCATTATTCACCCAAAGAATGTGTCTATATCCCTACTCTCTTGCTTGCTTCCATGGTGAGAGAGAGGGAGATACAGAAAATTTTCCTTCCTTTTACCTGTTTAATTGCTAATCCTATACGTATGCATGTATATGTATACACACATATGTATACATGTACACTTACACATACAAATACGTATATAGTATATATGCTTATGCAAATATACCCTAAAGAAGAAAGCTTACCTTTGCAGCTGGAAATAAATGATCTTGATTTCAAGTATTGGGTGAGCTATTAACAAGATGTCAGAAAGCAGGATGCCCCTAAATCTTCCCAGGAAATTTGATTCCCAGTATTTCACAGGGGAGATATATAGGCATAAGAATAAAAGGGTGTTAAAATGTTCTATAAGCCAGCTAGACTAATTTACAAACTTAAGGGGTTTTTTTGTTTGTTTTTTGCCCATATAGCAAACATTTATTATGTTATTATCAAAACATTTTAAAAACAAAGGATACTGACAGTTAACAAGCACGAAGAGATAGAGAAGCAAAAACACTCGGTAATCTCAAGGAGCTCACATTCTAATGATAGAATGTACAAATAAGAATGTACATATAAGATAGATACAATGTAACTGGACAGATATCTCAGAGGGAAGAGGTAGGGGGAGGCTAGAGCAGTGATGGCATGGATGCCAAAGATGGCGATAAGTGCTTTCTGAGGACACGGGGCTGTCCTCCCTCTCCCCCAGTTTCTTAGTAGAAAGGCAGAGAGACTAGGGCAGAGCTGCTTCCTTCCCCCTCTCCAACCAGCCTGATGACATTTTTTCAATGGGAGTGCACTGGCGAAAGAAAGTGGGCGGGGAAAGAAGGTGGGCTCCTCTAGGGCAGCCGAGCTCCAGGGAAGTGGAGGGCTGGGACCACTCCCCTCCTCCTCCTCTCCACCCAGGTGGAGGACATTCCTTACTTCACCTCTACCCAACAGCCCAATGGGAGGACTTTTTCCCTCCCCTATGTAGGTTGGGGGGAACAGGGTGCATCTGGCACTCTGTGGGGGAGGGGCATGGCACTTGTCTCTGGCCATGGGTGGGCACAGCACTCCATCTCCAAAAGGTTTATCATCACTGGGCTAGAGGATAGGAAAAGGTCTAAATTGGATGGGGTTTGAGCTTACTCTTGTGAGTGTTCCAGGAGGAACAGGTGTAAAGGTTCTGCCTTCAAGTCAAAGAAGCCCTGGCTCCAAGGCCTACATTTGATACAAGCTTGCTTTGTGATTATGGGCAGTTTTAAATCATGGGTCTGGACTTCTTTTTATTCCAAATTTCAATTATATATTATGTGATCAGTTAACATGATATGGATAGAGTTTGCTTTGGAGCAAGGAAAATCTAGGTGGAAGTCCCACCTATGGCTCCTTAATCCATTCCGGGTCTTTATTTTATTTAAATTTATTCTTTAAAAAAAAATTTTTTTCTGGTCTTTCTTAATCTTACTACCTTCCCTCAGAGATTACACACAACGTAAGTCTCTATCTAGTTTGTATATTGTTTACACACTGTTTCACAGGAAACTGTCAGGGCAGGGACTATTTCCTTTTTTAACCTTACTTTGTATTCCCACAGTGCCTGGTCAAATTGCTTCTCAGTGCCCTAGGTGAGATTATAAACCACAGAAAAGTCAGCAGAAAATTACCATGTCCGAACCAATTCAGGATGAATTGGAGGTGCATTCTATGGGGGGGGGGGCCTCTACATCTAATGAAATCACAGGTCCATCTCAGCCCCTATTATTTGCCCAATTTCACCTCCAGCTTTTTAAGTAGTTAACTCGGGTTATGTGTAGATGGCAGGCTGTGGCATGCTCCATAATTCTCCTGAAGAAGGCACCATACTAGATCAATCAAGCCCAAGGAGATGACGCACGTTGCCCACCGATACATAAACCTGTGCTCTCCTGACATTTTTTCCCCTTCCTTACCCACACAGGGCGACAAATTGCAGGGTAAACACTACACTAGAACTCACAAATATAGTCCCTCCAGCACCGCTCAGACTATCCGCTTCCGCTCCGGAAATGATGCGATCGGAACGACTCCAGCTCGTGCTGCGCACGCACATAGTTCACCAAGCCTCTCTAGCTACGCGCTTCCCCCTTCTCTCTATGGTTCCTCCCTTGGGATTCGGCCTCTCGGTGGTGGCGCCTTAGGTCCTGCAGGCAGGCTCCGGGTCGCGACACCACGGATGGTTACGACTCAGAGGATTTCTCGTCATCCAAGGAAGACAAAGACTACGTACCCTCCGGTGAGGGTTCGCCGCTGACTTGCGCGCGACCAGAGGAGAGTGAGAGCGGCGTCCCAGTCCAAACCCGCTCCGCCCCCTCGGGCTTCGTCCCGGTCTCCGGGGCTCCCCTCTCTCCCTGAGCGCGTGCCCGGTGTCCCAAACTTAAGTTTTTAAAAATAATTTTCTAGTTAAAATGTTAATCTTCAAAGTATGAAGAGCCCTTGTTTTGTCTTCTAGTTAAAACAAAAATTTATTTCCTCACTTAGCTAAAACTTGTAGGAAATAGAGCATGAAGGGACATCCTGTAGAGAAATTGGGAGAAAAAAAATCTACCTCAGAACGTTAGCCCCTCACCCTTCTCCTCCCTAGAAGACCAAGAAGTTTAACTGGGTGGGTCACCATTAATTAACTAATGTTGATTGAGCCTAGGTGATGCCCATTACATGCGTAGAGGTTTTAATAAATGATATTTACTGTTCAGGAAATTAAATTCTCAGTTGAAAGACTAATGAAGTGGCTAAATGTGGGGACTGATTTACTCTTAACCATACTTAGCAAAGCTGTAAAGATAACATTGCACCTTTCCCCTGGAAAGAAAACCTGCTTTGCTCTCCCCTTCCTTCCCCTCTATATTATTCGTAGTCACACATCACAGAAGATAAATGTATATCCTTAAATTTTCCCTTGGAGTATTTTCCAAAGGTAAGGTTCCAATCTGACATTAGAAGTTGTTTTTTCCCCCTAATCCTGCATAGAATGAAAAACAAACAAATAAACCTTTCCTGAAATTATTTTTTGGAATCAGTCTAGGAGTTGTGTACCCAGGAAAGTCTTCTCTTAGATGTCACAAGCATGTGGGGTAGGAGGGGCCTAGGTGGGGAAAGGGAGTGGCCTTTTCTACTCAGGCAGTAATCCCCTTGAGTTTGAGGGGTTCAAAGACAGGCGAAACTGGTCAGAACAAGGCTTTGGCTACTCGACAATTTTGTAGAAGCTGCTCCTGACTTAAATATCACAGGAATTAGAGTCCTCCCACTGTATTGAGATCTCTGCATACTTGGTCCTCCTCTTTCCTCTTCATCTCATATCACTCTTCTGCCACTTTGTCTCCTCTTTTGCCACTCACATCTCCCATAAAAATGTGAGCAAAGATTTCCAAGGCAGACCCCTCTACCTGCCCAAGTCCTCCCCAGGCCACAGGTAGTCTTAGTAGATTGGTCTCTTTAGTATCTCTTCTCTCCTCACCTGCAAAATCTCCCATTCTACTGGCTGATTTGTTGCCTACCACCGTGCCCCATCCTCAAAAAAACTCAAATCTATTCCTCTTTGTTAACTTTAGTCCATTATCTAGTGTGCTTTTTGTGTCTAAACTCCTTGAACAGGCTACAGCTACTTTCATTTCCTCTTTTTTCACTATTTTTTCTTATGTCTCTATAGTCTGGCTTCTGATCTCGTCATTTAACCGAAACTGTTTTCTCTAAGCTTCTTAGGCATCTCTTCATGACCAAATCCATTGGCTTTTTTCTCAGACTTCATCATTCTTATCCCCTCTGCAGCCTTTAACAACCTTTTCTATATTCCGTTCTAGTTTTACTGAGGACTCTTGATTCCTTCCTGGTTCTGTTCCAATCTGACCACTCTTTCTGCTGCACCATCAATCATATCTAGGTTATACTCAATAATTTTTTGTGTCCCTCTGGGCCCTCTTCTGTTATAAGTTTAGTGATCTAATCAGTTTCCATGGATTCAATTCAATTACACTGGTGATTCTCAAGTCATATATATCTAATTCTAATTCTTTGCTGACCTCGAGTCTTGCATCTGATGTCCTGTAAACATCTACAACTCAACATGTATAAAAATGAACACTTCCACCCTCTAAACTTCTCTACTACTGTCCTGAGTGCCACCATCTTCCTAGTCTCTCCTCTGCTCATAACCTCAGTGCCATCCTCAAATTCTCACTACCTCCTACCCCAAAATCTAATCTGTTGTTGTCTTGTCAACTCTATTTTTGCAATGTCTCTATACCATGGCCTCTTCTTCCCCTCTGAGATATTGTCCGACCCACCATGATGAAGGCCTTCATTTCCTCTTGCCTCAGCAATTGCAATATCCTTGAACAAGACAATCCATCTTCTTGGTTGGGATATTTTTGATTGTCTCTACCCATTCTTGTAATGCTCTCTCTCTCCTCACCTCTCCTTCCTACCTGACTTCCCTAGCTTCCTTCAAGCCCTAGCTAAAAGCACACC
The DNA here is from genome assembly GCF_016433145.1 of Gracilinanus agilis. Classification (NCBI taxonomy): domain Eukaryota; kingdom Metazoa; phylum Chordata; class Mammalia; order Didelphimorphia; family Didelphidae; genus Gracilinanus; species Gracilinanus agilis. Next base: position 389,123,686 of record NC_058132.1, on the reverse strand, counting down.
TTCTTCTTCAGGAAACCCGTTCCCTTGTGGCCCTTAAATCTAGTACCTCCCCTCAGTGAAGTAGTTCTCATTTTTCCTGTATAAAGTCTCTTCATTCATCATTGTGTGTTGGGTTCAGGTTAATATTGTGAGCTTCTTGAGGACAGGGATTATTTTTTGTTTTTCTTTACATGACCAGCAATTACTTAGCATGGTGCTTGGCACTTAGTTGGCCTTTAATAAGTGTTTATTGACTGACTAATTGGAGGATGAAATGCACAAGATAAAATTTTCATGTTAAATTCATGATGACAATTTTTTTTTTTACTTTTTAGATTTTGTAAAACATATACAAAAAAGAATACAAAAATCTTCTTGATGTTGTGAGTTCTGCAACATTTGCTCTTGATTCATTCCTGGTTCAGAGAAAGAAATAAGGAAAAAAATAACTTCTATTCTGATGCAGAATGATACTGAATAACAAACATTGCACAGATTTTCATAACTTTTAAGATTTTCAATGAACAAAGAACACGTCAGGATGACGCTATGGTGAGAACATGTTTCCCTGTGAAATTTTGGGAAAGGTATAAGAAACAGGATAGGTTTTTTTTTTCAGTATTGTGTGTGGGTGCATGTGTGGGTTTATCTTTATTTGAATTTGTGTTGTGGTCATTCAATATTTGGAATTTGTATTGTATTGTGTTAAAATCATTATCTGGGACAAGATGGATGCCACTTTGAATGACAGGACCAGCAGTTGAGAAGCTTGGAATGTTCCCAGGTGTCATGAGCCAGGAGCAAAAAGTAGTTGGTCCCAGCCCCATAAATACCCACAAGAGACAAGTCAAGTGGGCTCCTTTTGGAGCAGGGACTTGGGAAGCTGGGAGGTGAAGGGTGAAGGGTAGGCCTGAAACCTGTGACCTGTTATCCTACTGAGGGAGCTAGTGATCAATCAACACCATTGATATTAGAGCTGAGAGAGTTTACTGATCTATCAACAACATCAATAGCCTTCCCTAATCTCTGGCTTGGCAGTGGCCAAGTCAGGTCAGAGTTAGTGAGAGGGTGAAGAACCTCCAGTTTCTACAAGCCTAGCAATCTCCAGACTTGATCAACAATTAGATTAATAGCCAATCAATTAGCAATAGGGTTCCTATTGTGATAATTAAATTAAGTCTGCACAAAGGTGAGAGCACCTTCCAATTCTGGGAGGTCCTAACCCACCCACATGTGCTCGAGTGAGTAACCAATCAAAATTGAGGCAACGCCCCCTACACTTTCTATGAGAAAGCGTCTATTGTGATTGGACATGTGAATTAGGAGGGAGGAGCAGGAAGTGATACATAAGTGATCCCTTTAAAAGGAGAGGATCCTCAGTCAGCTGGGGGGATTGGGTGGAAGACAGCATCGAGTGAGGACCTCTTCTGGTTCATGGAGGAGTGTTGGAATGTTGAGACTGGTGGGACCTCTGACTGCTTCCCTTTGAATTGTCACGTGGGTAAGTTAGGCTGACACTCTCTCTTCCCTTCGTGTTTCTGGAGGCTCTAGCCTTAAGGAGGCCTCTCTTGTTGGAGGAGGCCTTGTGGCTAGAAGCCTTGTTTAATTAACCTCTGTGCCCCTCTGCTGGGTCTCTAAATTCTTACCTGGTCCAGGCCAGAGTTTCTCTCTCTCAATCTCCCTACCTTCAACCTTCCTAATTGTAAATAAATAAACTCCCATAAAAGTCAATTTTTACTTGAGATTATTCCTGAATTGGGGAAATTTCCCCTGGCGACCACCTTTTAATATATTGAACCCATAAAACCCCTTTTTCCTCCTTCCACTAGATCCTCAATCTTGTTACTTTGTTTTCCTTACCCCATCAATAGATTCAATATAGTAGTGTTTTACCAACAAGTATCTTTTTTGAGTGGTTATTATACCAAAACTCTTGGGAAGGGGAGATCAATATGCAGTCAGATAACATTTCCAATAGCCATTCAATAGCCCTTATCAACATCTAATCCAACCTCAGTTTGGGACCTAGAGAGGTTAACCATCCACCCCTCCTCTCGGGTTCCCTGCCTGGGCAAACTGTTAGAAGGGAACAACTGACAGGCGTAGTCAATTAAGCCTGTCAGAGAGTAGAGGCATATCAACAGCAATTTTGAGAGGAGTGTGTGTGTTTCTCCCTCACCAACTATAGCCAACCTAGGCCTGGGCAGACAATCCCTCCTCCATGTATACTATTTTCTGAGATCTATATATATATATAGCTATATATGTATATAGATATAGATATAGATATACTGGTCCTGCTAGATATATTTGTAGTTTTCCCATACATATAGAAACAAATTTTGATACTTATTTTCTCACATTTTGTAATCCAACTTCTCTCTCCCTTGGCCCCTTCTTTACTCCTCTCTTCCCCAAGATGACAAGTAATCTTATATAAGTTATACATGTTCTAAGTTATTTCCATATTTATCATGGTGTGAAAGTAGGCAAATATCCCACAAGAAGAAAAAACTCATGATGGAAATGAAGTGGAAAATGGTATGCTTTGATCTGCATTCAACCTCCCTCAGTTCCTTCTATGGTAGTGAATAACATTTTTCATCATGAGTTCCTTGGAATTGTTTTGGTTACTTGAAATGTTGATAATAGTTCAATCATTTAGTTTACTTCTATTTCTTTTAAATCTGACATCAACTTCAAAAATCTAAAACACCTCTGTAGACGTATTTCTTCACAGATCTGAGAGGAATGCATGTATGTATTCCATAAGTAGGAAATGTTTATTTTCCAAACAAATCCATGTGATTGTTCAATGGCTATGAAGTCATTGAAAACCTCAAAATGCAAAAGTAATGTTAACATTCCACAAATAAATATGAAAATACCTTTTGGCAACTGATACCACCAACTTCTCTTCTAGTGCTTTTCCCCTTTTTTTTAGAGATCCACTGGAAACATCTGAAATTCAAGGTGAATTAAAAGAATTTATTATTTTAGTATGCACTCTTGAATTTATGTAAAAAAAAGTAAAAGTAGATATAAACGATAGATCTAATCTACTAACTAGAGTTAAAAAAGGAATATAGGGAAGTCTACACATTATAAATGGTTTTATGTGAATGTGTGTTTGGGGGTGCAGAGGAAGAAGGAAGGGTGAGGAAAAAAAGAGACAGAGACTTAGAAGGAAAGAGAGAGAGGGAGGGAAACAACTTGAGGGAGAGAGAGCTGCAACATAAAAAAAAAAGAAAACATACAAGAATCGTCCTATGACTAAGAGTGCTTTATGCTCAAGAGGGGAAATGGTATGGTTTTACAGGTATCCAAACTATCAAAACTCAGTAGGGAGAAAATTGTTTTATTCAGCAAGAACTTACCTGAAGAAAGAAAATTTTTTCCTCCTGTTATTTTTCCCACCATAATTTATAGAGTCTAGGAATAAGAATAATTTCAAGTGTGAAACACTAAAAATGTCCTAATGGTATCTGCAAAAGACAGCAGCTTCTTGGAGCTGACTTCTGTCATGGACCAAACACTGAGATGGATAAGTAATATATCTTTATTGGGAGCCAAGAGAACTGAAGTCTCAGTATATTGACATCTTTGATAACTAGACTAATTCTGGTCCATTTATCACCCTCTCCTCACCTTCCCCATACCCCAGCTTACTAGCTAGATTCAGTACACTGAAATCAATTCATAGGGAAGGAATTGAATCAGAGTCAAAGGACTGAACCTAGATAGAATAATTCCAGTATTAACAATAGACCTCAGACCTCCCAGAATCCTTCTTTCACTGCCCTAGTTGTTCTGCTCTTAAATAGAAGGTTCTACTCTGTTTTGTTTTGTTTTGATATTGTTTAACCAGGGTCCAGTCACAAAACTTGATGCCACTCCAATAAACCACCTACTAGACTTCAGGTAGAACTCAACAATTCATTAATGTGGCTAGGTGGTACATTGTTGATTTCTATACTCTCTTCTTGTTCCCAACACTTTTCCAGAATGATTTTCAGAGATGAACAGCTTTGAGGGCTAGTTTGGGAACTATTGGGAATCTGAATGATCTACTTATAGAGCAAGAACTTCCTTTTGTGTCTTAAAGGGTAACTCAGCAAACATAGGGAAGAAAGGCACTGATAAATCATTCTAAGTTTCTTGGAATGCCAGATTGGATTCTTTGGAAATAAGAATTGCTACTACTGATAGTCCCTGAGAATTACATTTTATGGACTCAAACTGTTACCTACCCACAACAAGAAGCCACATAAGAATTATAGGGCAGGAAGAGTTTCAGTTTAATCCTTTGGTATATAAACAAATTAGATCCTAGTGTGTGTAAATGCCTTTAAGGAAATACACAAGGACTATTTATTTGCTGGAGAAAAAATTGAAGCTTCAAGGAGATTAAGCAGGACTTACTCCTTCCTCAAAAATGAGGACTGGACCTTGGGAGGAAATAGTTGAAAACAGCTTAGCTGGGTAATTACCTAATAAATTATTCTCTTGGTTATTTATTTTCCTCACCTATACAAATAAGCAGAGAGGGGAGCTAAACCCAGCTTTGAATAGTATTCAAGGCAACATTTGCCCTCTCCAGGGACAATTTAATACCAATAAACTTGAATTGGAAGAATCAAACCACTCATCAACAAAAACTCAAATAGCCAAATAGGTTCTTAGAGTTGTAAGTAACCTAAAAAAAATGACAGCAGGAAGTGCATCATTTGTTCAGATTGTTGCTTATCCACAAGTATTTGGGTTCTTTGGTTCCAAGTCTTATAAGCCTAGGAACAGTTGCCTTGCTAATTTGTGTATGAATGGACTGAGTAGCAACAAATCAACTGGAAGGAAGGGTTATAAGTGTTATGAAAACAGAGTAGACTCTGGATGCTCTATTATGTTGATTTTTTTCCTTGAATATTCTTAATTTGAGACTAAGTAGGCTTAGGAATATCCATCCTCAAAGCATGTTGTTATGAAATTGTAGAAACTCACCAGCACTTTGTGTTGAAACTTCGGTGTCCTTTCCTTCAGCTTTTCTTAAATAGGCAGAATAAAAATATTAAATGTTCATGCCCATTTTATAAAATGGCAAATTGGCAATTTATGGAAATGACTTTTCCAAAACCCATTCTAAGGGATATGACTGGGGATGTAGACTCTAAACCAGTGGTTCCCAAACTTTTTTGCCTGCTGCCCCCTTTCCAGAAAAAAATATTACTTAGTACCCCCTGGAAATTATGAAACTATTTATTGAACTTGGAATAGAATGTAATACAAAAAAAGTGTGGCCATCTCCGCTCCCCTGGACTGCTGCAGCACCCACCAGGGGGCGGTGGTGCTCACTTTGGGAATCACTGACTTTAGACTTAGAGTCTAAATGATCACACAATTGCAAGTATTAATAATATGGAAATAGGTCTTGATCAATGACACATGTAAAACCCATTGACTATGGGAAGGGGAGGGCGGAAGGGAAAGAACATGAGTCATGTAACCATGGAAGAATATTCTAAATTAATTAAATGAATAAAATTTAAAAAAATAAAACCCATTCAAGGATGGTAGAAGAGGAATCCCCTTTATTGTAGGTGAGTTGGTACTTGTCTCTCCAAGAAATATTTACACAAAGTATATTTCACATTACTACTCTGCCTCTAGGGGTGTTCTTGACATCTGAAAACTCTAAGTAGGAGTTTCTATTAGTATGGAGACCACTAACTGGGATTTTTAGAAATCCAAAGAAGTTGAGAAATTTAGGATGAATCCAAGAAATACAACTTACAGAACAAAAACATGGGAACAAACACAAAGACTTGTTTTTCTGCTGTGAATAGTGGGCAGAGCTTTGGATTTTGAGAGATACACAATGGGCATAATATGCTAGGGGTTTTAGAAAAGAGGTCAGAAAGAAAGAGGTCATTTAGTCTGATTTTCTCTCTCGTTAAACTCCAGGGGAAATGGAATTCAGAGAAGTAAAATAACTCAATACAGAGGGGATAATAAGAGTCAACATATTGGTAAATAAGAACAAAGGCATTTCTGAATAGAATATGTATATAGTTGCCCCTAGAATTCTGAATCAGTCACTGCAACTCTCTAGATGTTAGATAGCCATCATTAGAATTTGATAAGAAACTGCCCAAATCATATTTCCTTTTCAGGAACAATTCCTTATTATCAATGCAATCACACTGAAAAATTCCCTTCATTATCCATTTCTATATGTGTTCTCTCTTGTCATTCTAATCTGTAATTAGGTACTGCTTGAGGAATAAAATTAACCTCCCATCATATCATACACTTTTCTTCACAAGTCACAACTGACCTAATACATTGAATTCAGTAACATATAGTTTTCGAACATTCTCAATGAAATCAAAACACTAGAAACAACTCAAAGCAGAACAATTAGTTTCTCTAGAGTGGCTGATAGTAGCCGTGGCCTACTTGAAAACTGTAGTAAGTCCTTTAAAAAAAGCATGAGAATGTTTTAGATAAAATATGCCAATGGTAACTGTGTAGCAGTGCCCAGTAAGGTTTAAACATTAGTTGCTTAAAGCCATGTTTTTGAGGTTATTTAGAAATATTCTTTCTATGAGATATTTTCCTGAATTGTGCCACTTTGTAAAATGGATGTATTCAGAACTTGTCTAGGTCCTTGCTGCAGAGTTAATTCTAAGAAAGTTTTGTGCAGACATAGAAGCTTACCCTGGATAATAATTATTTGTTGATGTTGTCACTCGTGCTGTGAACCAGATGCCCCCTTCATCTATAAATGCAAAGATTATAAATGTGTACTCAAAAGTATTTAAAGGGATAATTTTTAGGATCCAGACAATTTTCTAAGGAAAGATGTTTCTGCTGAGTTGCTGATTCCGTAGAAAAGGATGCAGCTGGAGGTTTCTTACACTAATGGCAAACATTGGTTTTAAGAACCTCTTCAACTCTAAAAATATTTATGATCAGCTCATATGAGTAATAAGTCAATTGCATAAAATATTGACTAAAATGGCTGAAATTTGAAAGTGTCAATATCATCTGTTTGCAACTCTGGTATATTTTCTTGATTGAACTCAAATCATTGTCAGAAATATGTGTAAAACTTCTCTGCTGGGAGAGTGAATTATGGAAAGACGAATAAAGAAACAACTGTTTCCATCCAACAGCTAACATTCTACTTGTTTAAAAAATGATAGAAATGACAGTTCTCTGAGCAATCCAGAAAAATCAATTCAGTCTATAATGTTGCTGTTGAGGAGTTTTTCAGTGTAACCTTGGACACCAAGTCCTGTGAAAAGGAAAGAAGGGAAATAGAAACTTGGTTGTTGGTAATGTGGCTCAATGGGATATTGGGACTGTGTTTTGAGGGATGTATTGGAATGGTTTGAGAAGGAAAAAACTCTTATGTCAAGTGGAAGGAAGGGTTGTAGTATTAAGAGAATAAGGTGGACTTTGGATGTTCTATTGCATTAATAGTTTTTGTTGAATATTCTTAAATTGGAGATTATTTAGGATTAGGTATTATATAGATCTATAACAAGAGTTCTTCAAAGCATGTCATTCTGAATCTGAAGAAACTTACCACTGCTATCTGATGAGTCTTTGTCTCCCTTTCCTTCAGCTTCACTTAAATGGAAAGAATAAAAACATTAATTACATATCTTCTTTGTAAAATAACAAATTGGCAATTTGGGGGAAAAAATCTTTTCTAAAAATCATTGTAAGAATCCTAAAAGAGAAATCCACTTTATTGTAGAAGACTTGATACTTATCTCTCCAAAAATTATTTACACATTAAAAGTATATTTCACATGTCTAGATTGCCACTGGATGTGAAAAATTAAAGTAGGAGTTTTTATGGGTGTAGACAACCCTAACAGAGATTTTTAGAAATTCAAAGACATTAACACATTTGGGGTGAATCCAAGAAATACAGCTTACAAAACAAAAACATGACAACTAGGATAAAGGTTTGTTTTTCTGCTGTGAAGTTCCCCTCTGTTACAGTGAGAAGAACTTCAGATTTTGAGAGATTCATAATAGGTATAATATGCAAGGGGTTTTAGAAAAGAGGGTCAGAAAGAAAGAGGCTATCTAATCTCATGCTCTTATTGTATTCCTGGGAAAATGGAATTCAGAGAAGTAGAATAACTCAATCAAAAATATTGGGGTAATGAGAGTCAACATCTTGATAAATAAGAAAAAAGAAATTTCTAAATCTAATACATATTGCTACTTAAATGCTGTATTGGTCCCTGAAGCCATCTACATGATAGATAGCCATCATTAGAATATGATGAGAAACTGCCCAAATTGCATCAATAGAGGAATTTTCTTGATCTGATAGAGTTCCTTCTATTAATGCAATCACACTGAATTCCCTTCACTATCCATATCTATAAGTGTCCTCTCTGGTCAATCCATTCTCTAATTAAGTACTGGTTAAGGAGTAAAATTAACCCTCTATCATCTCATACACATTTTCTTCCCAAGTCACAGTTGGCCTAATAAAATAGATTCAATAACATATATGGTTTCCATATATCCTCAGTGAAATCAAAACACTGTAGAAACAGCTCAAAGCAGATCAATTAGATTCCCTGGAGTGACTTATAGTAGGCAAGGCCTTCTACTATTTAGTCATACATAAATCAACAAACAATGTAATAAGTGTGTAAGAAGAAAAAAAAAACCAAGAGAGAATATTTTGGATAAAATATGCAAATGGTATCTGTATAGCAGTGTCCAGTAAAGTTTAAACACTAGTTGCTTAGAGCTATGTTTTTGAAGTTATTTAGAAAGATCCTTTCTATAAGATATTTTCCTGAATTGTGCCACTTTGTAAAATGTATTCAAAACTTATCTAGATCTCCACTACAGAGAAAAGTATGGTCAGAAGTGGAAGCTCACCCTGGATGATATTTACTTGTTGATGTTGTCATTCGTGCTGTGAACCAGATGCCCCCTTCATCTATAAATGCAAAGAGTATAAATATATACTCAAAAAGTATTTAAAGGGATAATTTTTAGGAGTCAGACAATTTTCTAAGGAAAGAAGTTTCCGGTGAGTTTGCTAATTCCATGGAAAAGGATGCAACTGGAGGTTTCTTACACTAATGGCAAACATTGGTTTTAAGAACCTCTTCAACTCTAAAAATATTTATGATCAGTTCATATGAGTAATAAGTCAATTGCATAAATATTGACTAAAAGTGGCTGAAATTTGAAAGTGTCAGTATCATCTATTTGGAACTCTGGTGTATTTCCTTGATTGAACTCAAATCATTGTCAGAAATATGTGTAAAACTTCTCTACTGGAAGAATGAATTATGGAAAGATGAATAGAGAAACAACTGTTTTCATCCAACAGCTAACATTCTACTTGTTTAAAAAATGATAGAAATGACAGTTCTCTGAGCAAAACAGAAAAAATCAATTCAGTCCATAGTGTTGCTGATGAGGAGTTTTTCAGTGTAACCTTGGACACCAAGTCCTGTGAAAAGGGAAGAAGGGAAATAGAAACTTGGTTGTTGGTAATGTGGCTTCTTGGGGGATTGGGGCTGTGTTGTGAGGGGTGTTTTGGAATGGCTTGAGTAGGAAAAAACTCTTGTGTCAAGTGGGAGGAAGGGTTGTAGTATTAAGAGAATAAGGTGGACTTTGGATTTTCCATTGTTGAATATTCCTAAATTGCAGATTAATTAGGATTAGGAATTATAGATCTTTATAATGGGATTTCTTCAGAACATATTCTGAAATTGAAGAAACTCACCATTGCTGTCTGATGACTCTTCAATTCCATTTCCTTCAGCCTCCCTTAAATAGGAAGAATAAAAACATTAAATGTAAATTCTAATTTTAAAATAGCAAATTAGCATTTTAGGAAAATGTATTTCTTTTTTAGAATTTGTTTGTTTGTTTATTTTAAAATATTTTTCCATGGTTACATGATCCATGCTTTCTCCCTCTCCTCTTACCTCCCTCCTCCCAGAGCTGACAATCTATTCCACTGGATTATACACATGTATTATCACTCAATAACCTATTTCCATATTGTTTGTTTTTGTAATAGAGTAATCTTTTAAAACCAAAGCCACAAATCATATATCCATATAAACTAGTGATAAATATTTTTCTTCTGTGTTTCTTCTCCCACAGTTCTTTCTCTTGATGTGGACAGCATTCTTTCTCATAAGCACCTCAGGATTGTCCTGGATCATTGTATTGCTACTAGTAGCAAAACTGATTACATTTGATCATCTCACAATGTTTCAGTTACTGAGTACAATGTTCTCCTGGTTCTGCTCATTTCACTCCACATCAGTTCATGGAGGTCTTTCCAGTTCATTTAGAACTCAATCAGTTCATCATTCCTTAAAACACAATAATATTCTATCACCATAATATACCACAATTTGTTTAGGCATTCCCCAATTGAGGGACATCTCCTCATTTTCCAATTTTTTTTGCCACTACAAAGAGTGCTGCTATGAATATTTTTGTAAAACAATTTTTTATTATCTCTTTGGGGTACAAACCTAGTAGTGGTATTGCTGGATCAAACTGCATGCATTCTTTTAAAGCCCTTTGAACATAATTCCATATTGCCTTCCAGAATGGTTGGATCAATTCACAATTCCGCCAGCAATGCATTAGTGTTCTAATTTTGCCACATCCCCTCCAACATTTATTATTTTCCTTTAATGTCATACAAATCTGCAATGTGTGAGGTGGTACCTCAGAGTAATTTTGATTTGTAATTTTGATTTGTATTTCTTTAATCAGGACAGATGAAGAACACTTTCTCATGTAGTTATTGATAGTTTTTATTTCTTAATCTGAAAACTGCTTATTCATATCCTTTGACCGTTTGCCAACTGGGGAATGTCTTGATTTTTTTGTACATTTGACTTAGTTCCTTATAATTTTGAGAAATTAGACCTTTGTCAGAGATTTTTGTTATAAAAATTTTCCCCCAGTTTGTTGCTTCCCTTTTAATTTTGGTGGCATTGGTTTTGTTTATACAAAACTTTCTAATTTAATATAATAAAAATCACTCATTTTATATCTTGTAATGGTCTCTATCTCTTGCTTGGTCTTAAATTCTTTACTTTCCTATGGACCTGGCAGGTATACTATTCTATGTTCCCCTAATTTACTTATAATTTCCCTCTTTATATTTAGGTCATTTACCCGTTTTGAATTTATCTTGGTATAGGGTGTGAAATGTTGGTTTAACCTAATTTTTTTAGATTTAGTTTTAGAAAACAGTATCATTTTCCAATTTTCCCATAAGTTTTTTTCAAATAATGGGTTCTTGTCCCTAACACTGGGATCTTTGGGTTTATTGAGCACCAGCTTGCTGAGGTCATTTAACTCAAGTCTATTCCAATGATCCACCCTTCTATCTCTTAGCCAGTAACATTGTTTTGATGATCACTGATTTATATTACAGTTTAAGATTTTTTACTGGTAGGCCACCATGCTTCTTGTTTTTTTCATTAGTTTCCTTGATATTTTTGATATTTTGTTTTTCCAGATGAACTTTGTTATAATTTTTTTCTAATTTTATATAAAAAAAAAGCTTTTTGGTAGTTTGATAGGTATGGCACTGAATAAGTAAATTAATTTAGGTAGGATTGTCATTTTTATTATATTAGCTTATCCTACCCATGGGTAATTAATATTTTTCTAATTGTTTAGATCTAGTTTTATTTGTGTGAAATGTGTTTTGTATTTGTGTTCATATAATTCCCGAGTTTGTTTCGGCAAATAGATTCTCAAATATTTGATATTTTTTAGAATGATTTTAAATGGAATTTCTCTTTCTAACTCTTACTGCTGAGTTTTGTTGGAAATATGTAAAAATGCTGATGATTTATGTGGGTTTATTTCGTACTCTGCAACTTTGCTGAAGTTATTAATTAATTTCTACTAGCTTTTGAGTTAATTTTCTTGGATTCTCTAGGTACACCGTCATGTCATCTGCAAAAAGTGATAGTTTAGTTTTCTCTTTGCCTACTTTGATCCCTTCAATTTCTTTTTTGTCTGTAATTGCTACTGCTAGCATTTCTAGCACAATAGTAAATAGTAGTGGTGATAATCTTCACTCCTGATCTTATTGGGAAGGCTTCTAACTTATTCCCATTGCAGATGATACTTGCTTATGATTTTAAATAAATACTCCTTATTATTTTCAGGAAAGTTCCTTTTATTCCTATACTTTCTAGTAATTTCAATAAGAATGTATTTTGTATTTTGTCAAAGGCTTTTTCTGCATCTTTTGAGATAATCATGTGATTTCTATTAGTTTGGTTGCTGATATGGTCAGTTATGCAGATGGTTTTCCTAATATTGAACCAGCCTTGAATTCCTGGTATATATCCCACCTGGTCATAGTGAATAATCCTTGTGATTTTAAACTTGCTGTATTTTTTTGCTAGTTTTTTATTTAAGATTCTTGCATCTATGTTCATTAATGAGATTGGTCTATAGTTTTCTTTCTCTATTTCTGGTCTTTCTGGCTTGGGAATCAATGCCATATTTGTGTCATAAAAACAATTTGGTAAGTCTCAATTTTTGCTTATTTTGTCAAATAGTTTTTTTCAAAAAGCAGTTCTTTTTGGGATTAGTTGTTCTTTAAATGTTTGATAGAATTCATTTGTGAATCCATCTGGCCCTGGGAATTTTTTAAAGGAGTTCCTTGATGGTTGGTTCAATTTCTTTTTCTTATATGGGATTATTTAAATATTCTATTTCCTCTTTTATTAATCTAGGCATTTCATATTTTTGTAAATATGTATCCACTTCACATAGATTGTCATATAATTGGGGAAAATAGCTCTTAATAATTGCCTCAATTTTTCTTCTTCATTAGAGGTGAGATCACTCTTTTCATTCATGATAGTATTAATTTGATTCTTTTCTTTCTTTTAAAAATTAGATTAACCAATACTTTATTTTGTTTTTCTTTCCCCCCAAAATACCAATTTCCAGTCTTTTTTACTAGTTTAATAGTTCTTTTACTTTCAATTTTATTTATTTCTCCTTTGATTTTTAGGATTTCCAATTTGGTCTTTATCTGAGGGTTTTTAATTTGTTCTTTTCTTAGTTTTTTAGTTGCATGCCCAATTCATTGATCTCCTTATTCTCTTTTTTGTTGATATAGGCACTCAGGGATATAAATGTTCTTGAGTACTGCTTTGGCTATATCTAATAAATTTTGATATGCTGTCATTTCATTGTCATTCTCTTCAATGAAATCAGTAATTGTTTCTATGATTTGTTCTTTAACTCACCAGTTTTGAAGAATTAGATTATTTAATTTCCAATTAATTTTTAATTTGCCTTTTCCCTGAACATTTACTAATTATAATTTTATTGCATTATGATCTGAAAAAGTTGCATTTATCATTTCTGCTTTTCTGAATTTATTCATGAAGTTTATATGCCCTAGTACATGGTCAATCTTTGTATAAGTACCATGTGCTGCTGAAAAGAAGGTATATTTCTTTTATTCCTATTCATTTTTCTCCAGATATCTATTCACTTCTCTTCCTCCTTATTTATTTTTTGGTTAGATTTATCTAGATCTGATAGGGGAATGCTGAGGTTCCCCACTAGTATAATTTAACTATCTATTTCCTCCTTAAGCTCCAATAGTTTCTCCTTTAAAAATGTGGATTCTATACCATTTGGTACATACATGTCGAGTATTGCTATTTCTTCATTGTCTATATACTGCCTTTTATCAGGATGTAATTATTTTCCAAATCTCTTTCAAATCAGAACTATTTTTGCTTTAGCTTTTCAGATATCATGATAGAGATTCCTGCCTTCTTTTTCTCAGTTGATGCCCAGTAAATTCTGCTTCAGTTTCTTACTTTTACCCTGTGTGTGTCTATCTGCCTCAAGTGTGTTTCTTGAAAACAGCATTTAGTGGGATTGTGGTTTTTAAACCACTCTGCTATCTGCTTCCATTATATGAATGAGTTCCTCCCATTCACATTCACAGCTATAATTACTATTTATGTACTCCCCCCTATCATTTTGATTACCTCTTTTAATCCTGCCCTTTCTCCTTTTATTCTTTCCCTCTTGCTGTGAGGGTTATTTAGCAATTAATATAGTATTAGTGTTGGACCTAGCAGAAAGGGCTGTTGGATTCCAAAATGGAATGAAGGAGCAGAAAGTGGGGCTTGTGCTCTGAGAGAGACTCCATTAGTGATTGGGGACATAACTGTTGCTAACCCTGGGAGATCTTAGAATTAGGGAAAAACTGCATGCAGATTCCCTGGGATCCTGAGAGGTGAAGGCTTTCAGCAAGTGGACAACAGACCTGCAGAGCAGCACCACGTGGGGAAGTGATTTGTGATCTGGTGGACAGAATTGCAAACTCACTCTCCCTACCTGGGTACCTTGGATCACACCTGGTAGAGTTGGCTCTTGGCATCCTGTGACCATCCTTAGATTACCTTGAGACCCCAATTGGCCCTTTAGCTGAGCTGACCAAACCAGGTTTGAAGGAGTTTTTCCTGTGACTTTAGTACTGCTTCCTTTGGGCCCTGCCTGGCTTAAGTCAATAGGATAGTGTAGTTAAGTCCTTCCCTGCCCCCTGTGGTTTGCCCTTAGGTTTCAAGTATAGAATCCCTTATTCCCGTCCTTTTATTATTTCCCTCAATTAAACTGTATAAACTTTTACCTTTGCCTGCTGGTTCCATAAACCTTGGCCTAGGGTGGCTGAGTGACTGTTGGGCCAACTGCCTTTCCTGTTTCAGTTAAAAGCTTGGCAGTAGGGGGCAGCTGGGTAGCTCAGTGGATTGAGAGCCAGGCCTAGAGATGGGAGGTCCTAGGTTCAAACCTGGCCTCAGACACTTCCCAGCTGTGTGACCTTGGGCAAGTCACTTGACCCCCCATTGCCTACCCTTACCACTCTTCCACCAAGGAACTAATACACAGAAGTTAAGGGTTTAAAAAATATATTAAAAAAAAAAAAAAAAAAAAAGCTTGGCAGTAAACCCTGGTCTCCCTATCCTGGTTGATCCTGTCTCTCCTTCAACCCAATGTGAACCCACAAACCATTTAGGGTACATTTTAATAATAATAACAACATCCCTGTTGCCCCACCATTACACTCCACATCAGTGTTTTGCTTTTAATCAGTCTCCATTTTCTTCTCCTTTGTTTTATTCCCCTTTTCCATCTCCTCCTTTCTTATTCCCCTCCTATTTCAGTTTCATGTCTTTTAATCAACCCCCCTCAACTTTTCCCTCCACTATATTACTCCTCTCCTCACACTCTCCTTCCTTATTACTCTTCTACTTCTCTAGAGGGTAAGATAGGATTCTATACCCCAATAAATCTGGCTGTTCTTCCCTCTCTGAACTGATTCTGCTGAGAGCAAGATTTAAGTATTTATTACCTGTCACCACCCTCATCCTCCACACCTTCTTGTAATAATATTCTCCCCTACCCCATGTGCCTGTTTATGTGGTTTGATTTACCCCATTTTACCTCTTCGTTTGCACGTCTTTTAGTACAATCTTCGTTCACCAATTTTTTTTACATATCTTCCTAAACAGCTTAATACCATACCCTCTGCCTATTGTAGTGGTAGATTTTAGAAGTAAGGAAATTAAGATTAATAAGATCGGTTTGGAAGGACATTCAGAGTAGTTTTAGGATTTCCCTGCTACTATACCACTCCTCCACTCCTCAAGAAAATACTTTTCTAAAAACCATTCTTTATATCTGTAAGGATTCTGAAAGAAGAATCCGTTTTTTTTTTTTTTTTGGTAGAAGAATCAGTCTTCATCTCTTCAAGGAATATTTACAAGTACAAAATGTATTTCGCTATCTTGGTTCCCCCTTGCTGTTTTTTGACATTTGAGAATTCAAAGTAGGAGCTTTTATGAGTGTGAACAACACTAACAGGGATTTTTATTCATCCAAAGAAGTTGATGAATTTGGGATCAATCGACGAATAAGTAATGAAACAAAAACATGCAAAGGCTTCTTTTTTCTGCTGTAAATTCCCAATCTATCATAAATTGGAGAGATCTTTGGATTTTGAGAGTAAAGAATGGGAATAATATGCTAGAACTTTTCAAAAAGAGGTCAGAAAGAAATAGGGAATTTTGTACTCTTGGGAAAATGGAATTCAGTGAAGTTTAGTAACTCAATCAAACACCAAAGGAGAGTGAGTTAACATCTTGGTGAATAAAAACAAATGCATTTCTGAATCAAACATTCATTGACTTTTGAATCAGTCATTAAAGCCCCCCTGTGTGCTCAATAGATGTCATTTGAATTTATTGAGAAGGTGCTAAAATTGCACTGGGAGAGAGACTTTCCTGATCAGGTACAGTTCCTTCTATTAATACAACCACACTGAATTCCCTTCACTATCCATGTCTTTATGTGTCCTATCTGATCAATCTAATCTCTAATTAGATACTGGTTTAGGAGTGTAATTAAACCCTAATAATCTTATACACTTTTCTTCCCCAAGTCACGATTGATCTATTACACTGGATTCAGTAACATATGTGGCTTTTATATATTCCCAATTAAATCAAAACACTGTGGAAATAACTCAAAGCAGAGCAATTAGGCTTCCTGGATTGGCTGATAGTAGCCCAGAGCTTCTACTATTTAGTCACTACATAAATCAACGAACACTGTAGCAATACCTTTAACAAAAAGCATAAGAGAATGTTGGATAATAAATGCCAATGGTATTTGTGTAGCAGTGCCCAGTAAGGTTTAAACATTCATTGCTTAGAGCTATGTTTTTGAGTTTACTTTAAAGTTTCTTTCTGAAAGACATTTTTCTGGATTGTACCACTTTATAAAATGGATGTATTCAGAACTTGTCTAGGTCTTCAATATAGAGATAAATTTTTTTAAACTCTTACCTCCCAACTTAGAAGCAATACTGTGTATTGGCTCCAAGGCAGAAGAATGGTAAGGGCTAGGCAGTGGGGGTTAATTGACTTGCCCAGGGTCAAAAAGTTAGGAAGTATCTAAGGCCAGATTTGAACCTAGGACCTCCCATCTCTAGGCCTGGCTCTCAATTCACTGAGCCACCCAGCTGCCCCCAAATACAGAGGTAATTTTAAGAAAGGCACTGAGCCACCCAGCTGCCCCCAAATACAGAGGTAATTTTAAGAAAGGTATTGGCAGAGTTGGAAGCTCACCTTGGATGATGACTTCGCTGTCCATTAGCATATGCAAATTTAGCTGCCTTGGAATGTTTCTCTGGAGAATAAAGAAATATGTGTTACCATCTAGCGATATGAGAATAAAGTGAACTTTTATGTTCTACTGCATTGATTATTTTTCTGAATATTCCTAAATTAGAGACTAACTACATTAGGCAAATCCTCATTTAAAATGGTACATAGCCATGTAAGGAACAAAGTTTCTGATGACTTTCTGACTAGATGAAACAGTGGAGAATTTCTGACTGCAAGTTGCTTTCACCAGTGTAGACACATGCTTGTATAACCCTTGTAAATATATCATCAACTCATGAATAATAAAGCAATACCATATATTTTCCTCAAAGAAAATAATACTTGAAATTCTAAACATTCTGTGGAATCTATAATTCAAGCTTAATTTCTTTACTTAAATCAATATCAATTCATATTGAATGTGTTGAATCAAATATATATCCCCTCTGTCTGTACTAAGTAAACACAGATGATGAATAAGGACACAAGCTTTGCCCCTAAGCAGCTAACTTTCTACTTGTTCAGTGGCACAAATAACAGTTCTCTGAATAATACAAAGAAGGTCACAATCCATACCATGCCTTAAAAGTTGTATTTAATGTATCATTGGGCATCAAGTCTAGGGGAAATAGGAAAGGGCAAATGGAAGTGTGGTTGTTGGTAATTTGGGCCGATGGAAGTTTGGTGGCCAAGTTGAGTTTTGCTACAAAGGACTAAGCAGCAACAAACAACTTTTTTTTTTTTGATCAGGAATGCTAAAGAATGTGAAATGATTATGCTCCTCTTACACAGTGGCATGAATCAAAATAGTAAATATCTTTGGCCAAACCAACAAAAGTCTACTTAATTAAGTGGTACCATATCTACATATTAATTATTGACATTTACCTTAGATAACATGGCCTATGAAAAGTGGACTTGGAAAAAGGATGTCTGATGATGGAAATTTGAACCCCTAGGATGGAATATGGATTGGATGATAGAAACTCTCCTTTTAGCACCTGTTATGGGTTCTCCTTATATGGAGAATAGTGACCTTTGCAAGTTGTTATTGTTAAAGGGATTTTCTTAATCTCTCTCTCTGTTTCCTTAAGAGGCTAGAGAGCAGGATTTCTAAATAAATCAGAACTGACAGGAGTTAGTGGGCCAGAACTGAAGATTCCATTATCAGGGAGACCAGGACTGAGGAGAGGAAGTAGCCTGCCCTCTGATAGGAAGTTAGGGAGGACAATTGGTCAGTGAGGAGAAAGGAAGCAGCCACTGACAACTGAAGGTCTTTTGCCTCTGGGATCTCTAGAGAGCACAAGATCTGTCTCTGATGCAAGGATCTGCTGGCAGTTGGCTACTGACAATTGGGCTGCTATGGAAAACTGATTGAAGGAGTGAATGAGTGGTGGCTGTCTATTAGTTTGGGGAGTTAGTTAGTTAGTTAATACTTTATAGAAAGAGTAGAGTAGATTAGGCCTGGTCTGCCAGAGAGAAGAACCTGTCCTCAGAAGACAGTTAGAGATAGTTTTAGGAAATTTTAGGTAGTTATTAGGAATTTTAGGTATATTTAGAGGGTATAAATTTAATAATCTCTCTTTCCTCTCTTCTATCTTTCTATCTATACTACGTTCTTAGATTAAACAAAGTTTCTGTTAAACTGCTCTCCTCACTTTGTTGAACTCCTTAATTTAACCTTTACAATACTTGATAAGCAGCTAGGAGTTTGATTAACCTGTTAATCTTCTGTTCCAAAAGTTTTATAGGCAATTCAACATAGTGCTAGAAATTATGGCACATGTAGTAAAGGAGGAGGTGCCAGCCTATCTCAAACAACTCCTGTTCCCAGAGAGCATTGATAAGCTGGCACAGCTCCCAGTTTTTGATTTTTTTCAGGCTGTTATCATTTTGGGGAGTATTTTTCTGATTGGATTACTTAAAATATGCCAAATTTACCAAATAATTTACCTAGTTCTCTCTAAGAAGAAGAAATAATAGAAAGATAGCTTAACTGAGACTCAATTTGCATACCTTGAGACTTGATTTGCATACCTTGAAGATTGTATCTCTCAAATGGCCCAAATTATGGTCCAACTTACTGAAACTATCTCTCACTCTAATCAACCTGTCTCTCCTACTGTTCCTACTTCCTCCACCAGCTCCATGGCAGTTCAAGCAGAAACCCAAGAGAAAGAAACAACAAGAAATAATCAAGATACAGGCCTATTCCTCTTAAGAGAAGTACCAGCTTTTAATCCTAAAGAAGAGTTAGTTACCATAAGACATCAAAAGCCATTTACCCCTCAGGATATTAAGATATTTAAGTGGAGTACTCCTTCTTTTGAGGATGAGCTCATAGCTGTTATCAAGAGGCTAGAAAGCATATGTCAACAATTTGATCAAACATGGATTGATTTTGAACATTTGTTAGAGGAGTTGTTAACAAAAAGAGAGAAAGACAAGATTATCTCACTTATTAATGAGGCTTGGGGTAGAGGAGCAGTTCACTGGCAACTAAAAACCCCTAAATGGGATTTTAATGATGAAGCTGATTACATTAGATTGTGTCAGGCTAGGGAGTCAGTACTCAAAGCCATGAGGACATGTTCTGACAGACCATGTAGCTGGACAAAGTTTGACAAACTCAATAAGATATTGGTGAAAGTCCTTCCTGGTTCATGAATAGACTTATAGAACTGGGAGGAAGATATATAGAACTAAATTTGACCAGAGAAAGGGATGTTAGACAATTGAGAAGCCAGTTTGTGAAAAACTGTTGCAGGGTCCTATGCATGAGTGGTCCTTATAGAATCTATTTACTTATTGGTGTTTAACTAAGGTTTGAATTTCTTATATAGAAACGGGCTTCCTAAAATATACCATTTTAAACACATTTCAATATTGGCCTTTGGTTGGCAAGGATTTGGTTATGTTAAATATGTTTGTATCTTACCATTGTTCATAAGATAACATATGTCATGTAATATATGCAACAAAAATTAAAGGTAATATACTCACCTTTGTAAGGCACAAAAAAACATGAATTTTCTTCACAGCCAGGAATATCATCATAATCATCCCTGGGATAGAAAGTCAACAGATCTAAAAGGAAGTTCTTTTATATAACAATATATATGCAATTATGTTATTTGGGATAAGGAACCTTTTTCATAATTATCCCTTATCATCTATAATAGGTCACAAGAAAAAAAAGCATGTAATGAATTTGGGGAGAATGGGACCACGTGCCATTATAAATAATTACCTTTTTCATTAAATATAATCCAGGTAAAACTTTCAATACTTGATGCCATATATGTTTGAGATATTACATAAGTTTGTGCATATTGTCAAAATGAATGGAGGTTTTTAGTATCCAGAAAAATGTAGCAATGTAGAAGGAGCCACAGGAGGCTTATTTATACACACACACACACACACACACACACACACACACACACACACACACAAAATGCATGGGAACCAAATAAAGTTGTTTCTGTTATCAGATAGCATGTCTGAGTGTGTGGGCTTTGCATTTTTAGGTACTAAAGCTGGAAATAATAGTCTAGAGCAGTGATTCCCAAAGTGGGCGCTACTGCACCCTGGTGGGTGCTGCAGCGATCAAGGGGAGGAGGTGATGGCCACAGGTGCATTTATCTTTCCTATTAATTGCTATTAAAATTAAAAAAAATTAATTTCCAGGGGCGCTAAGTAATATTTTTTCTGGAAAGGGGGCAGAAGGCCAAAAACATTTAGGAACCACTGGTCTAGAGCTAGAAAGGATGTCTGAAAGGATCTTACCCACTCAATAAACTTTTCAGACTACTGAAGCCCAGAAAACTAAAGTGATACCCACAGTGTTTCAGAAGGATGAAGTGATGGTACACATCCTAATTCTGAGGAATAGAAGGCAGTCCTGAATTTTAAAAAGGTATATTTGGAAATTCCTGATATAATGCTAATCATTTTACCCCCTTTTTGGTCTACAAGTGAATGCCTTAGGCATGTCTTTGACTTTTTTGACTGTCAAGCTCTTCCCTTCTCATGTCATAGCTTCTTTAGTACTAGACCTTTTTCCCCTAGATCACCTCTCTTATCCCATAAAGTGTACAGGATTCAGTGACTTTGACTTATCCTCTAAAACAATGATACTGATGATGAGAAATATTCTGAATCAGTAAATAGATCAGAAAACATTCTTTATTCTTTGCATGGTAGTTTTCTTTGGGATACTTAGGTACCAGTTAAACAGTATTTCCTGTTTAAGAAATCTTCAGTAACTTTACATGGAGTTCCTGGAATGAATATCATATCATCAGCCAGGGTAAGGTAGGAAAAAGACTAAGAAGATGAGAGGAGTAGCAATTCTGGAAGAAGCTGGGATAAATTTGGGGCTCAGGTGTAAATTATAGAGTTTATTATGTTTTTCTTTTGGATTTCAAAGTCTGATTCTAAAGACTAAACTTGAGGAGTGATGACTTTTTTTGAATGGATTCAGAATGTTGAATATGAACAGATTAATAAGAATAATTCAATCCATGTCCCTTGTGTATAGCATCCTCTAAATACCTTTACAACTTAGATTACATGAATATTTTATTTTACTGGAAATTTATTTGTAACCCTTAACTAAAGCAAAGGCTTAGAGGTTTTTTGTAGTAACTCTATGCAGGTAAAGATGATCCTTGAATTGAGTACTATTTCAGGAACATTATTTTAACCCTTTCATCTACTAAACCTGACAGCCTACGTATGGAGCATTTGACTCAATTGAGTAACATGAGTCTTAAAAGTTTGCATTGAACAATCAAAATACTTTGGAAATAATTTAACACAGAACAATTTGAATCCATGGAGTCACCAAGATTGTGAAAGGCTACTGAACTGCTCAAAAAGAAAAGAGAGAGCTATTTTTAAAGAGCTTCTTAAAAAATGAAATGGAGTAGTCATCCTATCATTTGCTATTTCTAGCAATGATCACTCAGTTTTAGGTGATAATTATGCATTGTCTAATATTTTGAGTCTTTTAAAAATATATTTACATATTTGCTTCAGATTTGGGGTTTTTGCTCATTAAAATTTTTTTCATCATATATCTATACTTTGTTTAAAATGATCTTATGTGACACATATTGTGGGCTTTCATAGAAATTTAGTTCTAATGTATTTATAGTCTATAGTAGAACCTCACCATATAAAATCATCTCCATCACCAGCTGCACCCTTTAGGAAGGAAACTTTTTTCTCCTTGTGATCTTCTTCAAATTTTGCAGGGACTTTCCCAACATAGTTACCATCATCTACAATAATAAAGAGTTTGAATGTAATATTTAAAATCATTTAAAGAAATAGGAAATGTCAGGCCATTTCCCAATAATAGGTCTTTGCAGGTTTATTCATTAAATTAACTAATGGAGGATTTTTTCACACTGTGAGTTGCTTACATTGATGCCCTTTAATGTCTTTATGAAAAGACAGAAACTAGAAACAAGAAGGGATTCCTCATGAATTTTGAGAGCAGGGTCAACCACAAGAGATTTACAATATACAGAGAAGGCTAAAAAATCCACAAAATTTTGTGTTATCACTGGATTACTTACAGCAAGTATTGACAAGTTATGCTTGTGGTCAGGGAAGGTATGGAATAAAAAATGGATAAGAATATAGCTTTTGTATTGAAGCAATGTTTACTCCACTGGTATAAAGCTTTAAATAAGTTAATATGCTGAAAATACATTATTTTTTCTTAATCCATACTGTTCCTTATTATAATTGTGCATACTTCTCTTGGTCCCATTGTCTCTATAAAGTGAAGATGGAAAACAAGACTTCTGACCGAGGTAGTTTTGACCACTGATGTGGATCAAATGGATACAGGTATGGCAGGTACTTGTATTTTCCAGTGTTTGGATCATTTTTAAAAATATTTACATTTTGGAGCAGAAGGAGGGTGACCTACTGTCATTTACGTGATCCATTTGAATACTTTTTATAATTTTATAAAATTTTAGCCTATTCTGGTAAGAATCTGTTTCTTTAAAATATGGTTAAGTCAAAACATTGCTCCCATGACTATATCTGATAAGTGTAAATATGAAAAGAATTTCATTAAACTCACAATTAATTGGAACATTAATATCTTCATGTACATCTGCCAGGCTTGTCTCCTCAGAGACTATCCTTGATTTAAAAGAGCAAATATTGAAGATTAATATTTGAAATGAGTACCTTTTACATTATTCTCTTTTATCACCACCTCTGAAGGACTCCTCTCAAATGAATACTATTGATTTGGAGAGTCCTTCCCTATGTCTTTTCCAGTGATTTTAACTTCTCAGAATATATTCTATGCAAAACCTTCATCTGAAGATCTCCTATACTTTTAAGATTTCACAGCCGTTTATAGATATTTTTAAAACAAATTGGTTTTTTTAGAAACTCATAGGGCCTGATGATGTAGTGATAGCCCAAGAAGGCCTGTTTACCATGGAAACAAATGAGAAAAAGTTATGGGAACAAATGAAATAGGTTATTTCTGTGGTGAGGTAGCAGAATGTCATTAAGTAGTGACAGCTTTGTATTTTTTTAAAAGTTTACCTTCCATCTTAGAATCAATATTGTGTGTTGGTTCCAAGGCAGAAAAGTGGTAAGGACCAGGCAATGGGGGTTAAGTGACTTGCTCAGGATCATATAGCTAGGAAGTGTCTGAGGCCAGATTTGAACCTAGGACCTCCCATCTCTAGGTCTAGCTCTCAATCCACTGAGCCAACCAGCTGCCCCAGCTTTGTACTTTTAAAGACAACAAAATCAAAATCGTGTACTAGAATTGGATGTGCTATCAGAACTGCTCCATTGAGTCTGATATCCTTATTAGGTTCCTGAGTCTCCAGAAAAGTTAAGTAGCTCCCCCAAAATTGCATAAAGGATTATGGATCCACCTCCAAGTCTGAAGAACAGGGATCATTCCTATTTCTAACATGTCTATTTGCTGCTTGAACACTAAATAATTCATTTAACTGGTCAGTATATGATTTGGCCAGAAGATGCCCAAACTTCATTGATCAAGAGACTTTCTCAATCTGGGAGGTTCCCAATATCAGTGCAATCACACTTCCTTATCATCATCCCATTCCCTTGTTTTTTTTGGGGGGGGGGTTGTTCTCCCTCAAATCTATCAGGGGGTGACTGCCTCAAGTGGATCTGTGTTTTTCTGCCAAACCTTTCCCTTTTTAGAAAAAAAAATTTTGCCAACACTTATACTCTTCACCTGTAGAGCATGCTTCCATCCCTAGACAGTTTTCAGACTCACTAACACTGTTTTTTAAAAGAATGATCCTTTTCTATTCGATATCTTCAAATGGCCTATAGATTTAGACATATTTTGAGGAATGGGATGCTATAGGAAAATTCTTCACTTTTTAGAGTGTCTTGTACCTATGTCATCTTCAATACCTTCAAAGGATAGAGTTTATGAAAGGGACATGGAATTCTTAGACTGAATCAGGAAGGGGAAGAACAAAAAGAAGAATAATTCGCTGAGGCCATGTGAATTGGGCTAAAATAAATTTGTCTTCACATTTAGACATTGAAAATCGAATTTCTCTTCTTTCAGTCAAGAAACTGAATATATATGTATATATACATTTCACTTTGATCTCCATTGTTCTGACCTAAAGAATAAACAGACTTTTTTTCGTCTTCTTTGAAGGAACTCAGAATTGATTGACTTGAATATGGACAAATAGTAAGTGGAATTAAATGCTTTTCTGTCAGTGGTGGCAAGTTGTGATACCTTTTAGTTGTAACTTTTTTTCTGCATACTGAAGTATAAGGAAATCTTTCCTTAGGCTCTATTTAGTGCTTTTGTTTTTTAGTAGCTGTTCCCTGCAGGTAGAGATATGTCCCTTCTGGTCAATTTAGTCTTGAATTTTATTATAATTCAAAAATATTAAATGAAGCCCATGCAGATCTTTAGCCTTCCATTATGAGATGCCATTGATGCTGAACTCTTTGACGTGACTACAATACATTCTCATTGAACTCAGACTGGGAAATAGCTCTAGCCAGAAGCCTTAGGGTTCCATGGTCTGCCTGACAGTAGCAAAGTCATTATAATAACCAATGTATAAGAAAAGAAAATTTCAAAACAGCTTTTAAAAATGGAGTGGGGTGGATGTATATGCAATGGCAATTTTTGTAGCAATGTTAAACTTTCAAATACTATTTACATAATGCCATTCAAAAAAAGTTTACCAAAGATCATTTATGGAGGAAATTTCCTTCATATTTTTTGTTTTTTACATAAGTTTTTTTTAGCAGCTTAAACTTTTCTTATCCAATAAGTTTCTCAGACCTCAGCAAAATGGTTATTCTTTTTTATTTTATAGGTTCAAGTAGAAACTCACCATCTTTGAGGTTCCATTTCTTCCTTGAGAATGATTTTATCCACCTTGTTGTCACTACATCCCTCGGGGACCTCCTCAACTACAGTGATAAAGAGTTAAAATGGGAACTCTAAAAACATTTGGAGAAATAAGAGATGCCAGAAATTCCCTATGTTAATAGGTCTCTTGCTAAGTTGTTGACTTGTATTAGCAGAGAAATGTTACAACCTGGTCATACATCCTTGCATTCATGCTTTAGACCGCCTACTACAAAAAAGTCTTACTCCTCAATTAGCATAGGTATTAAGTCAGTAATTTATTATTCCCCATAACAAATTCAGTTGAAATCTAAAATATTCTATATAATCACTGTGTAACTCATAAGATATATGAAGAAATTATCTAAATGCTTATGATGCTAAGAAATCAAAGACATAAAGGCACAGCCTTAGTCCTCAAGCAGCTTATGGTCTAGGTGTTTGATGCTATAAATAAGAGCACTCCTGTTGAATCTACAAAAGCCCACTTCACTGATACTGTCACTTAAACGAATTATTCACAGTTCCCAGGGACTCTATTGCCAAAGGAAAGGTTGCAAAAGACTTCTGATAATGGTCATTTTGAACATTGGTGTGCAATACAAATTATATACAGAATATTTCAGCTGTTCAAATGGGTTTTCCTTGTATGGAAGTGTTTCCTTTGGACATTCCAGTCCATGGATTGTTTTTCTTGGAAATCTTTAGTGTAAGAAATCCTTTCTTTTAGGCCTCCTTAGTGCTTTTCCCCCCACAATAGTTATACCCTTCAGGTTGAGATATGTTCTTACCAGTCAATCTAGTTTTAAATTTTATTGTATTTCAAGAATGTTTAGTAAAGCCCAGGCAGATCCTTAGCCTTCCATCAGGAGGCCTTTGACCCTGAAGTCTGTAACATGCCTATTATACATCCTCATTCAGCTCAAAAGACTGGGAAACAATTCTAGCCAGAATACCTCCCTCCCATGGGGTGCCTGACAATAACAAAAGCCTTATAATAATCAGTTTATAAAGGATGCCCATAATTTATTGACTAGGATTATATCTTCTTAAATTTAGAAGATTTTATGGTCCTTGAAATATATTGCCTTGAAAATATTTTCAAGATTAGGCTTTTGCTGACAAGGATCTTTACTGCTAAATGTGATTGAGTTTAAGTTGCTTCCTTGATTTCAATTGCAATGTAAATATCATTTAAATAAACTCACTGTTCTTAATCAGGGAGATGATCAAACCTTTTTCCATGATTGTCACAGTACACCCTTGAATGGAAATAAAAACATTTAAATTTAAATTCTAAATATAAAATTATATTAGAAAAGAATATATTTATTAAAGTTTGTCTTATCTCTAGGTAAGCTGGGTGGCTCTGGATCTGGATTCTGAAAGACTAGATTTTAATTCTGAACTCAGACATTTACTGATTGTCCAATCTTGTCACGTTCTGCTATATATTTCAATTCCCTCATCTATAACATTATCAGGAAAAGAAAATGGCAAGCCACTCAAATATCTTTGCCAAGAAAACCCCAGATGGACTCACGAAGAGTTGAAAGGACTGAAGGACAATAACATTACCTCTAATTTATTTTCAATACAAAAACATTTCTACTTTTTCTACTTGTATCATGTTTAACCTTTATATGTAGGTGTCATCTACATTTGAAAATTAAGTTAGTTTGTATATTGAAAGAATCGATCTTGGTTTTGAGGAATTCAGTGAAGGGACAATGTAAAGATAACCAAAGTAGTAGTACTTTGCCATTAAAAAAATGGGAAACAATGAAAAGCTGCTTTTTTCTCCTGTCAGGTATCACTCTGTCATAGAGTTGGGTTCAGCTTTGGATTTTCAAAGATTTGCAGAATAGAAATGACATACTAGGGCTAAAAAGAGTATTAGAAAGAGTCCATTGGAGTCTGACACCTTCATTGGATTCCTGAGGCAACAGAAGCTAAGCAGTTAAGTGACTCTTTCATAAAGTCACGTGAGAGTAAAAGTCCAAGTCCTGAAGAACCTTGAGCATCGTCATTCCTGACTCTAACAGGTATATTTGTTCTTTGAATGATAATATGTCCCTGAAACTTCATGTGCTAGGTATCTATCAGTATCATTAGTGAGAAAAAATGCCCATACACATTTGTAGGGGATTTCTTGACCTGAATGTACCTCTTATCAGTTCAATCACACTTAGCATCCAACTCTATATTCCCCTTTTCCCCCCTGACATATTCTTTTAGTCCTATTCTTAACTCTTTTTTCCCATCTGACAAAGCCCTTCCATTTTCTCATGAGTGCTTGAGCAGAAACTACTCTCTACTTCCTTCCATGAATCTCATAGGGTGCCCTCCCTGGTCAGAGGATGGGTAGGAAACTAATCAGTCCAACAGAACAAATGTTTGTCCCTCCCTTGAAACCTTCTGATTCTTCTGCCATGAATCTAGCAGAAATTTATTGAGATGCAGTGATGTATACAATGACTATATAATTCAAGAAAAGTTGGTGGACCACTGATCAAGGTGTTCCAAAGATGGTCATTCATTCACTTACTTCTTCTGCCTTAGCCTGAAAAAGGAGGATCCTGTTTGTTGCACTCTGGATTGCTTTCTTACCTTTGGTCCTAGGCTTTTCAGCCTTTGTCTGCCAATTCTTATGTTGTGGATACTTTAGAGAATAATTACCATGATGTATATCCCCAATTAATTCACTATGCAATTTTGCAAATAAAAACCCTAAGCTTCTGCTCTTTGATGCCTACCTTCCATTAGGAGAGGAAGTTGATTACCCCAACCCACAAAGAATGGGGTCAGAGAAAAGAATATCAAAGTTTGTTGCCCAAATAATAAGAATCAATCAGTAGAAACATAATCATTGAAAAAGAAAAATAAGCTGCAATCTCATAAAACTTTTATGACAATGTTTTTTCAGAAAAATGGTTCAAATTATAAAACATTTTCAGAAACTACAACTAAATTGTTAAGTATACATAGAGGAAAGTAGGTAATTAAGACAGGTAATTAAGAGGTCTGCAATTTGTTTTAAATATTTGCAGTTTTAAGCATTTCAGTGAATACCTCTGAGATTCAGTAAAGTCGCCTCTAAAATGAAAGAGACTAGGCTAGTTGATGGATCCCTATGGTTGTTTCTAGCTCTCATTTTATCAAGAATGTCTCTATGCCTCTGTCAATGTCTATTTCTGCCTCTGTCTTTCTCTGTTTCTTAGAATATTTTAACAATGAAAACAAGGAACAGGGCATATTGTAAACAATGATTGGTCTATGTACTGTAGGGCTGGGTCCAAATGCTGTATCTGAAGCTTACTTACTATCTGTTACATTACACACCAATCAACGATCTCCTTGGCTTTTAGTTTCCTCATCAGTGAGTTGAAGGCATTGTTTTTGGTAGTTTGGATTCAGCAGTTTCTAACATAACTTCCTTTATGAGACCATAACACAAACAAAATAACAATTCAGGGAGTGTAATCAAAGTACACAATAAAGGGAGGCCTAATTATGAAATACTAAACAAGAAGTGATTCAAACAACAAATTATACAATTAAGTATAGTGTGACAGATAATGATGATAATGAAAATAGCATAGTAAAATTTCTGCATTGATGATGCTTGAATTCTCACTGAAAAAATTATGTCCTAAAATTGGCAAAACTGAAAGAAGATTAAGTAAGTGGACAGTGCATTAAAAATAGAAAATCAATACATATGTTAGCCAAACCTAACATGTGCAAAAACTTGTAATTAGAAAAGACACAAAGAAACAAAATGTTCCAAAAAGTGGTAAAAAAAATGAAAAACTGATTCTTCAAAAGTGCTAGAAAATTGTTGGTTCTTGAGCCATACCAATCCAAAAGAGATGTGGAATAAAATGTGAAATTGAATAAGAAACCGGAACAGGAATGTCATAAGCTATAAAAATCATCTCTATCTCTTCTTGATATTACTAACTTGTATAGGATTATGTAAAACAAAATATACTAGAATACCTTTGTTTCCTGCCAAAATAAATGAAAACTCAAGGGACACATTACCTACCTGTAACCACATAAATGTTCCAAATGAATGTAATACTCTTTAAAAATCTGAAATGAACCAATTCAGAAAAGAGAACTGATCTGTAGAGAAAGTAAAAATATTTTTTTGTTTCAAAAAGAACTCATTTTTTCTCTGAAAATATAGTCCTTCTAGCTAACTTTAGGAATGATAAAGTAAATAAGTTATAGACTAATTAATGGTATTTATATTGATTTTAAAATTTTAGATTTAGATTAAATCCTGGGGGAAAAATCTATAGCAATTTAACCCCCAAAATCATTGAATATGATTTAATTTGGATATGTAAGTGAGATATAAAAAATTGACATTTGTTAAACAATTTATATGATAAAATATTTAAAATAAGATACCCAAATGATTTATCTCAACTGGTATTTTAAGTCTTTGGCAAAGTACAAATATTCATTGATAGCTTAAAAAAACTCTACAGAGTAAAAGTTTGCAGTTGTTTTGAAAAAAAAAATAATTGAACAGTATCTTAACAGGAGTTGGCAAGTGTAACATAAGGAAAGACGAGAAAATTAGTTTATCAGTTTGAGAAATGCAAAGGTGAAATTGGTCTAGTATATTTTATCTTACATAATTCATACAAGTTATTAATACTCTTAAAGAGAAGTAAAAAAGACTTAAGGATATTCAATAAATTGGAGAGGAGAAATTATTAGATCAATTTGTTGTTGATATTTACTTTAAAAAGGCAAATCAAACAAGCAATTGAGGCAGTATTTCCAGTAAGATTATGAGCTACAAAATAGATTTGATAGTTCCATTTATCAGTTAGTCAGCCAATAAACCTTTATTAAGTGCCTACTTATTTGACCGGAACTAAGGTAAATAACAGGAATGTCAAAGACAATTCCTATAGGCGAAATGCTAAAAAATTTTGGGGGGATACAATATGCAAAATATTGTATATAAACAAGCTGTAGATAACATACATTTGAAGTCAATCAACAGATGGAAATGAGGCAGACAGACAGTAAAGGGGTCCTGCAGAACATGCATTTTGAAGTGGGTTTATGAAGCTGCATGCTGAAGTTGGGGAGATTTTCAGGCAGAGATGAAGGGGAAATCATTCTAAGCATAGGGAGACAGCCAAGAAAAATGTTTAGAGACGGTTGATGAATTTTTTTAAAGGACGAGAAATGGACCAGTATCACTAGAAGACAAAATGTTAGAGTGACAAGAGCTTTTAGGTAGGACTGGAGAGTCAGGATCTAAGAAGAATAAGTCAACATAGGTATATGGGTGGGATGCTACAAGTCTTTCCATGCCCAATAATATTTAATAGATAATCTTGGAGGAATTAGGGGATCTCAGGTTTCTAGGAGAAAGGCAGACATGAGGAGAAGGTACTCTGCAGGATTACTTGCAGAGCAGAATATAGGATGCACTGGAGGGAGAAGAGACTTGTGGTAGGCAGAACAACCAGCAGGTTATTGCAGCAGTAGTGAGGGCTTCAGGTGATGAAGATCTGTTCTAGGGTTTGGGCAGTGTGTCAGAAAAGGAAAAAGCATATAGGAGAGATGTTACAAAGGACAAATCAACTGGCATGCTTGGCAACTGATTGGATATGAGGAGTGCAGGCTGGAGTTAGGTTGTGATTCTGGGGCACTGGGAGCATGGCAGTGCCCTCAACAGTGAGAGAATTTAGGAAGAGAATAATTTGAGGGTTTTTTTTTTGAGAGGGAGGACTGAAAGGAAAGGAAGAAATATTCAGTTTTGTAAATATTGAGTTTCTGATATCTATGGGACAAATGGTTAAGTTAGAAAAAAACATCACCTATCAAAAATTCCCAAATAGCAACAAGAAAAAAAGTTAAAAATCATCCCACTTTCACTGGAGCCACTTTGAAAACCAGTGGCCACAGAGGTCCTTTTGTTGACCTCTCTCAGGACAATATTCCTTAAAACTCTGCCCACTTCTTCTCCCACAGAGATAATAGAAAAACATACTTTAGAACATCAACAACATGAAGCATGAGTTGTGAAGAGTGAGAAACTATCGAAACATGCATGTACTATATGCTATAGAACACTTGAGCCAATTAACTTTAGATTCTTTTTTTTAATTCTTGATACAAGCTTTTAATATATACAAGGGTCATTTGTTTTACTTTTGTTTTTAGACCTGTGGCCTGAAGGAGCCATATGCACTAGGAAAGAAAATAGGAAAAGTTACTTGGTCTTTGGAGGATGATATCTATAATCTAAGTTTTCCAAGTACATATAGAAATATAAATGATCCAAGATAATTTCTTAGGATCAGAGAATTTCCATCATAAGAATAATATTCCACAGGAAGATCTCCAATGGCTGCTGTTGCTGAAAGCAAGGACAGACCTGAGAGAACAAATTGACAGTTTTATTTTAAAGGCTAAAGCCAGAGAGAGGGCCCTTTGTATTTCTAAAGGGACAGATTTTGTATGCATGATATGGCTTAGGAAGAAGAATCAAGTTTCACTTCAATGGGACTAAAACAATAGGAATTTCATTAATTAGTAACCAGATTCTCTTTTACATGTGAATGAATTCCATCACAAAGGTAAGTTTAATAAGAGGTTAAGAAACTGAGAAAAAGAAAAATATTGAACAAATAGATTTTCTTTAAGTACGTGATAGAATCTGATTGTAGATTGAAGCAATTTCATTTCATTTCCTTCATGAATTTTTTTATCTGACATATGCGATCTTTGACAATACAACAGATATGAAAATGTTTTGCATGATAGCACATGTATAATCTATATTACTTACCTGCCATTTTGGGGAAGGAAGAAGGGAGGTGGGAAAGAAAGAACAGGGATTCCAAAATATCAGGAAATTATTATTAAAATTTGTATTTACATGATCTCTAGAAAAGAAAAATAAGATGCATTTTTTAAAAAAAAGAGTATGATAATGGACATAATCAAATGACCAAAATCCTAAGTGAAATAAAATGAATTCTCCATTGATGTTTCAGAGTTATAAGCTCAAAATAGTGAGAATTGAGCATCACTTCCACTGTCATCTGAGACTTAATCTTTAATATTTGAAAATGGATTCAGTGAGTTTGAGTAAATATGGAATTAGTGGATCACTAAACATTGCTGAAGTGCCTCTAGTGTTCACGACAATTTGATACATGCTGAGGCCAGGAAGGATGGTCAAAAATGATCTCTGTTTACAAGGAACTGGCTGTCTAGTAGAGGAGACAACATGCTAACAATGGTGCATGAAAAAGCAAAAAAGATAAAAATGGACATAATAAGAGAGAAAAGGAACTAAAAATAAAGGGAATTCAAGAAAGGGTTCATTTCTGGAAACTATGTTTTCAGCTTAGACTTGGAAGTAGCCAGAGGAATGTAATCCTCGGAATGAGGGAGCACATTCTAGGCATGAGGAAACAAGAGCAGAATAGATATCTCTGTTTGAGAAATGGAATGTCTTATTTGAGGAGGAAAGGGTCATTGGGTTGGAGTTAGAAGGATTTAAATATCTTATCAGAAGCCTAGAAAGGTGGCTGTGTGTCTGTTTTGAATAATTTTCAATTGCAAACAATATTTAATACTTAATCTAGGAGGAGATAGGAAAAATTTACAGACTATTCTGTAGGAAGACAGATATAAGGTGACCTACAATATACCTTTCTTTGAAAGCTGAATGCTGGGAGCCCTGGGTTAGGGAAAGATATGGCAGATTTCGCAGCAAAAATACAGGTTTCAAGGGAGAAAGACCTGCTCAGGAGTTTTGGCCACGACAGAAGGGCAAGCCATGTTAGAGAGATGTTGGAAATGTTGTCTTCACAGACAGTTGCCTGGATGGAGGAGCAAAGATGGACTGAGCATATGAAGAAGACAACTAGTTGGTGAGGCAGGGTGACTAAACAGTGAGAGGAAAAAGAGGAAGAGGGGAGATTTGCAGATGGGAAAATAAGAATTTCAGCTTTGGAAATACTGAATATCAGATGTTTGTAGGACAATGGCATATTTAGAGAGGCATCAACTACCAAAAATTCCAGACTGGAATCTGGAAAGCTTACCACAATCTCAATATCCAAGGTAAAGTCCAAATATTTGGAAAACAAAAAAAAAGTACAACTCAATATACTTCTTTTTCACTGTCCTCTGATCAGGACTGATCTTCCTTCACCACTCTGCCTGCTGCTGCTGTCATAGAACTAGAGAAAACATGCTTTATGATGTCAGCAACAATTCACATTAGCTGTTGGCAGTGGGGCTAAATGGAAAGGTGAGAGTGGTTTGGGACCCTGGGTTGTCCACATCAAAAAATTCCTTAAAAATTTTTTTTCTCACCTCTTTTCACATTTACATAAAAGTTTTCCTTTTTTTCCTTTTTAATTTTACATTGTTACAAGAGCCTTAGTTTAAAAGCCCTTTATTTTTTAAAACCCTTACCTTCTTACTTAGAATTAGTACTGTGTATGGTTTCCACAGCAGAATGGTAAGGACTAGGGCAATGGGGGTTAAGTGACTTGCCCAGGGTCACAAAGTGAGGAAGTGCCTGAGTTCAGATTTGAACATAGGACCTCCTGGTCTCTAGGCCTGGTTCTCAATTCACTGAGTAACCTACCTGCCCCCGAACTGGTTTATTCTTGAAAGAAAATTGAAAAAGTTACTTTTCTTTTGTTTCACATGAATGATTCAAGTCATCCAAGTATATCTGAAACTTGTAAGTTTTCTCATATGGTTTCTGTGGAACTGAAGCTAACATGGGAAAAATGTTCCCTAGAAACTTATTCAGTCACCTGTGAGGAAACAATAACAGCTGATTTTAAACAATGCCAGAAAAAGGAGTCTATGTATTTCTAATAGCAAATATTTCTGTATATGTGATATGTCTTGGAAAGTAGAGACAGTTCTTGGCACTGTACTTGCTACCTCTGGACTAAACCATATTATGACCTTGAGGGCTAGGACTGGTTGTACTATTGTTTATCTCAAGCTTGGTGCCTACCACATAGCAGACTAATAATAAATACTTGGTGGTTGACTAGATTGATAAGTGGAATTGGATACATACTTGTTGCAAGGGAAGCTTGTTCTGAAATTTAGGAAGTGAAATTATATTTCTCAAGTGAAAGAAAAAGAAGTCTGCATATCAAATATATAAAGGAGGTAAAATGGAAAGACTAGGTTGGCCTGGGTTGAGTTATCTGCCAACTGACCATTATAAGCTTTAAGGCAAATGAAGAGAGTTTATTCAGAATAAATGACTGGTTGCTCCCTCATAGGGCCAAACACGCAACAGCCAATAAAAGACAACTATCTCACAGTAATTATGTCACATCACAAAGGCAGCAGGAGGGATGATGATAAATAAGGAGAAGGACCTGGGGAGATCATTTCTGAAAAAGGAAAAAATGAGGTAAGATGTGAAATGGTTTGGAGGGTGGCAGTTTGATAAATTGTGAAATTGTGTGTTGTAGAGTAGTTGTGGATTATTTTATTGAGGAGTGGTTTGGTATGGAATTGGTGCTTTCTAATGTAGACATTTTTCTTAAAATCTTGATGAACTCATTGATATTTTGCAACCATGACCTACATTTATAGAATTCTAAAGGGGATCTCTGAGGTTTTGTCCAGTTTCAAAGGGATTTAAGATTATTGAGGAATCAGTAAATATTATAAGATGCTATAGCAGGTTCTAGTGAAAGAAAATATATCATAACCAATATATTTTAATGTGTTTTCAGTTTCATATGATTTTCACAATTTTAGTCATCCATATAGTGAACAAATCTAATAATATCATTGGGGAAAGAAGGAGTGGGATAAGTAGTGGAAATTCCTCTATATAATATTTAGAAACATAAATCAGTATATATACATATGTATACTACATATAAATAAATATATACAATTAATATTAATATACTGAGATTCATATATGCATCTAGATATGCATCATATATCTAATTCTATATAAATAGAAGTATATAATTATATTTATATAATTATGTATTTTTGTTATTGTTACAATTCAGTTATTTCATTTGTCTGACACTTCATGACCCCATTTAAGATCCTTTATGACAAAGATATTGAATTGCTTTTCCATTTGCTTCTCCAATTTCTTTTATATATGAGGAAACTGAAGCAAACATGTCAAGTGACTTGCCCAGGGTCACATGGCTAGTAAATGTCTGAAGGCCCTATCCATTGCATTATCTAGCCATTCTATATTTATACATAATATATTCATATATTTAGATTTACATCTATGTCTATGGCTGTGTATATTTCTATGTCTATTTCTTTGTGCACCCAGGGCTGTGTGTCAGAGATCTTTTTAATGTCAACCAGGTACTAATTCTTTCACTTAATTTTTCTGTAGTTTAACTTGGTCTTCAGTTCAATGAGGAAGTTAGACTAGAAAAGTGTTTATTAACTTGTGGTCAGTGAGTTTGTTTTGTTTTAAATTTTGATACCTACATTTCAATATAATTAATTCCTCTGAAATTCTTTATATTTTGTTTTATGTATTTAAAAATATTCTTGGAAAAAATCTACACCAAATTACTAAAGAGTTGATGACACAAAATAGGTTAAGAACTTCTGTAATAAAAGATCCCATTGGTTCCTTATTAGCTATCCATATCCTGATCTAAGATATTATAAATTTTTTTTCTGATTTGACAGGCACATTAACTGAATATCTTTTTCATGTCTGTCTTTCTCTATATTTATCATGTACTTACTCTAGATACTCTATGATATTACGTATTATTATAATAGATATATACATATAACATACATCTGTTATATTAGTATACCTGAAAAATTGGTCAGCTTCAGAAGCCTTTTACTCCTTCTTTACTTGCAAATTAAAGAACAAGGAATATATGATGAAAGAAGATGATGATTCTTTTGTGGATTGACTACATATTCATCAAATTAGAGAGCAAATGGAGCATCTTCAAAATTAGAAGAAGCAAAGCAATAGACAAGTATTGAATTTCATAGGTGATAAAATCTAAGAAGTAAGAAGTTTTTTGAAAGGAATAAAACTTGAGACCATCACATCATCCTCCAAGAACTGAAATTGGTAAAAACCCAGAAAATAAGGTAAGAACAGCATCAAGGAGGGACTGAAGTTTTTAAGAGGGTACTCAAACTTCCCAGAAACATTAGACAGGAAAAATGAGAAACAACAAAAAAGCACCTAACTCTAAAGAATTTTTATGGAGCCAGCACAAGGTACAGACACAGAAGAGGACAGTGAAAGCAAAGGAAACACACTCAAAGTCCAAAAAAAAAAAAATGCATTGGACACAGCTTCTGGAATAGCTTAAAACAGACTTCAAAAACCAATTAAGAGAGGCATAGGAAAAATGGGGAAGAGAAGGGAAGGGATGCAAGGAAAAATTAAAATGATGCAAAAAGAAATGGGCCAGTTCCGGTTAAGATGGCGGCAGAGTAAGGAGCAGCTGCTCGATCTCTCCTGACCGAACCACACAGAACCCCTCAAGGGGAAATAAAAACGAGTCCAGAGGAACGAAGGAACCCCACAACAGGGCGCAGCATTGAAGGTACGCAGAATAGGGGCATTTCCACACTTTAAAGGGGTGAAACAGCTCTCACTAAAACACGAGAGGAAGAAGCCCCTCCCCCACCCCCCACACCGCACAAGCGGGTAAACAGGACTGGGGCAACCAGATAATCACTGGCAGCCCCTGAGCCTGTACCTGTGCGCTGCAAGACGAGGGACCCCAGGTGGCTGGGACTTTCCCTGAGTGCCCACTTAGGTGAAGGCACCGCCTCCGGCCGGGACAAAGACCCCTAAAACTCGGCCTTTCCCAAGCACTGAAGGCATCGCCTCAGGGGCGAATAAAGATCTCCAGCCCACTGACTTTCACTACCTTCTGCAGGGGTGAAAGCAGGGCCCTAAGAGCATCAGCACAGGCAAAGGCAGTGCCCTAGGCTTGAATAACAATCTCCAGCCCAGGCTTGGACCTCCAGTGAGGACCTGGTGCAGACCTGAGCGTGGCTGTGGAAGCAGCCCCAAAGACTGCTGAAGGAACCTCGGGCAGAGGGGCAGACCGGGAACTACCAGGAGGCCTGACCCCGAGGACAAGGAGACCGGAGGCCCCCTCCCCCCCCCCAAGCTTGCAAGGCCCAGGCAGACCCGGAGTGCAAAGACAAAGCTGGAAAGGGGCGGGGCTAACAATGGCCAGCAATAAGGAAATCCAGAAGAAAAAGACCATCAAGAGAAACTCTGGAACACTAGACAACTTCTACACAGAGAAAATCCAGACAACAGAGGAGGGAAAACAAAAATCCAAACGTCCCCAAAAAAATGAAAGCTGGTCACAAGTTATGGAAGAGTTTAAAAATGAAATGCTAAGGAAGATGGAAGAAATCTGGCAAGAAAATAACAGTTTAAAAGGCAGAATTTCGCAATTGGAAAGTGAGACAAGACAACTGAAGACCAAAAATGACCAGATTGAAAAGGAAAACCAATCCTTAAAGGCTAGAATTGAACATTTAGAAACCAATGATCTCTCAAGACAACAAGAACAAATAAAACAAAGTCAAAAGACTGATAAAATAGAAGGAAACATGAAATATCTCAATGAGAGAGTGACAGACCAAGAAAACCAGTCTAGAAGAGATAACTTGAGAATCATTGGTATTCCAGAAAAGGCAGAAATTAATAAAAACATGGACTCCATACTCAAAGAAATTATTCAGCAAAATTGCCCTGAAGTTCTACAACAAGAGGGCAATATAGACATTGAAAGGATCCATAGAACACCCTCTAAACTGGACCCAGAAAAGTCAACACCCAGAAATATAATAGCGAAATTGAAGAGCTTTCGAGTCAAAGAAAAAATACTACAAGAAGCCAGAAAGAGACAATTCAAATATCAAGGAGCACCAATAAGGATCACACAGGATCTGGCAGCCTCAACACTAAAAGAACGCAAGGCTTGGAATACAATATTCAGAAAGGCAAGAGAGCTGGGCCTTCAGCCACGAATCAACTACCCAGCGAAACTAACCATATACTTTCAGGGGAAAGTATGGGCATTCAACAAAATTGAAGAATTCCAAGTTTTTGTACAAAAGAGACCGGGACTAATTGGAAAGTTTGACACTCAACCACAGATATCAAGAGAAAGATGAAAAGGTAAATAAGAAACAGAGGGAAAAGAAAGAAAACTCATAGTCTTTTAAGTTTGACTCTTTAAGGGCATAAATAAGATCTAATTATCTGTATTACTAGGTGGAGAAATGCTATGTATAATTCTCTGTAGTGAACTCTATACACTACTATAATATTCACTATTATAGCAACCAGAAGAATAATTCATAGGGAGAGGACAGGATACTAAATGGTCTAATATGACATGGGGGGTGGGAAAGAGGGGAGGAATAGTAGGGGACACCAAGAAAAATCCGAGTAAATAAGAAAAATAAGATATTCTATTACACACAAAGAGGGCATGGGAAAGGGAGGGGATAAATACTACCATAAGAAGGAGAGGAAGAGAGCATTAAGAGGTAATAATCAAACCTTACTCTCAGTATAATCAACCCGGAGAAGGAAGAGTAGCTTTATTATCCATCTGGATAAAAAACTCCATCTAACCCTACTGAGAAAGTCAGAAGGGATAAACCAAAGGGAGCAGGGGAGTGGGGAGGCCAAAAAGGGAGGAAGAAGAAGGGGGAGGGAATTCATTCGGTCTTTAAAAAAAACAAAAAGAAGGGAACAACAAGGGAGGGGACAGAAAGGGAAGTCAATCAAGGGAGGGGATAAGGGATACTGGCTGAAAGCAAACCACTGGTGTAAAAGAAAATAGTGCAATAAGAAGGAGTGGGTCTAGGGGAGGATACAAAAAATGTCAGTGAATACACAACTAACAATTGTAACTCTGAATGTGAATGGGATGAACTCACTCATAAAACGGAAGCAAATAGCAGAGTGGTTCAGAAACCAAAATCCTACCATAGGTTGTCTACAAGAAACACATATGAGGCGGGTAGACACACACAAGTTCAAGGTTAAGGGTATGAGCAAAATCTTTTGGGCATCAAATGAGAAAAAGAAGGCAGGAGTGGCTATCATGATCTCTGACAAAGCCAAAGTAAAAATAGATATGATTAAAAAAGACAGGGAAGGTCATTACATCCTGATTAAAGGCAGTATAAACAATGAGGAAATAACACTGCTCAATATATGCACCAAGTGGTATAGCATCCAAATTCATAAAGGAGAAACTGGCAGAGCTCAAGAAGGAAATAGATAGTAAAACCATAATAGTGGGAGATCTAAATATTCCTCTTTCAGATCTAGATAAATCAAACCAAAAAATAAATAAGAAAGAGGTAAGAGAGATGAATGAAGTCCTAGAAAAATTAGATCTAATTGATATGTGGAGAAAAATAAATAGGGACAAAAAGGAATACACCTTCTTTTCAGCAGCATATGGTACATTTACAAAGATTGACCATGTAATAGGGCATAGAATCATGGCAAACAAATGCAAAAGAGCAGATATAATAAATGTAACCTTCTCAGATCATAATGCGATAAAAATAATAATCAGTAAGGGCACCTGGACAGGCAAGTCAAAAACCAATTGGAAATTAAACAATATGATTCTTCAAAACCAAATTGTCAAAGAAGAAATCATAGAAACAATCAACAATTTCATTGAAGAGAATGACA